>NC_090922.1:124923368-125228880 GCF_040938575.1 Ambystoma mexicanum
TGAAATAAAGGACAGATCATAGGTTAGGAAGGCAACAGAAAAGGAGGCTCAACACTTGAACTTTTGTAATCTTCATACTTACGGCGTTCCGCTCGGAAAAGTCAAGTGGATTTTGCCAGCGCCATTCTGAAAACCAGTGAAGTAACTGGACTAACACGCGCCCCTGCACCAGAAGCAGGATGGAGAGTTCATCCTTTCAAACCATAAGAAGGATATTCCTACGGGCCAGACAAGCAAGATTTGAGGGTCCTGTTCAGTCGGTTCTGAGTTCTGCGCATCACGCTCGAAGAGGCCACAGCAACCCAGACTAGACCAGCGCCTCCGTGGGAGTCAGGTGAGCGTTACATCGGGAGCTCCGAGGTGCAGCGTCTTTATTGCATGGCCGCCAAGCCAACTTGTGTCTGTCTTACTTGTTGCCACCAAGAGTTCCCCACAGTTGTTCAGACGTGTCTCCGGCTTCTCTTGCGGCTCCTCCCCTGCATGCCTGCTTTCCTCCAGGTCCCTGTAGGGATAACACTAGCCCAGGCTGCGGGCCGTTAAACGCCATGTTCGCCTCCGCGGCAGGGCGTGAAAGTTATTAGCACCCCGGTATTTCCAAGAGTGGACCTTAAAATGGAAGAAGGCCTATGTCCCTTTTCGGATGACAGTGGCCATTGAAAACCTAACTTTTTTTTTTTTTGGCTTCCCATGGTTGGTGAAGGCAGATAGGCAGATTCTGATTGGTCAGACCGTCTTTTCCAGGTGAGAACAAGAAATTGACATCCCTACTGCCTTTAAAGCCATTATTGTCAGTCTGAAACACAAGTTTATTTCCCTTCAGTTGTGAAGACAGAATGCATGCTGGTTGAACCAGCATGGAGCACGATTTCAGCTGTCACTAGCATTTAATAAAAACGGCGACAAACCTTTCAAATTCCTTCCTAGAAAAAATTCTTTCTGGCAAACTTGACAGTCATTAATTGGTCATTAACTGTTTATGGTAGTATGTTTTGTGCGCTGCTGGAGTTGAAATATAAATTATCTGCATGCTATCACGTATTAAATATTTTATTAAACTGGGTTAACTATCTTCCTGCAACACATTGGAAGCTGCAGGCAATTTTTTTAAATCCTGATTCTTAATTGTATGCATCCTAGGCTACTGGAAGACCCCTTGCTTTACATTAAACAAGAGACCAGGTATTGGAAGGTTTGACAGTGCATGGCCATGTATCATAGGGAATAAAATATCCCCTACCATACTTAAAAATAATATTGCAAATCATCTCAGGGTTGCTTTACCTTAGTATGTTTTTGTTTGCTTTTGACACCCTTCCTCTGTTTGGTCATTGTACTCCTTGGTGACTTGCAATATCATTATAGGTATGGTTGGAGGGGGTTGGGAGGGGGAGTACATCCAACGTGTACTACTACCCTTTGTTGTTATTACTTTGGGTGCCTGTCGTTTTGTTACAACAATGACGACATTTAGCTCTCTGCCTCCCCCTTGTGTTCATTTCAGTAAAAACAATGAGAAGGCAACGAGTAAAATGCTCGGTCGAGTCACGGATTTAAAAATGTTCCTTTTAAATAAGTTCTGAGTAATCTGTTCATGTAACACGGTTTAAAAGTAGTTTACAAGAAAAACAAATAAGGGAAGATTTTGTTGTTACTGCAGTCTGGGTTTCAGACTCGGCAACATTACTATACGAACGATCATCATATCCTCAAGTTTACTATTTGCCGAATGAGAAAATAATCTGTATATAAAATCAATTTATCTAACGAAGAATTGTTTTCCTTTGGTATCCGTATGCAGTCAGCCGGGAAATGCGTCACTTAACAACAAAAAAACACACGTTGAGTCGCGGGCTTCATAGCCTCTCAGTGAGGGGGAGAGATGAGCGTTTTCTGGTTTGTATTTTACCTGAGTTTTTGGAAGCAATTAATTGGAAATGAGTTTTGTTCTGGATATTCCTCCAGGGACTTGGCTATGTGATGGGTTACCTCGACTTCAGAAAGCGTAAATCACAGTTCAGCGAGGATGGAAGCTTTGGTACGTTAGTTACACAATCTACGACACTTCAGTGCATCATTTAACACATTGTCGCACCGTGCATTATTAATGCATGCAAAAAAAGCGTTTTTGAGAAAAGGTGGTGGAAAAAAATAATACTATGTATGGCGTACTTAATCGATTATTTTTTAAAAAAAAGTAAGTGTTAGTACGACCTGTGTTAAGAGTGTGATACGCATTTATATGGCAGCAAAGCAAAGGGCATTTTATCTGTCACTTCCCCCGCCCCCTCCGTATGGAGTGGGATGTAAGCCATCCGGACCAGAAGGTGCTGAAGACCGTCTGACTCACCAAGCTTCGAGGGTTTTAAAGGTGTCAAAAAGAGAATATTGCCGAACAACCATTGTGTCTAATGAATTGGATAAATTAATATAACCATATACGAGAAATGGATTTTCAGATGTTTCTGCCTTGTGGTTTACTTTTCTAGTAATTAGCGCTGGCCACGTTTGTTGCCAGTTGGGTGTTTTGTATATGTACATTGATTGCAGATATTCCGGGGAGGTGTTCTTTTTTTTTTTTGTTAATTTGGACCTACGAGGAGTTCCCGAACGGTTCCGCCCATGTTGGCAGTCTTATAACAAAGCAAAATACTTATTTATTCAGGACATTAACTATGCACGTTGTGGCCTGAGGCCGTCACCTCCTTTGTGCTTTGCAGTATCCAGCAACGTTCTTCTCACCTTGGTGCCTTTCCACTCGATTAGCAAGCACCTCGTTGGCAGAGCGATTTGGTATAGCCGTTCAGTAGACATTTTAGCGTTTCAGCTCCCTGCTGTTCGGCCTGTGCATGACAATCTGCAGCTAATACTTTCACTCTATTCCTTTCTGTCCATTGTAATCCAAGCACCCAATGGGTGCCTTGGACTGTTCATCAGCTGTAAGCATTCTCAGCCTCTTCCCCAAACACCATCTTGAAATGGGCCCCTATGAGCCATGAGACATCTTTAACCGACCCAGCGCATATTTGCAGAAGAGCCTCATGCAAGGAAGGGAAAATTGCAATGGGATGCCCGACCGTATGGACAGCATTCAACATAGAAAGGTTTTCTGATGGAACAAGGAATTATGAAAGTTGTCATTGATGATAGATTACACACAAGGGAGGGGTCCCTGAAAACACTCAAGAACTAGGGAAATCTAAAAATACACAAAAAGGGGTGTTCCTGGTGGGCTCAAATCTATCTCAATCAAAACATATGATTGTGATGAAAGCCGACATTAATCTTAATAGGTATCAACAACAAGAATCATAAGTCACTGATTCACTCATGATCATTTTATTTTAACATAACGGTTGAAACATGTGACATTTTCCAATTACATCTGAATTTTGAATTTTGAAACACTTGTAAACGCGCACACAACGAATCAAATCGTATCCTGGCGCAGATGAAACAAAGCAATAGGCTCAGAAGGCCAGGAGGACCAACTGAGTAAAACAGGACCAAACCGACACAGAGTAATTCAGAGTTGCACGTTTATTTAAAGAGACGAGTTTTGAGACCTGCTCTGAAAGTCATTAGGGAATTTGCTTGTCTCAGATCTAGTGGGAGACTGTTCCACAATCTGGGTCCAGTCACTGGGAAACACCGATCTCCTCTAGACCTGTACTTCTGGGAATTACCAGGAGGAGATGATCCTCCGACCTAAGTGTACGAGTAGGTTGGTATCGTTTCAGTTTGTTTATTAAATAGATAGGTGCCATGTCATGCAAACAACGATAAACCAGGCAACCGGTCTTAAATTTAACCCGATCTTCGACTGTCAGCCAGTGTAATGATCGGTGGAGACCGGATATATGGGTATTTTCGGACACACTAAACACCAATCTGACTCCGGCATTTTGAGCTTTCTGGAGACGATGGATTTGATTACTCGGTGCTCCGGCCAGAAGTCTGTTGCAGTAATCCAAATTTGAATTAACCAATTCCCCCACCACTACAGCACAATCTACTTTAGGCACATAGGGTAGGGCTTGGCGCAGGAGGCGAATATTATAAAATACGGACTGCACCTTGGCTGAGACCTGGGCATTACATCCCAAGTCACTCTGCCAAATGCAGGCCAGATTTCTTACCTTGGTGGAATATTTAAGGCTAGCTCCCAGAAACTGTGGAGGAGGGGGACATATTCCTCCTTCAAGCAAATGCTTAGGCCCAAACAGTTTCACCTCAGTTTATTTTTATTCAATTGCAGCCAATTTTCCTTCATCCAAGTGCCTATCCCATCTAGGCATCTGGTGACCACAGCAAGAGCATCTTCTACCTCAACAAGCCTGATGTACAGCTGAGTATCCTGAGCATAGGAAGGAAACCTAAGATGATATTTTTCCAACATGTTCATCAAGGCACAAAGGTAAATGTTAAACAAAAGTGGAGAGAGAGCCGATCCCTGAGGCACACCACAGCACAGAGAGTATTTTTGAAAGAAATCCCCCCACTCGAACACTTTGCTGACGGTCAGTCAGAAAAGAGGTAAACCATTGAAGAGCCCCAGGACTCACATTGATCAGGTTTTTTAGGCGATCTAGCAGAATACCATGATCCACCGTATCAAATGCGGCTGAGAGATCGAGCATCACAAGCAGGGAAAGTTTCCCAGCATCTCTTGCCTGCAACATGTCATCCCAGACTGCCATAAGTGCAGTCTCTGTCCCATGTAATGGGCGAAAGCCAGACTGTAAAGGATGGAGTAGGCAGTGATCCTCAACAAAGTCCTGCAACTGTTTAGTCACTACTTTCTCCAGGATTTTGCCTGGGCAGGGAATACCCGCAATAGGACGATAATTTCCATAGTCTTCCGGGTCCAGACCAGTTTTTTTCAACAGGGGGCGGGGGGTAACAATCGAGGCTTTTAAAGCATCTGGGACAAATCCCTGAACAAGTGAAAGGTTGACTAACTTAGTCATAAAAGGTGTAAGTTGCAGACAAAGTCGTTTAACAACCATCTCACACGTCATTCCATCATTGTGACATTTTTCTGATTTACATCACATGTAGTTCATTCCAACATGACAATGCTTAATAATGGCTTAGATGAAACCCCATAAAACAGAAACACCTTACATTAATGCAGAAGGAAAACAAACAACTATAAGTAAGGGAAGACTCTTGAAAGTGTATGAGTGCTTTAACCAACAACACAATTATAAAAGAAACCAAGGTCGAGGCTACAAGGAGATATCTAGGTGCCTGGCTGATTCAGCATGAAAGAAAAAGAGCATTTCGGCGAGCTGAGTTGTATCACCTTCCTCAGGACCAGTACAGTTACTATTAAAAGCTAACATCGGAGTAATTGGTGGATACCTAGAAGAAAATAAAAGCTGCAACTCAACTAAAATAATAAAAAAGGATCTATTCAGCTACTCTGGATCGTCAGTATTCTGATACGTATACTATATGGTGTGTTGTAGCTGTAAGAGTTGCAGACCAGGAGCACCACAAATGTATCGATCTGGAAAAGCGGTTATATGCTTTCACTGGAAGTTAACTACTAATGCCCAGCATGTACAGAAAAAATCTGAAAAATATTATTGTTGAAGTATGAAAATGTAAACGGTAGAACATACCTCTATACTGAATTCAGAGGGGTGCAGGTATAGAAATGGACACCGCTGGGTCAAGATTTAGGATTTGGGTTGTTTGCCAGAAACAGAAAAGTTTGTGGCCGAAAAAAGACGGTAGCTAACTTGACCCTTACGGTCAAACAACCCAAAGCAAATGCCTTCCCAAACATACCCCACAAATACCCTCCCGACTCCCTCCACCCCCCCCCCCCCCTTTTAGTTAGCTTTTGCTTTTGGCAACACACCTCGTTGTGTGCCGCCGACTCCCTGCGACATGGGTTCCCTAAACATACATGCTTGGGAACCAGCGTTGCAGGATCCTGTCCATTTTTTAAAAATATTTTTACATTGGGGGTGTGTGCGCAGGAAACTCTCGCAACTCCCTTATCCCAAAATGCAGAAAACGGGGAGCTCCTCATTTTCAGTATTTTCCCATTCCTACGAATGGTACAGGCCTTTTTTCGTTCTTTTGTACCATTCGTATGAATGGATTTGGTCTTTTGGGACGTTTCCCAAGATTTATAGCCGTGTACCGGGAGGGATAGAAATGTGCCTAACAACGAGCCACTCTAAGGAAAATATTGTTATTGTTGATAATGGTGGCGGTAAGAAAGCCTGGGCTTTAAGTGCGCTGGCCTGAGCACCGGCAGCTTCCCAAACCTTCAATCGAGCCTGGGCGCTGCCGGGGCTCCCACTGCAACAAAATCAGCTTTAAAAAAAAAATGATTTCCTGTCCTAAGGATTTGAACCCAAGCTTTGCCGGTAACAAGCCAGTGTCACATTGCACAGTGCTATTTAGTAGGTGCTGGATTTCTTTTGTTGAATGAAACAAAGGAAGTCCAGTACCCAGTATGCGTGACCACCTTCCCAAACAATACGACCCGAATGAAAACGAAGCAAAGGCTGCGTCCCTCAATTGCCCCTCTGCATTTAAGAGAGGACCTAATATTTGGGACACATTAGTGCACACGCCCTTTCAGCACCCGACCCCTCCCCCCACCCCGAAGAAACACAACCCTAACTGACCTGGGGGGTGTGCAAATTTGACCCATTACTGGACCTTTCCCATGCGGAAATTGTAGCGCATGCAAATTCAACCTTACTGCCACCACGATGAATTATACAAATGTAAAATGGCTATTGAAGCAGAACACAAATTGCTATTCTACCAATGTGGTTTACATGAGCCAATGCTCTTGTAATAAACTATACATAGGGATGAACACCAGAAAAGTTGCTACACACATCTGCAAACATACGTCAAGGATCCGTAATGCCACACCAGCCCCACCAGACCCATTAGTATAACATTTTCGACCAGGGTCATTTCGATCCAGAACTGAAATGGATGTTCATTGACCAAGTCACCCCATACTTGAGGAAATATGGTACTTGCACCCGACTCTTCAGACTGAAGCAACGCTGGATTCAAAGACTTAAGACCTTCGAGACCGGTTTAAATGAGATTCACTGGGCATCCCTCATGTGATCATCTTTGTAATGTCACATCTTTTGCCTGTACCACACGAACAAAGATCATCCTACTAGGTTATCCACCTGGGCATGGCCACTACTCACAAACCCAGTGATGTCACTCCCTTGTTGCAGCATGATTCTTGGTCACTTTCCTGCATCAGTCAGCCTGCTGTGTGCTACCAGGTTAGTTGACCAGGTTCATTACAGCAACCAAGCGTCTAAGTCCCCTTTTATGACGTTTCAGTGCTTTTGCATCCCCATGACTGTCACCAGCAATATTTTTCCAAACGCCCCCATGATGCTATTCATTCCATTATGGCCGCTCTCTGTCACGAACACAACACGTGACTTGCTGGGTCACATGGATGGTTTGCAGCATGACGCAATCTCTGCGTCCTGCCGGAATCCTTCATATAAACTTCTTGCGGTAGTGAAGATAACAAATGGATGCAACTGGAATACATCACGAGGTAAGAGTAGGCAGTGACGCTACGCGTAAGTTTGTTAATTTTACCAACAAGCCAGTAGCAAATACTTTTGTTCGTCTAATGCTCGGCACTTGACAACTTACTGTACCAAGTGCAGCAAGACGGAACTTCCAAAAACCGTGAAAAATCCTGCACCAGCAGTGATACGAGAATAGGTCCATCCTCTGAAAAGGTGGCTTTTTTTCAGGAAGGCAGCCATGTTTGTAATAGCCTATATGAATATATATTTCTGAGGTTTGTGGAATCTGCTTAGATCACATGCTATGCATAGGCCGACATCTAGTGGAAGCTGCAGAGTATTACAGTTGTTGTTTTTGAAACTCGAAAAAGGACGTCGACACGGTGTGCGAGTAATACTATCCTTAGTGTGACGTCGACTGTACCCATGGTGCTCTACGCGTCGAGGTCCCTCAGATTTGTCTTTTTTCTGCCATCATCATTGGTCGCTGAACGCGGAGTTGCTTTCAGGCTAACGCTATTTTATTATGAATAATTTTGAGTTGGTCACTCTTTTCTGTTTTTTTAAAGCCGCTTTCATCGAAAAACAACATCGATTAGTTTCGAGGACAGGCGCCGGTGGCTGCACAACTTGCTTTGACAAACTTCTACGCCCTTGGAAGGCCACTTCGGGCATTGGCCCAGACAGCAGGGAGAGTTGGGGGTAGCTACACATCTTAGTTTCTAAGATCATGTATATTTCCCTTGCGCCCCTTACTTATCGCCAAGCTGCCTTTCCCATTAAACATGGAAAGTGCACCTTTTAAATTTTGTGCAAGCTGTAACAAGAAATTTCCCTGGAAGGACTTGCACCTGGGTGTGCAACCTCTGCCTCCAGAGGGATCACAAGGGCCACTGTAAAGTTTGCAAGCTTTTTAAGCCGAAAACCTTAAGGACCGCAAGATAAAACGTGGGGCCTACAACGCTATGGGGGCCGAGGCCGCCATAGAAGTGGAAGGTGCTTCGAGCGACGGCAGCATCAGCGTCTTCAGTAACGACTAAGGCGAAAGGGAAAATTCTGTTTCCCACGTGCAAGCCCCCGACCCCACCAGACACGCCGGCGGCAATGTTATAGGGACGACACCTGGCGGCATTAGCACAGACAAGTTGCACCAAACAAGACACAACCCAAGGCCGGAAATCAACAGCATAGACTACACAGCCACACATGGCATCAAGGGTAATATCCTCCTGCTCCCTGTCCTCTGGGCATACACTTTTGCCACACAACAGGCCCCCGAAATCAACAAGCAAGTGTGATTCGGACGCCGTGCCTATACAGAAAGCCGGAAACCATACGTCAAAAGACACGGCGACGGCTCCTACCGCCGCTGAAGAACGACATTCCTCACCCACGTCAAAATCGGGGAAATCCCCAAAAATTACAAAACTGTCATCTTGTTAAAAAACATGTTCCTGAGACACTGCTGAAAAGCTGGGCTTCGAAACACCACACTTCAAAATCCCACTTATCTCACAGGGAGGAGGTCCGAGTAACCCAAGGGGAGGGGAATATGTCTGCAGCTATGAAACACGAGAGGCAGCCTACCCCTGACCCACCTCACACTCCAGCACTTCGCCCTCCAGTAGTCATTCCAAGTTCTTCACAGTGGTCTGCTGAAGACATAGACCGGGTCATGAGACGGATGTCTTTTATTGGCAATATTTTCGAAAAAAATCCTCAAGCTCTTCACAACTTGCAGAATCCACCTCCAGCTAGCGAGGCAGCACTCCCACTACCCCCTCTAAAAGAGCACAAAAAGAAACACTTCAGGTAGACACCCCTCATGATGCAGACCAGTTTCAATTTGATGAAACCGACCAAAGCCTCCAAGACACGGGAGCATTTTTCGGATTCCGAGGGTCAAGAGGACTTACAAGCAGATCATTATTGTGATGACGAAGAAGAAGACATTTAAGTCTTACCGTCTCCAGATCATGTTGACACACTGGTGGCGGATTCCCTGATGGATAATCAATTACAATACAATGACATGCTGCTCAAGGCAGCAGATCATTTTCAAATACAAACACAAGAAACACTAGTCGACAAGGACTTTGTGGAGAATATATTGTGTGACAAGAGGGCAGTGACCCAATTTATCCCCATACTGCAATCCGTACAGAGAATACAACCCTCTCTTACGACACCAAACGTGGGCAGTGAATCCCCACATTGAGAAAATGTTCCGCCCATCTCCCTCAGACCTCATCTATATCAGAGGCCAATTGAAGCAAGACTCTCTAGTGTTTACCGCCACAAGGAAAAGGGCGGGAACCCCCTCTCGTTTCATCAGAGGCACCCCCGGACAAAGAGAGCAAAAAGATTTACACTTTCGGTCAGAAAGTGGCCACCTCAGCTGCATATAGGGCACAAATTGTCAATAATACCACTCTGCTGGCCAGCTATAACTGCCACAAGTGGGGGAAAATATCCACAGTAATGGCCTCAGCTCTCCCTTCCAGTAGCTAAAGGGAAAGCTGTGTCTAACTGTATCTTAAAAAATAATGTACAGGCAGCGGATAATGCTGGTAGAATTATTGCAGAGGGCACACTTATAAAGCGCCTGGCATGGCATCTCATGGCTGCGACAGTCGGGTTTTAAATTAGAGACACAGGAAACCCTCCTCAATATGCCGATCGATCCTAATTTTCTCTTCTGCAAAGCAGTAGAGGATGCTCTAAAGATGGCAAAAGAAGAAAATGACACCTTAAAATCGCTGGGTCAACTAACAAACAAGCCCTCAGGCCAAAGGGGAAGTCATTTTTCTCGTTTCAGTGGGTAAACGTTGCAAAGAGGAGGTGGTTGCAACCAAGGTCAGGGTTCATCCTGGGGTTAAAATCAAGGCCAATCCTCTCAGGGCTTCCAAAGGGGCCAGCAACACTCTCACGGCTTGGGCAGATCCTCCTCCTCCTCCTCCTCCAGAGGTGGATCCACACCCCTAAAGCAATGACTACACATGGGAGGGAGTCACCTCGGACAAGTGGGTGCTTTCTACCATGGCGGGCTGTTATTGCATAGTTACTCCACAAAAGGTCTAACAATGCACCCAGTATTAGATCTGCGCCCTACAAACACCTATGTCAAGCCACAAAAATTCTGGATGACTATGCTACAAGAAGTAATCCCACTGCTAAAGCAAGGGTGCTACATGGCAACATTGGATATGAAAGATGCCTATTTTCATATTTCAGTGGTCCCAGCGCACAGCCAATTCTTGCTTTTCAAGATGGCGAACCAGCACTACCAATTCAAGGTGCTACCCTTCGGTATAGCATCCGTTCCAAGGGTATTCACCAAAGTACTGGCGGTGGTGGCAGCAGAGCTGCGCTGGGAGACAATCCCGGTGTACCCCTTCCTGGACGACTGGCTCATCACGGGAGAAACACCCCTAATTTGCAAGCAACATACTCGAAGACAGATCATTCTTCTTTTCCAATTGGGTTGCTCAATAAATAAGAAAAAGTCAAGCCTCGTACCAAACAAGACCAAACAGTTCTTAGGAGCTGTTATAAAGACAGAAGAGGGGCTGGTTTTTCCATCACATGAAAGAATCGGAAACACACTGCTGCAAATACCTAAGTATCAAGCCGGTCACCAGATTAGCGTACGCAAAGCAATGCGTTTGCTCGGCATGATGGCATCTTGTATTTACCTGGTCCCACACGCACGTTTGCGCATGCCCGAGTGGTTGGCGAAACATTGGTCTCAGGCAAGCGGTCAGTGGGACGATCCAGTGGTCGTTTCACCAACACTAGTACAGTTCCTATGCTGGTGGACAAAGGAGAATCTGTTGAAGGGGAACCCTTACATGACCCGGCCGTGAAAGCGATAGTTGCAACAGATGCATCGCTTTCTGGGTGGGGGGCCTCTCACCTTCATTTCACAGCACATGGCCTGTGGACTCGCGTCACAGCACAGAACCACATAAACCTGCTGGAACTTCTGGCAGTATTCAAAGTTCTTCAAGCATTCGAAACACACTTGAAAAATCAGTCGATACAGATCCTAACACACAGCACCACTGCAATGTTCTACATAAACAAGCAGGGGTGCACACATTCTCCAAATTTGTCCTGGTTAGCACAGAAAATATGGAAGTGGGCACTCAAGCGGGGGATGTTCCTGACCTCACAACATGTACCAGGGGAACTCGACACCTTAGCAGACTCGCTAAGAGGAGTTCCTTTCCCAGAAGATCACGAGTGGCAACTCGACAGATATGTCGAAAATCACGTCTTCTCACAGTGGGGTTACTTCACACTAGACTTGTTCGCTACAAGAGAAAACAAGCAATGCACAGACTTCGCGTCCATGTTTCCCCAACAAGCCCCCAAGGGGGAACGCCCTATGGATGAGCTACTCGGGGAAATTTCCCTACGCTTTTACGATTCAGTTATTGTGTCAGTGTTTACATGATTTAGGCCATGATGAAGCACCCTCTAGACCAGGCATTTGCCTATGGCCATGCCTACTGAGAACTATGTATGGGGCATGATCTTTTGCTGTGACACATACACCTCTTAGATCCCTCATTATCCCACTAGATCATACCCCTGGCTCCTCTAAGTTCCTTAACATTCCCACCGGGCACCTTCTTCAAGTCTTCTGGATATAGGCCGTGGTTATGCCAAGGGGTCATCCTGCTGGGGCATGACCTAGATATCCGAGGCCCTTATGGACACCAGTCTTGTCCAGTGCAGCCATGCCTAATGGCTACTTAGCACAGGCTTGGCTGCGGGACAGGCCTCCGGAACCCCAAGACATATCTGCCTACTGGGCATGGCTTCTCGCCATGACATGTCACTACTTTCCCAGGGAATGACTGGAACCTGCTCTGCAAAAACATTGTGCGGGGTATATTGCAGCCCTCTGGGGCTCCCCACTACCATAGACTAGGTCAAAGGGGGGGGGGGCACAAAAAAGGCTTGGCGTGTAGCAGAAAAGGGGAAAAAAGCCAGTCCTTTTCGCTGGGGATGCAGACTTGGCCTGTGATCCATGGTCCCCAAAGCATAAAAAAAAAATGGGTGGCGTTTTGATGACACATTGAAGCCCCGTGCAACACTTGCACTCAGAAGTGTCCTAGATTGGGTAGGAGACCTGGGGCCTTCGATATGCCCCTTTACAAAATGTTTGCAGGATGAGGGTCAACATTACACTGCAGAAAAAGAAGGCCCACAATGGTGGCCATTTGCAAACATTTTCCTAGGCTCTAAACAAATCAGAAAGACGGTTTTGAAATGGATTGTGTCGTCCCACGTATTCCTTATCTATGATATCTCCAATATCCAGCTTCAGCTGCTTCGGAATTTTTTTTTTGCCAGAGGGCGCTCTGCATCGGTGCGGTCGACTCAATGTCACTCGAGGGCCTCGACCTATAGTATGACGTCATCGAAGCTATATATGGAACGTGCAGCACCCGTTGGCTTCAGTTCTGTTTTTCTGAGTAAGCTTTCGCTTCGTGAACTACGGCGCGCTTCATGTATTCAAGAATTGTGAATAATGTCTTTGTCTTCGGCTAAGACAACCCCGAAGACCGGGTTTAAAAAATACCAAGACTTCCACGCTAAAATGTCGCTGACGGACCCACATCGGGTGTGCTTGTGGTGGCTTGGTGTGGAGCACAAGACCTCGACCTGTCATAAGTGTCAATCGATCACCCGAAAAGCTCTGAAGGAGCGTAAAGGGAAATTGGTGGTAGGTAGACTCCCCAAGAAATCCCTTCGAATACCCTATCGAAAGAACATTCCTCCGACTCTCCTCGACAGAAGAAGACTAAAAAGTCCAGGTCATGGAGTGGCTCTCGCCACTCCTCGTCATCGTCTAGGAAATCGAAAAGGCATCATAAATCGCCTACTTCGTCTTCCTCGTCCGACTCTTCTCCAGGGAGGAGTATATCTTGCCCTGCTAAAGCCTCTACTCCGGCTGGATGGGTATCATTCAGGCAGGAAATGCTAAATAATTGTGAGAATCAGAATCACTGCAAAGCAAGTAGAACATGCTCCTACCGCACCGCCTGAAGCCGGTAGGGAAAGGGCTCAAGCAGCCAAACCCTGCGTGCCCTCGAACCCGGGACAAAGGCCAGATTCTCATCGAGAGCTGTTGAGGCTTCGACATGTTGAAGTCATTGAAGATTCCTTTGAGCCATCGAAGTCTGTCACAAAGTCCATGGACAAGTCGACGTCGAAGTAATCCACGCCGTTGACGCCATCGGTGCCATCAACATCGAAGACATTAAAATCAAATTTGGTGATGACTCCATCAGCATTTGGCTCAAAGCCATTGACGCCTTTACCAGTAATTCAAAATCCTTTAAACCGTTGCCTAGAAAGGATTGTTTTTTAAATCTCTCGCGTCCATTTATGAAGACAATGAGCCTTCAGACGACAATGATCCACCTTTTGGATTACAATATGGTACTCCTAATGTTCCTGATAGTTTTATATCGGAGTAATTTAGGTTGCAGGACCTGCGTGAGAATTTACAAACAACCACTGGGGTGGACATCTCACTAGAGTTGGATTTTGGCAAGCCAGAACCAAATGATCAAGCAGATGCATCTTACAGGCATTTAATGACCAGGGTCACTGATTTTATGGGATGGAACAGACTGGCCCTCCCTTTCGAGCAAGATAACCTCAGAGATATCCTAGACATAGGTTCTCAAAGGGATCCAATCCTATCTTTTTCATGTTGCACCTGAATCGAATCCGGAAGTCAATAAAAATGTGACATAAAATATAGGCCGTCAAATAGTGACCCCAGCTCCTTGTCTAAACATCCTACCCCAGAAAGCCTGGTGGTGCAAGCAGCAACTGGTACCTTCAAGTAAACTGTCTATCTGACCATTACACCAGATTGTGATAAGCATATAGATGCCTGGTCAAGGAAAGTCTTTTCTGCCGGGAGCATGGCTCTCAAATTAGCCAACTTTACATGTGCCCTTGTAAAATGTACCTTCACCCTATGGGACCGTGCATCCATGGCGGCTGAACATATTCGCAAAGGTGAAGAAAGAGACGGCTTCTTGGCCATGTAAAAGATGGCAAAGAGGCCATGTGTGAGTCTCTACAGTCGGGTTTGGATTCTGCTGACAGTATCGGCAGAGCCATGGCGGCAAGCACCTTGATACGCAGGTTTGCGTGGTTAAGGAAGTTGGGATTTGCAGTGGACGTGCAGTCTTGACTCCTTAATATGCCTTGTGACGAGTCATCTTTTTAGCAGCAATGCAGGCGAAAGCCTTGAGAAGCTGCAGACCTCAAAAGCCTGTCATGACTTTAACACCTTGTTAACTATGGGTTAGTTCCCTCCTTCTAGACTCAATTCTACCCTCTTGACTTTCACTATCCTTCTATACTTATCTCTCCCATGGTTACATTCTGAATTGCTTTGCTTTCTTACACCCTTTGCTAGCTTCTGAACCCAATTGTAAATGTTCACATCTTGCTGTTTTGTTGCTATTGGTTAAACGTCACATCTTGCTGCTTTTTGCTAACTTGCTCTGCACATTGTTGCCTCCTCTGTAACTTTGTGGCCCAGTGACTTCACTGTTCCTTGCTCCACTCTTACCTGCTTTTCTCACCCCCACCTCCCCTGCTTCTCGCTCCTTTTTCTCGCCACCACGCCCATGCCGCTTTCTGTTTTTCCTATCTTCTCTATCTGATTCTCCATCGACTATCCTTCCCTTTTCACTAAGCCTGGTAGGAAGACGTTCAAAAGGGATATCTTGGCCTCCAACCCGGGTCTCCCTATCGCTGACACCTATTCCAGCACTTCCTCCAGACAGATCCTCACTGACATCCTCTGTCGTTCCTTCACCAGATCTTTGGACTCTTCATATTATCTCTCTGCTCTCTCCTGTCTCCTCCTTTCCCATTAATGGTGGCACCCACTGGGAAGTTCTCATGGCTTCCTTCTTCTCCTCTAAAGTCATCATTAATGTCTACCTTAATGGCACTGTTATGGTCCAAGGGCCTCAAGCCAAACTCCTTCTCTTTGATAGGCGCTTTCCTCGCCTCATTAATTTCCTCTCATCTCCTGCTGTCTCCGCCCACCCCCTCGGCTACCTTGCCATCTCTTCCCTCCTTTTCTGCCCCACCTCGGGCTCCTTATTCACCACCGTAGAGCATACCTCTGATTTGTACCCCTCCCCGGAAGGCCTTTAAGGCTGGTAACCTTCTCCATCTTGCCATTCTCAACTTTTGCTCTGCTGTCAAACACTCCTCTGACAAATGCCGCCTCCTGGAAGAACTTGACCTTGATGTCCTTGGTCTTACCGAGACATGGTTCATGGCCAGCTCTGTCACAAGCTTTGATACTCTCCTCCCTGATGGCTACAAGATCCTCTCCGCACCGAGATCCTCCTGGTCCGGAGGGGATGTAGCCCTGATCTTCCCTGAGTGGATTCCTGACTCTATCATTCCAATGCAGACTTATTCCTCTTTTGAATGCCATGTCTGCAGGCGTTCTCTCTCTCTCCTAGCCACTCTGTTACCGTGGCTACCATCTACCAGCCTTCCGGTCTGATCACCTCATTTCTCTCTGAGTGGGTGGACCTCTCCTTCTCCCTCCTGGCCTCAACCACTCGGCTCTTCCTCCTTGGAGACCTCAATATTCATCTTGACTCTGTTCCTCCTCTTTACTCTTCAGTGACCTCTGTGATTCCCTCTCCCTCTCTATCCTCTCCTCTGGCCAGACTGACTCTGCAGGACACACACTTGATGTCTTCATCTCTGACCTGACCTCCCCCTCTCCATCCCTCTGACCACTCCTCTCTCCTGGAGCGATCATTCCCTCCCCTCCTCTCGTCTCTTCCCCTCAGGCCAAGCCTCCCCCAACACGTGCCACCTACCTTTTCGGATATCCGGCCCATGAAGCGTGTGTCAGTTGAGGCTTTCGCCGCCACCTTCTCCTCCGCCCCCTCCTCCCCCCACCTCTGCCTGACTCACATCCTGACACAGCCCTGTCCATGCTCTACTCTTCTATTTCTGATACTCGTGATACTCTTGCCCCTGTCATGAGGATCCGCTTGAAGCCCAAAGCCAAGTGCAATTCTTGGTATGACCCTGACCTTGCTCCACTTAAACCTAAGTGAGGGTGGCTGAGAGGAAATGGAGGACTTCCGGTTCCTCCTTGGACCAACTGGCCTGTCGCCTGCTCCAAAGGCAATATAGACTTGCTGTCCTCACTAAGAAGAGAGCCCACATCCAAGCCTGTGTCTCTGGGGCTTCTAACAACTCGCCCGAACTCTAAATAACATGGATATCTTAATAAGTTTAACATTTTAATTGCAACTTGGTTGAACTTGAATAGATTTACATGAGCTTGCATTAGGCATCATGTCCAAGTAAACGGGTTATCTATAAAAAAAAAAGTGTAGGCGTTTTCCAATGTTTTAGATTTTTCTTTTGATGTTTTAAATAGCATGTTAGAGCAACAAAAAAATGCTCCTGCTAGAGAGGGAGTGTCTTGTCAAAAGAAATATTGCCTGGAAATTGCGTTGTTTCCCTGTCTGAAAATTTTCAGAATGGAGTCAATACCAGTAGTTATTCCCCTCCCCCTTAAGCACTCCTCTCTTGTGCACCCCCTTCTAAGTGGAGGGCCTCGGGCACCCCCCCTGACAAACTGACCTGCCGCATGTTCCAAAGGCAGTACAGACTTTCGGTCCTCTCTAAGAAAGTGTCTACAAACAAGTCTGCATCTCTACGGCATCTAACAACTCGGCCAAACTTTTCCAAATCTGCAAGGAGCTGGCCAACCCTGCTGCAGTCTCTACCTCTCCTGTCGCCTCCCAGGCCCTTTGCATGGCCCTTACCTCTCACGTCATCTCTAAAACCCAGGATATCCTGCCCCCCCTCTCATCCCCCCTCCACTATCTTCCCCCCTGTGATCTTTGCTCCTCCTTTTCTCCCCTGACAAGGTCTCTATACAAGTCTGATCTATGAAAGTCTCGTCATAACAGGTTCCTCCATGTTCTTCCAATGCCATCAATGACCACATTGACGCCCTTGCTCCAGCCCTGGCTGATTTCTGCAACCTCTCCTTTGCCTCAGGAACCTTCACCTCCCCTCTGAAGCACACTCTTGTGCACCCTCTTCTCAAAAAACCCACAGCCGACCCTTCTTGCCCGGCTATTGCCCAATCTCCATCACTCCCTTTCTGGGCAAACTTCTGGAAAAGCTGGCCATCTCGCAGTTTAGCCTTCACTCTGACTCTGTTGGTTGTCTCCATGACCATCAATCTTCCTTTAGAGCTGCTAGAAGCACGGAAACTGCTCTCCTGAACATCTGTGAAGATCTCTCTCCAACCATGACTCTAACATCCCCTCTGTCTTCCTCCTACTTGACACGTTCAACCATTGCATCCTGTTCAACCGTCTCTGTGACAACCTGTGGATCACTGATCAGGTCCTAGCCTGGCTGACCTCTCTGATCGACCCTCTCAGGGCCAAATTGGACCCTTCCTTTCATCTATCTCTTTCTACCTGCGGTGTTCCCCAGGGGTCTAACCTCTCACCCTGGCTCTTCAACCAATACCTGGCAACTCTTGCCCACCGCATTGCCATTTTCTGCTCCAATTCCCAGTGCTATGCTGACGACACTCGACTCATCTTCATGCTTCCTTCAGCCACCTCCTCTCCTTCTCTCATCTCTGACTGCCTATCTGCCATTTAGGATTGGTGTGCCACCAACAATCTCTGCCTGAATGCCCGCAATACAGAGATCCTCCTCATCGGCACACCTTCACCCTCCTTTCCCCTCACTCCCTGGCAGGCCTCCCTTGGCCCTCCTCCTACCCCCACGTGCGAGGCCAAGTACCGCTGTGTCATCTTTGATTCCACACTTTCCTTCTCTGCCCACTTCTCTGTCTCTAAAGAGGGAAACCTCCTACTGCACCTCCTCAGAGGTACTCTGCCCTTCCTCTCCTTCCCCCAGAAGCTCACTGTCTCCTGAGCCTTGGTTCTCTCTAGGTTGGACTATTGTAACAACCTCTGTCTAAATCTACCTGCCTCTACTCTCCGCCCTTTGCAACTCATCCAGAACAGGACTGTGAGACTTGTCCTTGGCTTCAAGCCCTGGGATCGTATCTATCCAGCCCTAAAATCTTTCCATTGGCTACCAGTGGATGCAAGGATTAAATTCATTCCTACCCCCGCTTTCATTATACTATTAAATTCAAAACCCATTGCATTGTTCACAAGGCTCTCTGGGGCCTGGGTCCAAAGTACCTTCCCTCTTGAGCTCTTCGCTCCTCTACCTCTAACTCCCTAAGGGTCAGTCGTTTTTCAAAGAAACAAGCTGGGGTAGATCTGTCTTCTGCTGGGGCCTCCCTCTGGAACAGCCTCCCTGCCACTCTGAAACTCGGAGAACCATCTCCGGTTCCGGAAACACCTCAAGACCTTCCTCTTCGCTTCTGCCTTCGCCCCTCCTGCCCCCTGCTGATCTGTTCTCTCTCGGCACCGTGCACCTGGCCTACCCTCTGACTTCCAGGCCCAGATACCTGCTCACTCTTCCACCCACCTGCACTGCATCCTGTCAATAACTTGCACAGGGGTCTGTATCTATAACCTTGTAGTACCATTCCCCCCTTGCACTTACCAGACACACCTCGTCTGTTGCCTTAACTCCAGCACTAGCCACTTGCTGGCTGCACTGCCATGGTTTGTTGCTTTTTATTATTTATTTACTTATTATGTATCTGTTTTTCCTTTGCTCAGCACTTTCCACTTCTCCCCCCCCCTATCCATGCACTTGTCCCCTTCCCTCTCCCATGCACTTGTGTGTTCTCAATGTCACTGGGCCTAGTAAGATTGTTGTTTTTGTTCTCCCTTGTAGCGCGCTGAAACACTTGTGTACGAGCGCGATACAAATAAAATATCAATATCAAAAGACCAATGCTAGTGACTGATTATTGTATATAATATACAGTGGGCACAGTTGAAAGCTGTATCCTCTGGTAAAGGCCAACCTCAATGGCTGGTAGCCTGTTAGTGTTTTGAAATATTCTGGGTGACGGTTGAGACCACTGTCCATAACTGAAGGCCATGACTAGTACCCATTCATGTGTTCAAATATATTTGGCCATGTACATTGACCATGGCTGAAGGCCTTGCTTAATGCCAATTACTGTTGTAATGTAATTAGTGATGTCATCAGTGAAGTGATCTGTGATGTCATCATTGTGGTCAAGTTAAGGTGGCTTTAGCTGAATGTCAGGGTGTGTGTGTGTGTGTCTAGTAGCGTTTTTGATTTGAGTGTTTCTATTTTTAGTTTAATTAAAGTATCCTATTTTTATAGACCCTTGATTATACAATTGTTCTGACTAATTCTGTGATAGCTAATATCCCTCCTGAATAATTTACCCTGCCCTCAGCCAATGCTACCTTAACGAGGCGATGGATTTCGACCTGCAGGCTGTGCCGGTTTCACCTTTATGATTGGAATCGCTGATGGTTTAGTAGGAGTGTAGAACTGAGTAAAAGTGTTATTCATTACTTATCCCTGTACGTCTATAGAGCAGTAGTAATTTTATCACATATCCGTGCCTGCTTTCAGACTCTAAGAATGTTGGAGGCATAGGTAATCCTTGAATATAAGCAGTTGTGTATTATTTTGATGGTGTCCTTCATTGTGGTTTTACGGACAGTATGCCCATGAAGACAGTATTCACTAGTTTATTTCTTAATGGTCCGTTTTGATGATTTTTGTAGCTGGTACTTTGGCAAAAGTCATGGTGGAACTTGACATCGTTGCTGACAAAGGTTAATGGCTCATTCCAGAATTATAGATTTACCCACTGTTGAGCAGAGGTAGATGATGTGTAGAGCGTGGGAGAAGATGTTGAATAGCCTGTGGTTTGTGCTCTTGGTGAGTTTAGCGAGATGATCACTATATAGTACAGATGATTACTTCAGGTATCCAACTCCTTTGATTTTTCTGTTTGAGAGAGTCCTCAAACCAGAAGCCGGATCTTGCAGTATATGAGAATAAATTAAAGTAACTGAGCAATAAGGGCAGTTGTGCCCCGAGTATGCATGAGGTTGTGACCTCCGTACAAGCAAGTGTTAACTTTTCCTCTCAATTGTTGCGTGCAGGTCATATCTCTGGAAGGATAGTGAAAACGAAGAAGGTTCAGAGTCTAGGCGCAAAAGCAAGTTGTATAAACCCTATGTCGTAAGAAAGACAGAAGAAAATTATCAATCGTATCATGTTTATTGAACATGAGCTAATTTGCTGATTCACAGGTTCTTGCGTTTTGAACTAGTTTAACATTATTTGCATCTCATCAGAACTCTTGACAGCTCCGCGCTTTGTTAATGTGGTCATCTCCCGTACTTCTGTGTACACATAGTTCTGAATGGTTGTACAGACTCCGAATTGATATTTCGAAGTACACAGCCTTGCCACTGAGTCATTTCTTTTATTCATCTTTCTTTCCTTAGTCAGAAAACATGAAGAGCACAAAATATATGCAGTGAATCAAGGCATGAACAAAAGGGACACCTTTTGCAGGCTCTCTCCTTCTTACCAGATACAATACATTGTTTGTTTAACTGACTATTGCAGAAGGCACTAATGTGCCACAGTGACTTATTGTATTCCTGCACCCTTACTTAGTTCTCCTCTTTACAGTGACTCTCACCACAAAAGCAAAATTATGTGCTTTGTATAAGCTTGCTTTTTTTCTGTGTCATACGTTTTTTCTGTATTTTTTCTAAATTTCTTTGGATTACCCGAACTTTCCTAGGTGACTAGGAATCCATTCTTCAAGAAATGTCCTGCCATAGGGAAAAGTTGGAAGTTTCAGATGGAGTCAGTTTGTGGTTTGTCTGCCATTTGACCTTCTTGTATTCAGTTACTTTTCAAAATGTTACCGTATTACAGATGTATTCTGTTATACGTGATTGCTGACAGCAAAGAACGGTCATTTGGTACACTGAAGTTTTGCGCAGTTGCCTAAATGGCCTATAACTTGCAAGAACTTTACTTTTCCCCCCACATACATACCGGCTCATGTTCTGAGTACACCTTTTGTTATGTTATGTTGGCTCTTATTTTTAAAGCGCACCATCGCCAGCAAGGCATTATGGTGCATAAGGAAGCTAGAAGAGGTAGGTTTTCAATGATCAACGAAATGTAAGGTGCGCTTTGATAGTTCTCAAAGTGAGAGGGATGGAGTTCCAGAGCTGGGCTTCAACCTCTGAAAAAGAGCTTCCGGCAATACGGAAGGCCTTAAAACAAGGCAGAAATCAAGTGAGCATCAGCTGAACGAAGCGCCCAGAGCGGACCATACGGTCGAATTTATTTTTACCTGTAGATATTCTGCGCCATCGCCATTAAAACCATGTTCGACCAAGCAGAGTAGAAAACCTTAGGTTGGATCCCTTTGTAAATGCATTAAGCACTTGCTAAGGACAGTTGCATCTTTTTCTCAAACTGAGGAACCATAGAGTAGTGTAGCGTTTGACCAGTTTGAAGTAGAGGCGCTTCAGACCATTCGAGTTTAAAAAATAGAATGTGAGATGTACAAGTTTATGAAGTGAAATTTGTTTGGAATATCTTCTTGAAAGAGGTTTAATGAAGCAATTGTGGATTATTTAAGTGATGGTATAATTAATTAAATGATATGTTCAAAATAGCTGTACTTTTGACTGTTTCTTAATAATAAAGCACTTGTGTTTCGCTTCATTAATGATTCTAAATTGTTTCAATTTCAGCTTCATTTAGTGCACTGGAACTCTTGCAAATACACCAGCTTTGAAGATGCGATTATGGAGGCAAACGGTTTAGCTGTAATTGCAGTGTTTTTAAAGGTATATTTTTCGATACATCTACAGTTGCTCATGACAAGGTTACACTCGAAGCACCTTTTTTTCAAGCTTATTTATTAAAAAGCTTGATGAAATGACACACTTGTTCCTATATATGTGGAAAATATGTTCAGGTGTTCAGTTTGTTTTCGTGTTATTTCCTTGAAATCATACAATGTGCCCTTGATGAGTAATATATGGTTTGCAACAAAAGCCCTTCAAATTGTGATTTGCCTTTTTTATTTTTTTATTCTTTTTTTTAAGAGAAAACGTTTGCTTTTCTTTCGTTGCCAGGTTTATTTTTTTACTTGCTTTCTTAAAACATCACAAGCGAATTTTAAGGCTTCCACTAGTAAACTGTTTGAATGCGTAATATATTAAAATGTGAATGAAGCCTGTTATGAAACATGTAATGTGGTGAAAGTTTTTTTCTTATTGATCTTTCGTTTTCTGCAGATAGGGAAGCATCACCAAGGGCTCCAACAGCTGATAGATGCATTACCTCTGGTGAAACACAAGGTAAACCCGAACTCTAGCACTTGGGGCGCTTCTCTTTTGCACTGTATTATTGAAATGCCCACTAAGTTTATGTTGGCCAGTGTGTAATTCCTTCTGAAAGTTGTTTTCATGTACGTTTTGGCCTTAACCCTCATTTTGTTTTTTTGTACTATGATTCTTTGCGTGCTATGCTGTAACATTTGCAGCCTTTTATCACGGATAAGGAAGGCTTCTGCAGACAAGGGGAGGAAGCCTACAAAGATGTACCTTCTGCACGATTTCTGTAGTGTGGAGAAGTGCAGAACTTCAATCGGTTTTAACCATTATTCTGCCAAAAAAAGGATTCTCCTCTGTGTTGGCCGATTTCATGGTTCATTTCCAGAGGATGAACAAGTGGTCAAAACTAGGCATGTTTTTTTCTTATGCGAACTAACTAATAATCTCTGCTCAAGTTACAATCCTTGGAAAGCCCTGTCTACGACAGACATCCCCCCGCCCAACAATCTTTTTTGGCCCCAGGTGGGTAAACTCTGATAATCATCATGGGCACTGGCAGGTGCCCAGGAAACCCGCGCTGCACTTTCCAACAGGTGTAGGCATTTTGCTCTTCACTTGTTTTAGGGGAGTGTTGGAATAAAATGAAAGATGTGAATCCCTATGAAAGCTCCTTTTGTGATGCATGGTTCACATTACTCCATTTGGTTAAATATGTTGACTCTAGTGCATATAGCTCCTCCGATATTGAGAATGTTTGTTGTGATCTCCTACAGTGATGTAGAAGACATTGCATTCTATCACTGACAACAAATAATCCACTGTTCGACTCACCCCTTCCCTGGCTTCTTCTCCCCTCTGTTTCTCCTCCCCACTTTCTTCTCTCCTCTTCTCCAAAAGCCCTTTGAAGTGGCCCTGAAACCCACATGCACAGATTGCAGGGCTTGCCGTACACAAAGCCATGTTGAAACTACAGGTCTCTTGAGCAACTTTTGGCTTACTGCACAAAAACCCAGACTCATTTAAAAGTGGAAAAGGTCGCTTTAATGTGACAGGCCAAAGCTTACAATAAAATGCTTACCTGGCTCCATGGCCTTACAGACTAACGAAATATTTAAACAATCAATTAACTAATTACACCTTTCCATTTCCCCAACAATTAAATAATTAAAGCCATTTCCTCCCTACCTGTACCTTGGACCCTACCATCTCCTTACCCTTTTTCCAGGCGTCCCGCTTTCTCCCTGGGGCCATGCCCCTCCATGCTCAATACCTGTTCCCCCTGGGTGGCCCGCTTGTGCAAACAGCACCACCCCATCCTTTCCCGTGTCATTCCCCCATTGTGCTTCCCTCCCCCCACAAGGGGGCCATGCCCCCGGAGCCTAGACCCACTTCAATACCCCACATACTCCCCTCTACACCAATCTCCTCCTTCCTATGACCTGCAGCCAGTCTGACCTGCCACATCAGCAACAGAAATGTTTACATCACAACTTCACTAATGCCCCGACCTGTCACACAAAACTACCAGGCAATCGCCCCCATTACCTACACCAAAAAACCACCTAACAACTTGCCCTGGGACGTAAAAAACAAAACCCCGTCCATACCAATATACGATGGTCCTCCCTCCCGCCCCCCCCTCAATAAACCAGCCCCCAGGCCTAAACCAAAATGAAGGGGTGGGAGGGCGGGACAATCGCCAAGTCCAACCGTCACCTGCCTCCCGAACCTTACCTGGCCCCTTAAATACCCCAGGAGGCGCTCTGCCCCCACGGCCACTCGCTGGCCGTGTGCCGCGCCAAAAACTTCCCCGGGGGGAAACGCTTCGCGTTCCCCCCAGGGCCCCCCTCTTGGCTTACTGCACAAAAACCCAGATTCATTTAAAAGTGGAAAAGGTCGCTTTAATGTGACAGGCCAAAGTTTACAATAAAATGCTTACCTGGCTCCATGGCCTTACAGACTAACAAAATATTTAAACAACCAATTAACTAATTACACCTTTCCATTTCCCCAACAATTAAATAATTAAAGCCATTTCCTCCCTACCTGTCCCTTGCACCCTACCATCTCCTTACCTCTTTTCCAGGCGTCCCGCTTTCTCCCTGGGGCCATGCCCCTCCAGGCTCAATACCTGTTCCCCCGGGGTGGCCCGCTTGTGCCAACAGCACCACCCCATCCTTTCCCGTGTCATTCCCCCATTGTGCTTCCCCCCCCCCCACATCAAAAGGGGCCATGCCCCCGGCACCAGAAAAACCCTCCCCCGAGGTGTTCTTTCTTCCCCACCCCACCCAACAACATTCCTTTACTTCCAACTCTTTAACCAATCTCCCAGCCAAGAGCACAGGTCCGCCAAATAGTGGTTGTTCCCATAAACCGACAAGTGCACCCCATCCTCCCTAAAAATCATAAATCCCTCATACACTATTTCCTTATGCTCCATCACCTGCACCGCCACGGAGGCACAAAACTTTACCATTTCTCTGTTAATTCCCTTTCTAACCCTCTCTATCGCTCCCTCGCTCCTCGCCTCCTTCCACACTCTGCGCGGCAACAACTTAGTCCACAACACCTTTGCTCGAGGCCACATTTCCCGCACCCAAACTAAATCCCTTTTCATTTTCCTTAGCAGGGCCACCCCCGTATCCCTAACCAGGTCTTTCTCCCCAGCGTGAATAATCAACACCTCAGGCGCCCCGTAGCGTTCCCGCATCCCCGCCAGCAAATGCAGCAACTGGTCCCAGCGCAGGCCCCCTAACCCTTGCCATCTTACCACCACATCCTTATAGCTACACCCCAGCTGCCTGCCCATAACCCTTCTCTCCGCTTCCTTCCCCGCCCATTTAACAATTGAATGGCCGACAATCCACACTTGCGCCAACTCCCCCTCCTTTCGCACAGCATCTGAAAAAGAAATTACAAAATTACCAACACAATACATACAACCCCCATGCTGTTGTCAGCCCACTTTTACCCCATCCTTAAAATTCCCCTTTATGAAAATTCCCTGACATACCCCTTGTATCTCCCAGACCTCCAACGCCCCAAACTTGTCACCTTAACCTCCGTGAAACCCAACCTATTACCCTCTGATGCTGCGCCCATCCTGAATGAATGTATACCAAAATCCTCGCCGTTTTCTCCTACCTCCCGCAGAGCCTTCTGCAATACCCCCAAAACTTGTGCCGCTGAAACCGGCGACCCATCCTCATGTTTAAACACCAACCCTGACTTCCCCCTACACCGCTCCTTCCACAGCCTGCCTGCCCGCACTGGGCATAAATCCTTGCTCCCCAGCCCCAACAAAACCCAGGAACCCTTCCCCTTCTGATCCGTTTTAGACTTATTAATCCTGATGTCCAAACCCCATTCTGTAACTTGCACATCCTCCCACTGCAAACCCCCAGACCCCCCCTTTTCCCCCCACCAGCTCCGAAACCCGAAAAGCCCCGAAAAACCACCATGTAAAACAGGTCGCAAACAGCTCCCCCTCCCATAGCGACCAGCAAACTCCCCCTACTACCTTAACCAACCTTTGCAGCAACTCCGCCGATATTGGCCTCCTCCTGTCCTTGTCCCTCTTACTCTCTCTTGCCCATCCTTCCAACATCCTACTCGCCATTTCCCCCCCACTCGGCTGGAAACCCCAAAACCATTTCCCGTAAAAAGCAATTCCTGCTAACTTCCCCGCTATAGTTGCTCTTGACCAGCCCCTGTCCATGCACCTCAGGAGGAAATTCATGACATCATCCCTCCTCCTCTCTTCCGCATCCCATCTGCCCTAGGAACTACGTCCCCCCCCCCCCCAATGAAATCCTCCCAGGCCCTCCTGTAAGACTCCCTAGACGCCCCGGCCAATGAACCCTCCACCAAAGCAAGCGCTCTCAGCTTCCTATCTTCCACAGCTCCTCCGGAATCTGCTGCCCCTCCTGATCCACATCTGGAGCCAATCCACGAAATCTCTGCCATTGAAAACGAGATAATGCATCAGCGATGCCATTATCCTTCCCTGGCACATGTGTTGCCTTAAACACCACATTCAATTCCATGCAACGCAGCACAAACTCCCTCATGAGTCTTGCCACCCTCTGATCCCTCGCTGATTGCCCGTTTACCACATGGACCACGCATTCATTGTCCACATTGAAATTCACTTTCCTATCCTGCAAATCCCTCACCCACAACTCCAATGCCACCAGTAATGGGAAAAATTCCAGGAATGCTATACTCCTTCCCTCCTTCAACCACCGATCAGGCCATTTCTCCGCACACCATTTTCCCCTCCCAAAATATTCAGAAACCCCCTGCTCCTGCTGCGTCCGAGAATATCTGCACTTCCCATGTCACCGGGTCCCCCTGCAACCACATCGACACCCCATTAAACTTCTCCAAAAAACACAGCCAAATTCTGCAGTCCTCCCTCACTGACCCCGATACTCTTATCCGGTGATGCAGGCACTTTGCTCCTGCCATAGCCCTCGCCATGTTCCTACAAAACGTCCGCCCTGGGGCCACCACCTTGGATGCGAAATTCAGCTGCCCCACCAATCTCTGCATGTCCACCAGTGTCATTTTCTTGGCCCCCACCGCCCTTTCCAGCAACACCACCAGTTTGCTCACCTTGTCGTGCGGCAAGCGTGAGGTCATAGCCACTGAGTATAGTTCAATTCCCAGAAATGTCAACACCACTGCAGACCCTTCCGTTTTGTCTTCCGCTAACGGCACACCCAACTCCTCCATTAGCTCCTGAAACAACTTCAGCATTCCCCCTCACTATCTGCCCCGCTAATAAACAGAAAATCATCCAAGTAGTGAGGCACCCTCTCCCAACCCGAGTTAAATGAGAAAACCCACTGTAGGAAAGGGCTGAATCGCTCAAACAGCGCACAGGAAATTGCGCACCCCATTGGCAAGGCTTTGTCTATGTATATGCGGTCCTCAAACAGCAAACCTAACAACCAAAAATCCTCCGGGTGCACCGGCAATAACCTGAACGCCGCCTTGATGTCACACTTGGCCATGAAGGCCCCTCGCCCTACCTTCCTTATCAGCTCCACTGCCTGGTCAACACTTGCATATACAAACCCACTCTTCCGAGGCAATTAAATAATTCACTGACATGCCCTTCCGGCCAAGACAAATGGTGTATTAAACGAAACTCCCCCGGAGCTTTTTTGGGCACCACCCCCAGTGGGGATATAACCAAGTCACCCGGCAGGTCATGAAATGGGCCTACGATCCTTCCCGCCGCTATTTCCTTGCTCAATTTTTGCCTTACCACTTCAACATTTTCTTTGGCTGACTTCAGATTTTCAGCCCACCGGCGCATCCTTGGGCCCTGGTAACCCAATCTAAAACCCTCACTAAACCCCTCACTCAAAATCTTCGCCCCTTCCCTGTCTGGATAGAATTGCAACCATTTCTGCAGAACCCCCACTTTAATTGGCGTAAAAGCTTTTCCCCACAACCCCTCTGCCCGAACCTCTCCCCCTCCCCCTGTCGCCCTGTTGGAAACATTGAGTGAGAGGGTGTTTTCCTCCACACTTGCTACACTCATGCCTGAACCTACACAGGGTCCTTGTGCAGCCATCCTTATTAAACGCCCAACATGCTGCTGAGGACTGCCCCCTCCCCCCGCCCCTTCATGGGCGGGGCGACCAAGAAAGGGCCGGAAGGGCACCGGCAGCCCACTTGCAGTGTGTAATGTCGGGGCAGGCCTCGTTGGGGCCATCCATTGCAGCCAAAGATCCATATCGATCTCCCCCCAGACCGCCTGACTGTCCTCCGCCATCCTCGCTCTGAATTCCTCAGTATACCTTACCCTGGCAAATCCCCCGAAACGCGTGAAAGCCTTCCTAATTACGTCCATATATTTAAGTAGGCCCACACACCTCTCAGGAAATTTTTCACAATAAACACTGGCATAAATGATAAATGCCGACGTCCATTTCTCAATGGTCACCGGTACCCTTGGTCGCGCAGCCAGTTCCCTCTCCTCTTCTTTAGACCCCTCCTTAGCTCTCACTTCCCTATGGAGCAATTTAAAAATGTCTCCAAATTCCCCGCCTGAATCTTCTCCCTGGTCGCCGCCATCAAGTGCGCCCCCAACGGTTTTGTTATCCCCATGTATGCCAGTTTTTTCTCCTTTCCTTTCCCTTCAACCTCCTTTTCTTTTCCCCCTTGCACCTCGAGCCCCAATGGCTCCACCACCTTGTCCGTTTGAATCTCCACTGAGCAAATGCTCTTCTCAACCCCCAAGGCTCAAATGGCCTGCACACCAACTTCCTTCCTTACTCCTTGCAATCCAGACCCCTCATTTCCCGTCCCCCTTCTTGTGATCCCTCTCTGCCATGCAGAAGACCATTCCCTTTCCCGCTCATCTCTTTCCACACCGGCCGTCTGCGGTCTGGCGTCCACACCAATGCTCCTCATCTCTTTTCTTAGAGGGCTCCTACTGCGGGGACAAAACATGTCAGCAGACTCACCCAGCCAACAGTTCCCCCGCCCTCCTACTCCCCTGCACCTGCCTTTCCAGATCCCACCCCCAATATCTTCTCTCCTCCCCCTTTCCCCCTACCTCCCTATAACCTTCCCCCTCCCACTGCCCCACATAATCCTCAAAACCAACTTCATCACCCGTCCAATACCATTGTGGCTGTGAGCTCGTGCCCCAGACGAGTTGATCTCCTTCCTGCAAGCCCGGGGTGTCTACCCCGCCACTCCTTTGACGTCTTCTTGGCGGGGCTGTGGAAACCCCTGCCTGGTCCTCTTCACTCGGGCGAGGCGCTCCGACCTCCGCCCTGGGGTCCTCATTGCTAGGGGCCGTGCTGAACCCTCTAGGCTCTCCGTACGCTGACCGAGGAGGGGCCGTTCCCAAACCCTCTACCCCCACCTGACCAGCGGGGGCTGAGCAGCGCCCTCCACCCTCACTCCTCCTAACCGGGGGGGCCGTTCCGCACCCCACCCTATCCACCTTAATTGATGGGGACCTCTCCCTCCATCTTCCACCCGCACTCTTACGCAGGTATTTCCACCCTCTTCCCCGCTGCCTTTGCACCCCCTTCTGTGCCCCATCCCTAGCACCGCCGTTATTCCCTCGAGCCCCCTCCCTCTGAGCACTCCCTGCTTCCTTAGTGCTATCCTTCATTCCCTCCCCACATGGCTGCCCACCCAAAATAATCTCTTCCCCGGACGCCCTCCTGTCTATCTCCCTCCTCATCTTCCTGCCCCTGGATTCCCACACCTCCCCTCTCCCCGCCACGGGGGTGCAAGCCACCACTGCCGCGAGAGCCCCATCGGCTGCCGCTCTGCGCTGCGGCCTACCCCCACTTGTCTCCCCCTCACCCGTGACCACCCCCACCGCCCCCTCCAGCTGGGCCCTAGATGCCCTGCTAATTATTGCCAGGGCCTCCCGCAGTGCCCTGGCATCGACCAATCCCTCCTTGCCAGCTCCCTGGCCCACCATTGTGCCCAACAATCTAGTTGTGCACCAGGGGTATTCCCAGTCAGGCTAGCTAACTAAGCCCCCGAGCCAAGACCTACCCGTGGACCTATACCAAAAATGCCCACACTGCTAACTTTGCACAGCGTAAAATTAAACAATAATAACCCCTTGGTACTATGAAATCCAGACAGAAAATGTATTTCCCTAATTATGTATCTATTTATTTTTTATTTTTATTTTATTTTTTGACGTATTTATTTATTATAATTATATAATTTTGTTTTTATTTTTTTATTTTAGAACCCTAATAAAATGTTTTTTACCCTTGTAACCACCCCCACCCTTCCACCTTGATAAACTCCCCAACAAAAGAGCCCAGAACCAACAGCACGGGCACCAACTAGTGCTGTAGAAATGTCCAGGCACACTGCCACCTGGTGGTGCTCAAGCAGCACCGCATGCTTCCCAGTAAAACAAACACTGCCCCTTTAACGGAGCTGCACTGCCCCCTTTCTGAACGGCGCTGACGCCGCGCCCACACTCGACGCCGAAGCCGTGAGACACACAACGGAGCTGTGGGGGGAAAAAGATGCTAACTCGCGCTCAATCCCTCCCCTGACCCCCCCACCCTGCCGACACCAACGGAGAACGCGAGACACGCCGACACTCCTTAACGGCACACCCGGAGCCCTACAGCCCCCCGACCTCCTGCAATGCCCCTGCGATGTAACCCGGAGATACGGGGACCCACGGTAAGAAGCGAGGGGTGTCTTATCTACGGCACCCCTCCTATAAATGTGCACACACAACTACACTATACCTCCTTTTTTTTTTTTTAAACACCTAACCGCCCGCTCTTCCCACACTCCCCTACCTCACCTTACTATTTTGCCCGCCTGAAGGCCCAGCTACTACCAGGGAAGGCTCGGGAACAGGCAACAGGACTTGACAATCGCCAAGTCCAACCGTCACCTGCCTCCCGAACCTTCCCTGGCCCCTTAAATACCCCAGGAGGCGCTCTGCCCCCACGGCCACTCGCTGGCCGTGTGCTGCGCCAATAACTTCCCCGGGGGGGAAACGCTTTGCGTTCCCCCCGGGATCCCCCTTCTCACTTGCAGAAATCGAAAAACAGCTTCTTGGAAATTGGACCACACTTACTACAATCTTTGTTTTCATATTGATCCAAGAGCTGTTTCTTAAGTTGTTCAGTGTATCCTAAAAGAGTTCAGATGCCCTCCTTTGTACCGAAGCTTACACCACTGTAGTCTGATCTGGTGCATTTGTATAAGGCACTCTTTCCTGGATGATCTATTTACTGTTTTTCCAATTGTGTCCTGATTGAAGAAGAAAAGATAACTATTACCGTAACAGTGGTTCTCCAGCATCAGTAGTTTCTATAGATTGTTTCCTACATGCCCTACCTCTCTCCCCTCCCTTGTTTTCTTATGTCATTGAGGATTTCTATCTGTGCCAATGACTTAATGCCTTCCATCTAAGGGAAAGTGGGTGGCTTTGAGTGAAGAGCTTAACATCAAGAGCTGCCTCTGAAACCGCTTGAATGTGAGTAGTGAGGGATTCAGCTTCAGCTCATATGGCTAGTGATGAAGCTTTTAAAATCTTCCAAATTCTGTGTGCCTATGAAATCTAAACCCTGCCAGCTAGACGAGGATGAGAAAGATGGCATGGCCCAAACTGAAAGGTTTCATTGACATTTTAGTGCCAGAGCTTTGGGAGGGATCTTTCAGCAGGTTAAATTACATTACCCCAAAAAACAGATCTGAACAAGCAAAAGGGTTTATGAATTCAGTATTTACAAGTGTGGTTCCCTCTCGTGAGTAGTTCTTTGGGTGCAGCCTTGGGAGCAGGAAGTCCTAATGGATTTTCTAGCTTTCAAAATGGGATGATATAATCTTAACAGGAGAGGGTGGGGCAAAGTAATGATTTGCCCAACCTGGTGTCCATGGCTTTCCCAGGTGGTTGTAGCTTCTAAGCTGGTCAGAGGAGACACTTGGGTTTGCTGGGTTGTATGCACAGTAACGTGTACATCAAAAATATAATGCTGTGTAGAATTTCAAATCCTCCGCCAGGGTTTATTTTCTTCTTTTTTTTTTTTTGACTTTTTTTTTCCTTCCAAATAAACAATGACAGTCTAGCAACATCATGTCCTTTCAACATTAGAGCTTAGACCGAACAAGATCACCCCATATTCTGGGAGTTTCAACATATTGAGAGGTTCAATGAAGGGATCTAAAGGAGCCAGTTTTTTTTTTTTTTTTTTTTTGCGAGAGAACATTTAAAAACAGCCACCAGACAATAGGGACTGCAGGGAAATGGTAAGGACTGGAATATGGCAAAGTAGAAATAAGGCGGTGGGGCAGTAGGTAGGGAAGAAGCACATCGGGGGAGCTGTGGGAGGCAGGTTGGGTATGAAGCTCTTTATACACTGCCCTAATCGATTTGTATTACCATGCACAATCTTTTCTTTCCAAGGGTATCATCTCCCTGGCCAATAAGGAGACGAACCACTTACAAGTCCTCATGAGACAGCCTCCTGTTAATTTTCCATGTTTAAAAAAACTCTTTTTTTGACAATATATAGTGCCCGATATAACCACTTTTTCAAATCCTGGGAGAGATATAGGTTGCATTTGAAAACTCCAAAGATAGAAAGCAGAAGGTTCTTCGAGACCAGCCATACCTCCCTCCAGTACCCAAGGACAGTTGCATAATCACAAAGCATGTGCACCAAACTAGCTTTGTCCTTGTCCTCCTTGCTTGCCCTTCACAAATCTGTGCCTAAAGGCCATACTTGAGCGTTTTGACCAGCGACCAGCCAACCATAAACTAGATCTACTGCTGCACTAGTCATAGATTTAGATCACCTTCATTTTTAGCAACACTTCAATAAGCCTCTAATGCTGCCAGTACAGGGATTGAGATCTGTAGGTCCCTTACCCAACACAATCTATATAAACCATCTGGCCGGGGATTGATGCACTTGTAGAGTGTTGCGGCAGGGAGACCTTGGGAGCGAGACAGAGGGAAGTTAAGCAGCTTTGTGAAAAGTTACCCATAAGGTTCCTGAGTTCCCAAGAACAGGACTTCAACCTTTCATATTTAGCCTGATCCGAGTCATGAAGCTTATTTTCGGACAGCATAACATGTTATCCCGCTACTCAAGCTAACCCCTCCCTCTAGCTCAACTTCTCTTTAGACCCCCTGCAGGCTCGACCTCCCGTTGCTTTACACAATTTCCACTCACACCTTCGCTGCCTCCCTGGGAACACTGATGTATTCACATTCAATAGGAGTCCTACGTCCATTTCAATTATCACATGACTGTACAGATCCAGTTCAACTCAACACTGATGGCATCCGGTCTCCTCGAACGAAGGGCGTAGAGCCACAGCCTCCTGATGTATTTCCACCACCAATCAAGGCTTTAACCCAGTCCTCTCAAGCACTCTCAACCGCTGAGCTTTGCATTCTGTCTAACACATTTCCTGCGCATGTCTTTGAACAAGAATTGCCAAGTGGCAATAATACAGAAAAAGCGCCTTAGCTCCAAATGTCTGCTGAAGAAGCAAGCCTAATACCAGAGGTCGTCATGGAAACAAGAATCACCTTAGCATCATAAAACCGCGAACCATACTGTATGAATTCCCTTAGTTATCTTATTCATTTTGCCCACATCTGTGTTTATGGACACACCATGATGTGATATTCGGCAATTGTAACCCAGGTTGGTGCTCAGAGCGGTCTTTCTAAATCGATCTTATTCTATTTCACCTTATAAAAAGATATTTTCACCTAAGACCATCTTGGGTGTAGACCCTACTTGAGGGAACACAAAGATTTTTTTAATCAACTTTTTAAAATTAGTAATCAATTTGTCTGTGTAATTTAACATCGATAATCTATATCTGAGATTTTAAGACAGTAGCAAATAAAGGGCTACTTGTTTTGTAGGGGAACCCCACCTTAGGGAGATGAAACTTATTTGTGGAAAATCAGTAAAAACGTGACAATTCCCTATCGATTTTGCTAATCTAAGAAGCACAACCATTAATCAGAAGGTCTGTCCGTCTATTTATGTATTGCACAATACCACACTAAAAGCCTATTTGCAATGCGTGTCTGATAAATAATATTGGTTTTTCTTAAACAGATACTTCTATCTGAATTGGGCTCAATTTATTTTTCCCACAAATCGGATAATGGTGTCTCACAAACTGCAGGAAAATCGACCTGTTCAATGCCCTTAATACCCTCCTCCTCCTCACCTGTGTATGGGTCTTCGGATGAGTCTTCTGATGATATTGCCCTCCTTTCTCTCCACGCACTGTCCGGCTTTTTTGTGTGGACCTTAGGACGGGCTCTACTGGAGGCCACCTTGCCAATAAGCTATCTGCTCGGCAGTGGGACCCCCAGGAAGCTCGCCCCACTACCAGTGAAAGGCATAGCTGAAAAACCCTGGAGATGTGAATTAATTGCAGGTTCTGTTCGTGTGTGGTGATCTTGCTTGTAGAGCGGACTGCAATACCCAGAAAACACTGGGAAACTCCAAATGCCTGCCACTGTGTTCCTCCAAATGGTAAAGGCAAAATAGCTCAGTGGAAGCTAAACTGGAACCAACCTTCCACAGGTCACGGAACCAACAGCCGGTAAGGGGAAGGAGGCTAGAAACTTCCGGCGAGGACTCGGAAGACAGAAATGGAACGTAGAGGAAATGGAGCCGTGCAGAACTGGCAGAAAAATAAGTAGGACCACACACAAGAGCGGGAAATAGACTGGCAGGCAGGCCGAGGGAAACGAGAACAAAGAAGGAAAAAGCAAAGGGAGAGGAAGCCACTTACTACCGTAAGAGCGAAAGAAACACAGCGTGTTAACCCGTAGAGAACGAAGGGTTGCAACGCACTGATGACTTGAATGGGCATGCACTTGTACATGTCCTTGTGCGACGAAAACACTAGACCGCTACTTTCACTTCTCCCGATGGCCTGTGCTAGCCCCTCTTCCATTTCGACCACAGCTTCCATGGCGTGCGCGTCATGACATAGTGGCACTCATGGTAACTGTTTCTTAATTTGAGTTCTCCAACATGGGGTCTGGCATGGATTCACATGCTCATGAATATTCATCGTCGTCAGGCTGGGAATCCTCGGTAAAGAAAAAATCGTCAGTTTCGTTTCTGATATGTCTTTCTTAGTAGTAACCAATCACTGGTCTCTGGGTCATACTGCCCCCAGCCAATGACTGCCCTCTCCCTAAGCCCCGCCCCTGGCAGCCATCCTCAGATTTGTACTGCACGTTCAAGTGTTGGGAGTCCTCGTGCTATAGCTCTCGAGCTTTACTGCGTTTTGCGTTTTTTCAAGAAGTTTTATCTCATTATATTGGTCAATCGAGCCTCAAGCTCCACCGTTTCTACTTCCGATCAACGGAGACCCGTTTCGGAATTTTTTACGCCCCTCAAGGGCGAAGTTTCGTCGAGTTACACTTCTTGGAAGATTCCAGAAGATCTGAGGCCTACCTTGTGGACATGGCCCGGGACAAGGGAAGCTCGACACCCGGATCCAAGCTGTTCAGGAACTGCCCTGGATGCGGATTACAGAATGTTTTCAAGGAGGACGAGCATTCGAGATGTCTCTACTGCCTTCACGAAGGCAAGACGCACATGGAAAAGGACTGCTTTTTGCAAGAACCTGTCCGAACGGACTATGAGGGATTGTCGGTCCCGCCTCGCCAGCTGGCTGGAGAAGGGCCCAGTAGGTGAGAAGAAGTCTGAGCGGTCTTCTAAATCCTGTGAGGGCACCCCGGCGACGGGGGCCCAACAGAAGGCAAAGCACCGCGGGTCCGTGGGCACCGGGAGCATCGAAGGGTCGGGCTTCTCGGCTGCAAGGCAGGGTGCACTTTCACCGACGCCATCAACCACGAGCCAACGCTCTGACTCGGGAAAGAGAAAATCCGAGAACCCGGCTAAGCTTCTGGAGAGGCCCCGGTCGATCTCGAAGGGATCAGGCGAGGGGGAACGAGGCAGTGACCCCTCCCCCAAGGTGGTGAAGGCCTCTATCGATGGAGTCGCGGCAGCCCTGGTGAGGCCTGTGGAGGCGACCTCGGGGCCGAGAGTTTCCCTGCCACCCCGGAGGGAGTCCCCTTTTCAGCCCATCGATAAGACGCCCGTGAAGACCCCGGTGGAAAAAGAGGGGGGGTGGTGGCCGTCACAGACACCGATACAGCCTCTGAGGAGGAGCTGGTTGAAGTCCTGCAGGGCCTCAACAAGAGGTTCGAGGAGATCCGCCACACGGGGGGAACCCCGAGGAGGCGGACGAAGAGAGCGACGGTGGCGCCAACAAGACTCCCGTGGAGGAGGAGCAACCATTGCAGCCGGGGCCCGAGCCTCAGGACAATTCGGTGGCCATTTTGATGGCAATCCAAACCTTATGCACAGAGATAAGGACGAGATTGCACCTCGCCCCAACGGATGACCCAACAGAGCCGGGCCCGTCGGGGAGGCCTCCGAATAAGTGGAGGAGAGTTCATCCTCCCCCGCCTTTCCAGCCCTCGCGCCCCGCTCAGCCTCCATCTCCTTCCCCTGTCCCGGGGGATGACACAAGAACGTATACGGCCACGACTGGCTCGGTGGTGACGACGGGACGGGCCTTCCATCACCACTCCCTCGGGCCTGCCCACCCGAAGAGATTGGCTCCTTCCACGCCATGATTGCAAGGGCATCCAAGCTTTTTCAGCTCTGCCCTGAGGAACAGAAGAAGGAAGGTTTCCTCTATCAGCGGCGCGAGGCCAAGAGGAAGACAGTCCTCGCGGTACCATTAATTGACAACATCTGGGAGGAGGGACTTGCTCTCCTGAAGAACCTGTCCACGATGCCTGCCAAGAGGGGATCGGTACGAGAAGAAGTACCGGGTCCCCGATTCCGCCCCTTTGTGCCTTAGGGTACAGTCGACACCGGATTCGGTCGTCTCGGCGGCAGCCAAGAAGAAAGCAGCGGGGGCGTCATCCTCAACTTCGACCTCCCCACCTGACGGCGAGGGAAAGAAACTGGACGCCATGGGACGACCAGTCATCATGTCGGCGGCGACAACAATTAAGGCGGCCAACGCCCTAGCGATTGTGGCCTGCTACAACAGGGAGCTGTGGTACAAGATTGCTCCCCTGCTGGACTTCCTACCGGACGACAAGAGGTCGGAGGCCCTGGAGATCCTGCAGGAAGGTGAGGTGGCATCGGACCACGCCATAACGGTGGCCACGGATATCGCCGACACCGGATTCCGCCAGTTTGCAACAGTGTTTGCCTTTGACGGCGGGGATGGCTCAAGACAGACCAGAGTTTTGGACATGCCCTTCGACGGGAACAACCTGTTTGGAAAAACAGGCCATCAAGACCGACACGGAGACGGCTCAGGCCTTGGGAGTGTTGCAGCAACGACAGCCGCCCTTTCGGAACGCCCGAGGCAGACAGGGTACCTCCAAGGGATCCGGCGGCGGCACCTTCGACATACTGCCAGGCGGCCCGCTCCTCGTCGCTGGAGGCCTACAGAGGACGCGGCAAGTCGGGAGGATCTCGTCGCCAAGGTGGCAAGGCCGCCTCCAAGCAGGACTGAACCGGCTGTAGCGTCGGGCCCCCACCTGAGCACCCCGGTGGGAGGCTGGCTGGCGAAGTCAGTCAGCGTGTGGGAGTCAATCTCCACCGACCGATGGGTGCTGGATGCTCTGGCCCACGGGAACACTCTCAAATTTTTAAAGAAGTGCCCCCGCGTTCCGCCCGTGGCCAGGAAGGAAAATCACGTCCCTCGACTGCTGTTAGAAATAAGGGCGATGCTCAAGAAAGGTGCCATCGAGCTCGTCCCCAAGAGGCTCCGGGGCTCCGGTGTATACTCGAGGTACTTACTCGTCAGAAAGAAGACAGGCGGTTGGCGCCTCATCCTGGACCTGCGGCGGTTAAACAAGTACATCAAGGCGCAAAAGTTCAAGATGGTCACCCTCCAGCAGGTGTTGGGACAGCTGGAGGAGGGCGACTTCCTATCGTTGCTGGACTTGGAGGAGGCTTACTTCCACATCCCCATTCTAAAAGGACACCGAAAGTTTCTCAGATTCGTAGTCCAGGGGCGGCACTACCAATTCAAGGCCCTGCCGTTCGGGCTGAAGTCGGCACCCAGGGTGTTTACCAAGTGCCTCGCACCAGTGGCGGCGTGGCTGCGCCTGCGGGGGATCCACGTCTACCCCCTACCTGGACGATTGGCTCATCCGTGCAAGGACAAGAGAACTCGCCGTCGAACACACAGCGGAGACAGTCCAACTTCTCACGGACCTGGGATTCTCCAACAACTACTCGAAATCCCACCTGGTCCCGTTGCAGGTCGCACTGTTTCTGGGAGCCAAGCTCGATACAGTGGTTCGATTGGCCTCGCCGTCGGAGGAGGACGAAGGCCATCTTGGGCAAGGTGCAGCGCCTGCTGGCCACGGATGTGGCCAGGGTGAGATCCATCAATTCCCTGCTCGGAATTATGTCCTCGTGATCTACCTGGTGCGCCTGTGCAGGCTACGGATGCGTCCTCTACAAGAGTTCCTCGACACCCGTTGGATACAAGCGACGGGCAGCTTCGAAGACAGGATCCCGCTCAACGAGGCTTTCCGCCAAGCGATCCGATGGTGGCGCACCCGCGTGCATCTCGCAGCGGGCAAGGACTTTCAGACCCCGGTACATCAGGAGACGGTGACGACGGACGCCTCCCTGGAGGGATTGGGAGCGCACATCGGAGATCTGCACGTGAGAGGCCTTTGGCTCCCGGAGGAGAGGTCACTCCACATCAACATCCTGGAGCTACGAGCAGTGTTCTGGGCCCTTAGGTCATTTCTCCCGTCCCTCAAGGGCAAGGTGGTGAGGGTCTACACCGACAACACCACCACGATGTTCTACATCCGGAAGCAGGGAGGCACCAGGATCTGTGGCACTGGACCGTCGCCCAGGGGATGTTTCTGGTGCCCTTCCATCTGGCAGGAATAAAGGACATCATCGCCGACTCACTCAGCAGGGAGCTGTGCTCGTGCCACGAGTGGGAGCTGCGTCTGGATCAAGTGGATCGGCTTTTCCAATGATGGGGCAAACCCCAGATCGACCTGTTTGCGACGGCGATGAACTCCAAGTGCCAGAGGTTTGCCAGCAGGTTTCCCCAGCCGAGAAAAATGGGCGATGCTTTCTCATTCCCCTGGGACGGACTGTTCCTGTATGCGTTCCCTCTGTTGCCGTTGCTGCTCCGACTCATCAACCAACTCAAGAGGTCCCGTGCAGGATGATCCTCGTCGCGCCGGTGTGGCCGAGACAGAGCCGGTTCCCGGACCTTCTGGACTTGTCAGCGTCCCCCCAACCCCCAGTCACTGTCGACAGACGCAGATCTTCTCTCCAGAGGAGGCGGCGCCATCCTCCATCACGACCCGGAGTCTCTGAACTTGCGGGCCTGGCTCCTGCAGCACTAGAGTTTGGAGGGTACGATATCCCGGTGGACTGCAAGGAAGTGCTTGCAAAGGCCAGGGCGTCCTCAACTCTGAAGTGCTACGGACACAAGTGGAAGAGGTTCTCTGTCTGGTGCCGTGCACAGAAGATTAACCCTCTGTGAATTATGGCCCCTCAAGTGCTGCCGTACCTGCCCGTCGCTGGCCAAGGCGGGGCTAGCTCACGCTTCCATCAAGATCCATCTTGCAGCGATTTCCCGTTACACCAGACCTACGGGATGGTCATCCCTGTGGTCTCATCGCCTGGTGAAGGAGTTTATGAAGGGACTGTTCTGATCGTTCCCGCCGGTGAAGGCTCTGACCCCGGCGTGGGAGCTCAAGGTGGTGCTGACCAGGCTCATGGGGCCGCCATTCGAGCCTCCGCATTCGGCACAGTTGAAATTTCTGTTGTAGAAAAAAGCGTTCCTTGTGACCATCACCTCAGCACGACAAGTGGGAGAGATCCAGGCCCTATCCTGCAAGTCTCCATTCTTGACTTTTCACAAGACGAGGGTGGTGCTGAGGATGCACCCCTCCTTCATGCCCAAGGTGCCGTCGGACTTCCACCTCAACGAGCCCTTGGTGTTGCCAGTTTTCTTCCGGTCGCTTTTGTCACTGGCCGAGAGGACTTTGCACTCGCTGGATGTAGCTAGAGCGCTGAAGTTCTACATGGACCGCATGAAGAGTTTTCGGAATACATCGCAGCTTTTTGTGAACTTTGGACCTGTGAATCAAGGGAAGGCCCTCTCGAAGGCTTCCATTTCCAGATGGCTCTCCGGCTGCATCATGCACGGTCATCGGTTGGCAAACCGACCGTTGCCCGGCCGTCCGAGAGCCCATTCGCCCTGAGCGATCTCTGCTACTACGGCGTTCTTGTCTGGTGTGCCCCTGCTGGACATCTGCAGGGCTGCTACGTGGAGTTCGACACACACCTTCACGAAATTCTACTGCGTCAACCGGGATTCCAAGTTGGAGTCCAGAGTCGGCCAAGTAGTGCTGCACAACCTGTTCGCCTGAAGGTGGGCCTGGTGAGGAGGTAAGAGTTTCTTAATGTTGAGTTTATGTAATGCTTGATGTTGAGCCTTGCCACCTCCCGTGGTTGTGCATGTGTATACTGCTATGTATTCTTATATTCATGAGCATGTGGATCCATGACAGACCCCATGCTGGAGAAGGAACAAGTTACTTACCTGTAACTGTTGTTCTCCAGCATGGGTCTGGCATGGATTCACATGCAAACTCTCCCTCCTACCCCTCTGCGGCTCTTCACTTGGTCATACTGCTACTTTACGTGCTACCAAATCTGAGGATGGCTGCCAGGGGCGGGGCTTAGGGAGAGGGCAGTCATTGGCTGGGGGCAGTATGACCCAGAGACCAGTGATTGGTTACTACTAAGAAATACAGATCAGAAACGAAACTGATACTGATTTTTTTCTTTACTGAGGATTCCCAGCCTGATGACGGGGGAATATTCATGAGAATGTGAATCCATGCCAGACGCATGCTGGAGAACAGTTACAGGTAAGTAACTTGTTCCTACTTTGATATTAACACATAAACTAAATGAGAGGTAATCAACAGTTCACTCAAGCTTATCTTCGCTTAGCAATTGCACAGAAGTTATGTTAAGTGCGATGCAAGAGATTACTCGTATTAACAGAACTGAACTAGTATAAATTGGAATAACAATCATTTGAAGATGCAGAATGATTTATTTAAATCTAAAGTCATCAAAATGTAGACCATGATCAACAAGAGCAAAAAATGTACTATGAGTTTACATTACAAAGAATTGCATATCATTATCAAAACTGGTGAACTAATAGATCTTTTGGTTTTCATCCTAATTCTCTTCCCCTTATTTTTATGCGTCTTTGGTTTTCTTTATGTACATAGTTGTTTTCCCTAGTTTATCCATATACATTATCCTTTTAATGTATGTATTTTTTATAATTTGGGCATACTATTCCTTTCCATGTATGTAACCTGTGAATTAACATGTAAGCCATGTACCCAACTCATTATTAGTCTTCACTCTTTACTTTGTATGTCACTGTGAATTATGTATAGACCTGAAGAACAGCTGTGCTCGAAACACGTGTAGGCTCATATGTATCATACTGCGGTTCGAGCATTCAAGAAATAATTTAGAATTCATGTCAATGTAGCTTCTTTTAAAGATTCATGAGTGAATGTATCAACAATGACATACTAACCTCCTTGGTTAACAACAAAAACAAAAATAGTGAGGCGCAAGCAATTACCATCCAAGAAACGATTGGATTTCATTTTTAATTTGTATTTAAATCCTTAAAAACAATTCTGCAAACCCATTTACCCCAAGCTTCCAGCCCTGAACATTCCCATAAATAACACCAACAAATGGTACAGTTGTAGCCTAATGGGGATGGCCAATTCTTTGACAGTCTTTTGCACAACCTACTCCTTCCCATTCCATTCAAATTCAAAGTCAATTCATGTTTCATCATTTCCCCCATATCTTCTTGTGTTTGAATGTGCACCCTTTTGCTTCTGCCACATCTGCTAGCTCAGAACCCTATTAACTTCATTAGTGTTTCCTGCCAATAAGGCTGAATACTTCGGGTCATAGGGTTCCACCAGGGATCAAGAAGGACGCCAGGGCCTGTTGGCAGTGTTATCTTTTAAGAAGTGTCTGTTACAACATTTGACAACTCAAAGTAAAACTGGAATCTTCCTAACAAAATAAATGTCAGGATGGTTGCCCCCTTAATAGGGTTCGGAGAGCAGTTTCTCCTTGTCCACTGTACCTTCCGGAGGACACTGATAATTGGACCCTTTGGACCTCACTATCACATGTTCCAGTTCACTGTTCAATAGGAGTTACTTCACCCCTTGCTGGCCTTGCAGGCTTTAGGATGACCCAAAACCACCTTCTGGGTGAAACATAGATGTGAGTTTTCTGGGGTACCATGCTCCATAGCTTATTCTACTGTACATTTGTGTGTGCATGCTTTTTAATGGACATAGCCAGCAGCAAGAGCTTGAGGGGAACACACCGAGGACTGTCGGCACTCCCTTCTGGTCTTCTTCCTGTCTCACTAAACTTACAATAAACTCTGTCTGCAGCTACTACCTCTTCTGACCATTTGCTCCTGCCTAGGGCCCCCTAGGCCCGCCAGATTATGCCTGTTCTTACTAGTTAGGTGTTGGCCCTCTATCACCTCCCAATTGCTTTCCTTGCCGCCTTATGTTCCCTTCTCGGCCCTCCTTCCTACTCTTGATTTTATTCCTCCAGTCTCATTTATTCCACCATTAGTACCAATGCCATTTCTCCCATGAGATGTTCTCTTCAACCTCTTCCCTCTGTCTCCTCCTCCCGATATTACTTTCACCATGTCACTACCACTTTGTTTCCATCTCCTCCTCCTTTGTTCTTGCCTCCTCCTGCACCTTGGCTCCTACCTTCTCTTAACTTTCACTCTCCTGGCCTGACATATTTGTCTCCTGCCATTGCCCCTGTGTTATCACTGCCTCTTTACTCTCTTAATGTCTCACCACCACCTCTTTTCTTTCTTCCTCTGTTACCTCGCCTCTGGTTACCCCCCCTCCTCCTGTCCGCTGTCACCCTCTGAAGTCACTACCTCCTCCTTCAGCTTCTTAACTTCTGCCACTTCCTTTTGTTCACTCACTCCCCAATGTTACAACCTCCTACTTGACACTCGTTGCTCTCACCGCCTCTTCCTGCTATCCACTGCTGCCACCTCTCCGCTCTCCTCAGTCTCTGCTTCGGGCACCAGTCTCCAGCTTTTTTTCAAACACAAACCTAGTTTTTCTAAGTGCAGAAAAACCCCTTTTCATACAGAAAAAGCTTATCTTTTCAATGTAATGTGTTTGGGGACGTTCTGGGAGAGCAGCAGGTTCTCTGGTAGGGAGGCGCTGCTCTAAGGTACCCTGCAGAGTGCCACAAGGGGCTTGGGCAGGGGCAAGGGCAGACCGGATAAGACTAGGTTACTCTTCTAGGCGGGGGAAGAGGGGGAGGCCTAGCCTCCCAGGACTGACCTGAGGTGCTGCACTGTGATGGTCCCAGCCACATGGCAGGGAATAAAGGTGGGGTGACTCAGGAATCCAATCCTCCTCATACTGCCCCGGGAACAACCACCACTGGTTCGTTGTGGCACCTGGCCCCTTGAGTGCCCACATTGCCATACCCCAGAACCAGGCAGAGGATTTGATCACACCCGGCATGTCCAAAGCATATGAACGTAGGAATCCCAAGTGACCCACCATTTTAAGCACCATTCATCCTCTTGTCTGTCCATCTTGCACAATCTCTCCAGAGTTTGGTAAACTCTGTGTAGCATCTCAAACTGTACAAGTAGCAGTCGGAAGCTGATCAAAATGTTCCTTAAAAAGAGCAGTCCCCCTCCTCCAACTTTCAATTCCATAAGTCTTCCTCCCATTTGACTACAGACCCTAATGTATGATGGGAAATAACCTTCTACATTGTTGCGATTGGCTTTCTTGGGTTCACACATCCGCCATGTTGTTCTCGGGGGGAGTGGGTCTGCAGCAAGGACATATAACCCTGTCACTAAGGGGTATAGGAGCCCCTCTACTTCAGTTGAACTTGTAAGGCATGTCTTAGTTGTAAATTCAATAGAACCTAGGTTGGTGCAACTGAAATTCCTTGTGTAGTTTAGTAAAAGATTTATGGTGCCCCATTTAATATACTTAAGAATATCTCCCACCTGACCCTTTGTGCTCCCAAACTTGGATAACCGGGACTCCCTGGATTTCAGGGAACGCAGTGTTGCTCATAGGAAGGGCTGCAAGGGCCACCCTTTCACCTCACCCCATTTCCCTATTAATTTCCTTACACATCTGCTTACCCGAACTGCCGGCAGATGAAAGAGCTTTATGGACCACCTGGCTATGTAGGACCCGATATGGAGAACGGGATCCTATACCATTCCTTTACAAATGAATTGCAGGATTTCTAATGTCTACATATATCCAGCTGTTGATACGTTTTCTCCAATAATGCTTGCAAATATCCTGGGGCCTTGTTTTTTCATAATAACCAGACAACTCTGTGGATCATGTTTGGCATGAGATGCAATATGTAAAGAAATGTAGAGAAATTATAGTTTTTCACAGAGCAACCCTGCCCATCAATGGAAGCGGTAGCAAGTCACTCTGCTTCACATCTGCCAGCAAGCTTGCCAACACCGCCTCCCAGTTTAGCTTGAGGGAGTCCCTCGTGTTTCTGGCAACCGGAATACACAGCTATATAAAGGATATAGGTGCAAAACAAAATGGACATGATTCCAGGCCCTCTCAATATTTCTCCCACCAATCACATGTACCAGATTGATTTATCCCAGTTGATTCAAAGCCTGCAGTGGATTTCTTGATATTGACGACCTTTGTGATCGGCAGTGCATCACGACCTAGATAAATTAAGAGCTGCTAAATAAATTCCTATCCTTTGACCCAGCAAAATCCTTAAAGCAGAGGATTGTGATGGAACCAGACCACCAGCAGCTTCCTTACCAGAGAAAAAAGAAACCTGGAAAGGGGAGCACTGCCTGAGGACCCCTTCCCAGATTAAATGCTTCTGGTGGCATCCCTTTTCATTCTTATTATAACCACTGTCTTTGTATATGAACACCTGAGCCATCCAAGAAAGCTTGTAACAACTGCATTTTCAGAAGGAGCTTGCAAAGGGATTTCCACTCGGTTAACTGCCTGGCATGAGACCAAGCACACCAAACCAGAGGAGAACGAAGTGAGTCAGACAATCCTATCACATTCCAGTTTTCTCTAGGATTTGCCTGTGAGGCACAAACCCATACTGGTCCAGATGGACCAGTGAAGTAATTACCACTAATGGTCGATTTGCGCAAACTGTGTTAAAGATCTTTGCCTCCCGCTTGAGCAGCAATATGGGCATGTAAAAAAACTATTATGGGAAAACTAAGGTCTGGGGGAGGCCCTTCCTTCTTGCTCACAATGTTATGGTTTGAATAGTCCTCCTGCAGTGATTTCCAGATTTCTGCTCGAAGCCTGTTAGGTCCAGGTGTGTTGCCCGTTTTTGGTTCGTGTTTCATCCCTAGATTGCCCAACCTCAAAGGTGCTGTTGCTATTCTGACAGTTGTCACCAGTAGATCCTTAAACAACTCACTAAAATACCCTTGAACGCTAGCTTTGCTGCCTGTGCACTGTTGCAAATAGTAGGAAGCTAAAGGAGAAGCTATATCTTCAACTTATTACTGCATGATTTGCTTGACGTATATCTACTTCTATACCTCATCTGTCATTGGCAAGCAAGCAAGGAGTTTCTCAGTCTTGGCCCATAAACCAGCCAACTGAGGTGCCTGGTGTCGGCGAAGCAGTTTGCACAATACTTCCCACGTTTTTATGCATCTCATGTGAGATGTTTTCACACCGGTCCTTCGGAAGTTTGCTTCCAGCAGTCAAATTGCTGTATCTAGCTAGGTCATCTCTTTCTTGCTGGTGATCAGTAACATCATCCTACCACTCAGGACTTCTTTATATGCTTCCCAAAGTGTGCACAGAAAGTTGACAGAATCCGCATTTGTCCGAGCTGTGCATTAAGCCTCCAAATCCCTCCAGGCCAGGATGCAGCCAACCCTATTAGTAGAAATGAATGGGCTGAGGCACCCCTGCTAAAATATTGGAGCTCATGTATTATGTGTGTGTGAATGTATATGTGTATGTATGTGTGTATATAATATACACACACATACACACACTTGTGGACGAAAAAAGTAATTGATCCTGGATATGGAGCAGTGACTATCAGAATGAAAGTAATGTCCAACTGATTTGGGGTGCAGATTTCTCCAGGCATTTAGGGCCTCCTCAGGGGTTGGGCAGAGCAACAAAAATGCAGCGGTAACGCTGTTACTGCTCCGCCCACCCCCGAGTTTGGGCGGAAAGTTGGAGCTTTACCTCCAGCTTTTTGCTGGAGGTAAAACTCTCCACTTTCCATCCATTTGCGGTGCTATTACCCCAGTGCTATTTGCACAGGCGGTAATCGTGCCAATACCGCCCCATAGAGTCCTATGGACTCTTAATAAAATAGGGAGTAAAAGCCTTGCCACAACTCGGGATCCGGCCCAATTTACTGCCGGGATACCGTCAAGGCTGTGATGAAGCCCTTACTAACTGAATTGAATGATTAAACATGTTATATTGTAGGGGGTGAAACACACTCATCACAGGTTCTATCTATCCTGTGACCATTTCGTTATGTTGTGGAAATCTCCCTTTACCAATGCTAGCACTTCGTAACCATTCATGATCGCCTCAATGATTGAAACCATAAACGCAGATGAAACCTGGTTGGGGGGTGCATGCAAATTCACTTGTGTTAGCATTTAATTGCCCAGCCGTCCTGTCGCCTGCAAGTCCTTACACTTTCCACTCTTCCCCTAGATGTCACCCATTGAGAGTTTTTTTTACGAAGATTGCTACTCCCCTCCTCCCTCTAAATCCAGCATGTTTCACCTTGAAATATTATGCTCTACCTGTAAAGGAACTTCTGGGACACGAATGTGAGCCACTAATAAATACCATTTATATTCCATTATATTAATTCAAAAACTGCCTCAATCATTGCATTCATAACCTGAATTTGACAGACCATCTTCCATTTCTTTATTTCTACCTTCATTAGCTGAGACCACTTCACAACACTAAGCATAAGGGAAAGGAACATTGAAACAGTAACTTTTCCAGTACCCCTCGAACACTCCCTCCCCCATATTTCCTGATCTACAGGACTATCTTTCACCTAAGCATCCAAGTGTTTCCAGAACTTGTATCTCTGAAAAAACCTTGAGCCACTTAACACATAGGATGTTGTAAAATAGTAGGCTGCAGTCGGATGTAGGTTTAGCAATTTTAAGATTTATTTCGGTGTTAACTTAAACAGCCCTCCTTGTGCACTCCAAACAGTATTAGTTTTTATGAGGTTTGGTTTCTGTGAAAGGGTTAATGAAGTCCAGAGTTCAAAAGAAGCTCCACTTGGCTTCTCGCATCTTTAAAAGGGAAAATAGTCAACTTAATTCTTTTTCTTCCACGGACCTTAGCCTTCAGTCTGACTCACCCTCTGTTCACTGGGTTAAGAAAACAAAAAGACAAAAATCCACACGGAAGGCACAGTCCTTGATTAATGGTTGACGGCTGGCGCTTCTCCTCAGCGAGTCCGCCTCTGATAGGGATCTCCCCTGTGCCTCTAGTATGCCCAGTCGCAATCACCTTTCCATTCCTCTCTGGTCTCCGGCTCGACTTGCAGCTGTAATCAGAAACACCTGGTGAACTCTCTGTTGCTGCATTTAAGCCCCACTCTGCTCCTCCCCTCCCTTCAGTCTCCAGCCAGTTTTCCCTCCCATTCCCCACACCTGCAGGGCGTTTTCTCTCCTCATTCCACCCAGTTTCATGCACTGTTTGACCCCACCCTGTATGTCCCTGGGGCCACCCCTCTCCATATGGGCTGACAATGCTGACTGCATTGTACCAGTGCCAGTCTCTGGTACACCTATTTCCATGCTGTATGATTGGGTTGTACCTATGCTGTTTTCCCTTTTTAATTCTGTCTCTGCCCCCTCCTTGGTTTCGTTTCTCGTGGTGGTTTCTGGGACATGTAGTTTTCTTTTGATTTGCTGTGTTAACCTTTTGTTGGCTGGGTCTCATTACTAGAATAGGGTCCTCCCTTGGTTCCGTTGCCTCTTTGACCACCTCACTTACCCCCCCCCCCCCCCCCCCCCGGGAACTAGGCCGTTCGGGCATGTTCAAGGCCCTGGACAAGTAATCAGGGACTAGCTGATATTTTCCGGGTTTATGTACTGTAACAAAATGATAGGGTTGAAGGGTTAAGAACCACCTAAGGACCCTATGGTTTGAGTCTTTTTGGGTGGCTAGCCATTGGAGAGGGGCATGATCTGTAAAGATGGTAAACTTTCGACCTGGTAAATAATAACAAAGTGATTCAACGGCCCACGTTATTGCCAAACATTCTTTTTCTAAGGTGGAGTATGGTATCTCATGTGGGAGGAGTTTTCTACTGATGAAGGCTATTGGGCAGAGGTCTTGTTCTGATCCTTGGGATAGCACTGCACCTAGACCACATCCTGATCCATCAGCCTGTAAATAGGTGGCTTTTGAGAAGTCTGGGCAGTGTAGAACCGGTTGGGTTGATATTAGTTGTATTAATTGGTGAAAAGATTGTACAGCTTCTGGCTTGATTTGAAGTGGTCGGTTGGTTTTTAAGGCGTCTGTCAGTGGTGCCGCTGTGGTAGAAAAATGCGGTATGAATCTTCTATAATATCCTACGAACCCTAGAAAGGCTCGGATCTCTTTCCGGGTTTCCGGTATTCGTAATTTTTTCAAAGCCTGTATTTTGTCAACCAACAGTGTGATTACTCCACCTCCTACAGAATATCCCAAATACTTGGTAGTTTTGGCTGCCAGCTTGGTTTTCTTGGGGTTGATATGTAGTCCTGGCTCTTGTAAGGACGTAATTACTTTGATTAGATGTTCTAAATGTTCCTTCCAGGTTTTACTAAAAATCACTATGTCATCCAAATAGGCAGCTGCGTATAGTTCATGAGGTTTCAGTACCTTGTCCATTAAGGCCTGAAAAGTGGCAGGAGCCCTGTGCAACCCAAATGGTAACACCGTAAACTGAAATAGACCTTGAGGTGTTGCGAAGGCTGTTTTCTCCTGATCCGCTGGGTTGAGCGGTATCTGCCAATATCCTTTGGTTAAGTCCAAGGTACTCAAAAAGGATGCAGCACCCAGTTTCTCTATTAGTTCATCTATCCTGGGCATAGGGTAGGCTTCATATGTGGAAATGGCGTTTAGTTGCCTAAAGTCCATACAGAACCGGGTGGTACCATCTGGTTTGGGTACTAGTACCACCGGTGAACACCATGCGCTCTTGGAGGGAATAATGGTACCTAGTTTCAGCATGCTCACTATTTCTTGTGCTATCTCCCCTCTTTTTGCTACAGGGATTCTATATGGTCGGAGGCGTATAATCTTGCCTGCCTCGGTTGGAATTGAGTGAGTAGCCATATGAGTCCTTCCAGGTAGACTCGAGAATGTCTCTGCTACAGGGCCCAAGGTGTCAAATAACTCCATTCTTTGGGTGTCGCTTAATTGTTCCCCCAAGCCCACATCTTGTAGGTTACCAGCCAGGTGTGTGACCATTTGTTCCGGGACAGACATCTCTACTAGAGACGTACACAATATTGTTGAGTCTCCTTCTTTCCACAACTTGAGTAAATTAATGTGATAGTTCTGATGTTTGTTTTGTCTATCTGGTTGTTCTACCTCATAATCAATTGGACCCAACACCTTTGTTATACTATATGGGCCTTTCCATTGGGCGAGCATTTTGTTTGTGTGAGTGGGTAATAATACCAGCACTTTGTCTCCTATTTTAAGCGTCCTAGGTCTGCTTCCTTTATCATAATACTTCTCTTGCGTTTCTTGAGCCCGCCCCAGGTTTTCCTGAGCATAGTCTGAGTTTTCCCAGGTGATCTCTTAGTTCATTCACATATTCCGTTAAGGTTGTTTCTTCCTGTTGTTCCCAAGTGTCCTTTAGTAATCCCAAGATAGATTTTGGCTGTCTCCCAAACAATAATTCAAATGGGGAATACCCTGTTGAGGATTGAGGTGTATCACGTAAAACCATCAATACCCATGGGAGTACCTTCTCCCACCCCAGACCAGTGGGACTGGTTGCTCTTTTTATCATTTGTTTGATGGTTTTGTTATATCTTTCCACCAGCCCATCAGTCTGTGGATGGTACACAGAGGTCCTTAAATGGTTGATGCCAAGGGTCTTGCATACTTCTTTCATGACGCTCAACATAAAATTACGTCCTTGGTCTGTTACAATCTCCAGGGGAATTCCCACTCTAGCGAAATAGGGTAAAAGTACATCACATACTTGTTTGGCAGACATTCCTCTTAATGGAAATGCTTCTGGATATCTAGTGGCATAGTCCACTACCACTAGTATGAACCGGTATCCTCGGCTGGTAGGTTCCATTGGACCCACAATGTCTAGCCCTATTCTCTGAAATGGCTCCTTGATCAATGGCATTCTTTGTAAAGGTGCTTGTGCTGGAATATGGGGGCTTGTTTTCTGACATATTGCACACTCATGGCAATATTTGGTTATCTCAGCGTACACTCCGGGCCAATAGAAGTTTTGCAACACCCTTTTTATGGTCTTGTTTTCAGCTAGATGTCCCCCTGTGGTGTGATCATGTGCCAGCTGAATCAGCCCTTTCCTGTAGGACTGGGGAACCAACAATTGCTCCTTCATTATGTTATCCGAGCCTTGGGTTATTCGATAGATTAACCCATGTTTCTCTTTAAAGTAGGGAGTAGTAGGTTGGACCCCGCTAGTGTCTAGAGCTTGTTCCCTGGCCCTTTTTAACGTTTCATCCAGCCCTGTTTCTGTTCGAAATGAAGGCATATGGTCCCCCACCTTCCAGTCTATGATGGAAATGTCTTTATACGCTTCCTGATTCACTCGGTTTCTCCTTTTCTGGGCCTTAGATAATTTTTCCCCGACTACATGCCCCCAATAGTTCAGTTTTTGAAAACGGGGCTTCTCTCAACCATCTATCGAATTCAGGTAGATCTGTTCCTATTAGCACCGGAGCAGGCAAGGTAGGAATAATGGCGGCTTTGATTGGCACCTCCTGCCCCTGTATTCCCAACACAATGTCTTTAGATGGATACCCTTTTACATCCCCATGCACGCACTTTATGTCAATGGTTCTCACCTGTTCGCTATCTTGCTTGCTCACATGGGGCTGTACGGCCGTCTGTCGGCTTCCGCTGTCCATCATTGCTTGACGGGGATGTCCATCCACTGTGACCTCTATCACATAAGGTAGTCGTTTCCTTCTGTATTCCTGTGCTTGCATGGACCCGATTTCCATTGGTTCAGTTTTTGGTTTTTTGGAACAGAAACGTGCAATATGCCCCCACTCTCCACACTCAAAACATTGGGGTGCCGGTCCCTTGTTTAAGCCAGCCCCATTAGTGGGTCGGGGTTCGGCCTTGTTCCTGGGTTCGGTTCCTGGTCCTTTATAGGTACTTGAGCAGCTTCCATACTTGGTCTCAATTGGGTGGCAGGAAAAGGTCGGGTGCTCCCTGCCTTCTGATATGCTGTTGCCACGTCTATTGCCTCGGCCAGCGATAGGTGGTGATGTTGCCTCACCCACCTCTGAATTGGTCCTGGTAAGGCATCAATGAATTGTTCCATCATTACTTTATCCTTAATCTGTCCTATTGTGGCTGTGCCTGTTTGCAGCCATTTTTCCGCCAAATCTTGCACTCTGTAGAACAATTGTCTTGGACTTTCACCTGGTTTCAATCGGGTTTCTCGAAACTTGAGCCTGTATGATTCTTCATCCATGCCGAGTCTTTCCAAAACAGTTTTTTTAATCTCGGTATAAGGAGTGTCTCCGGTGGGGTTAGCCGCTTGGTATGCCCCTGCATTACCCCTGTGAGCAAGGGAGCCAGATAGAAAGCCCATCTGTCCTGTGGCCATTGGGCTGCTCTAGCTATTCTCTCAAAATTTACAAAGAAAAAACTGGGGTCTCCTCCTACTTGGTATTTTTGTAATACCGTAGGCGGTATTACTGGATGCGTCCGGGTCGTGGCCACTGCTTCTCCCAGTATTCTTAAGGCTTCCCTTCCTTGCTCTTGGGCAGCACTTTGCACTTGTATGGCCTGTTGAAGTGCTTGTCTGTCCGCCTGCGCCTGGTGACTTTGCACTTGTAAAAGTTGCTGCAGCTGCTGTTGCCCTTCTGCGAGTGCCTTTACCACAGCTTCCATGTCTTCAGCTTGGGCGTTCTCTTCAATCCCACCGCTGCCACCACTGTAAAATAGTAGGCTGCAGTCGGATGTAGGTTTAGCAATTTTAAGATTTATTTCGGTGTTAACTTAAACAGCCCTCCTTGTGCACTCCAAACAGTATTAGTTTTTATGAGGTTTGGTTTCTGTGAAAGAGTTAATGAAGTCCAGAGTTCAAAAGAAGCTCCACTTGGCTTCTCGCATCTTTAAAAGGGAAAATAAAGTCAACTTAATTCTTTTTCTTCCACGGACCTTAGCCTTCAGTCTGACTCACCCTCTGTTCACTGGGTTAAGAAAACAAAAAGACAAAAATCCACACGGAAGGCACAGTCCTTGATTGATGGTTGACGGCTGGCGCTTCTCCTCAGCGAGTCCGCCTCTGATAGGGATCTCCCCTGTGCCTCTCAGTGAGCCTTCCAGTACGCCCAGTCGCAATCACCTTTCCATTCCTCTCTGGTCTCCGGCTCGATTTGCAGCTGTAATCAGAAACACCTGGTGAACTCTCTGTTGCTGCATTTAAGACCCACTCTGCTCCTCCCCTCCCTTCAGTCTCCAGCCAGTTTTCCCTCCCATTCCCCACACCTGCAGGGCGTTTTCTCTCCTCATTCCACCCAGTTTCATGCACTGTTTGACCCCACCCTGTATGTCCCTGGGGCCACCCCTCTCCATATGGGCTGACTGCATTGTACCAGTGCCAGTCTCTGGTACACCTATTTCCATGCTGTATGATTGGGTTGTACCTATGCCGTTTTCCCTTTTTAATTCTGTCTCTGCCCCCTCCTTGGTTTCGTTTCTCGTGGTGGTTTCTGGGACATGTAGTTTTCTTTTGATTTGCTGTGTTAACCTTTTGTTGGCTGGGTCTCATTACTAGAATAGGGTCCTCCCTTGGTTCCGTTGCCTCTGACCACCTCACAGATGTCATAAGCCCACCCCTAAGGATGCAGCAGAATGAAATGCTTGCCCTCCCCTAACACCTTTTACATTACATCTCGAAGGAGTGCTCCCAGCCCATCACCCTCTGCCTCTCTGGTATTGACTAAAGCCTCATCCTGCCCTGCAGAGCCAACCTTAATCTGATAATCTCCCTCTTGCAAAGCATAAAATAAGCAGTGTCGCATAGCAATTTGCTATGGAATTCTATAGGTTTGCTAATCAAATGGACACGTGTAGCAAAGTTAGCTATTTAAGTTAACCTCTTCAATGAACGCACCGCTCGCCCTGCATTCCTCTCTTGCCCATGATGGTCTCTTCACCCTCTTTTCTCTGTTAACTTCAAGTGCTAATGGAGAGAAAGTGCAGCAGTAATCATCTCCTCCACTCTTAAGTGCAAAGGCATGTGTGGGAGTGCTAGGGAAGAATTTGTTTTCTTGAATAATTGCAAACCAGCCGTAATCAGAATGATGCTTTTATTAAGCTTTCTATATCCTGTCTGGCAAAGACCAGTATGTGTCAATTTTATATTTATATAAAATGATTCATGCAATTCCATTCCTAAAATGTAAGTTATTATATAGTGCATAATGTCAGTATTGATACTGTTACACACTGCATCATATCCATGCATTACAGTAAAGTTTAGATTAGTGTATCTAAATTTCATAGTGCCCACTGTATTTCATTTTGTTGGGAAAGATGCATCATATTGAACACTTTTGAAAAAGTACATGATCAAATTCTTTTGATGGCAAAACTAGTTCTGCATACATCTTGCAACTCATGTTCAACCCATGAGCAAACCCATATTCCTTGGTTGGTTTAAACCAGGTACCCTGAAAATGTAATGACCACAAATTACAATATTCCACCTAGTTTGCCCAGTTCTCTGCCGGCTACGCAATCCACTCTGCTTAGTCTTTCTTACCTCTTCTATAATGAATACATAAAGCGAACTAGATGCTTATGCAAAATAGTGATCAATAGTTCCGTCCAGTCTGTACAACTACAGATCTACTGCAATACCAGACACTGTAGTTGGCCTGCAGAGTACGCTTTGCTTAATGATTATATTATGTATAACTACCTGCTGGAGACAGCTGGCCAAACAATTTTCAGAGCCTTTTTCTAATCCTATATATTTGTGTCCATTCATGCAGCTAACCTTTTACATTTTACAGACACTCATCTATGCCTCTCAGTCTTTTCGCTCACTTATAGTCAAGTAGATTTTTATAAAGGGCTAGTAGCATTTGCAAGAGATGTTTGAAACTTTAATTTAACATTTACTTTGCAGAAAAATGTCAAATGCATGTTTCACTGTGCATGGCTGGCCTCTGGGTGGCAGCAGTGTGCCAAACATAAAGTGGGTTTGTAGGGAATTGCACCATTTTGAAGAATACACATTTTGTGTTGTCCTCCGTTGCAATGGGTCAAGTGCATTTCTCTTGGGTTGAATAGGTAAACTAAGTTACCCAACCTGCAGGTCTAGTTGAAGTTTAAAGACCGGACTCCTCTCACTAATGTCGTATTTCAGTGGTATGCAAAACTGCTGTATTGTTGCTCATTTCATGTCTTGGGTACAAATAACTTCTGGTGACATTAACATTATTAGTAAAAAATTGCTAATCAAATCAGCCTGTTTGCTAATCAAAAATAATTTAATTAGCAAACTCTGCTAATCAATTTTTGAAAACTAATTTATGCCTTGGCTTACTGGTCCATTGCAGTCCTGCCATTCGGTTGTGTCCTCTCAAGCATCCTAACCGCACTCCAGCCAGTTCCAGACCTCACGGGGATAGGAGGAGGGGGAAGTCAACCATGCCCTCTCACCCCCACCCCGTTGATCACTTTCAATTTGGCCAGAAACAACATATATTTAATGTCCTTCTTTGGGAGTTTATTCTGAAACACCTAAAAGGATTGCCATTGCCTCTACACATTTCTTACAAACATCAGAGAGCAGGAATACATTTTACCCATCTGCAACCACAAGCCCCATCTACCTAGCCTATTATAGGAAGGCACCAGGGCCTATGTAGCAGTCTAGAGTAATGAAGGCATGGTATAAACAGTAGGACAGGCACAAGTGACCACAGTTCAAGGGTGTTTATTGAACTTCAAAAAGGGTTTGATAAACGTCTATCTAATCCTAAATCTACAGATGGGAGCAAGCTTTGCCCATCAAATAATAACGCAGTCCTAGTGGTGTCTTGTCAAATTTAATGGGCCTATACTAATAAACCTATTGCCAATCCCTACTTCTAAATACAAATAGTGTGGCAAACAGTGTTACAAAAAAGAAAAGTGTTCACAAAATGATGTCTCAGTATGTTTAGGCTGTTGGACTCCCTTCCCCACGTTTTCAGCACGGGGCAAGACGGTACACTCTAGCTTAGCATAGTCTCTGGCTTCTCTAGCACAAGGATACAGTTCAGTCGCTAGCATCGGGGCCTTCCGTGCCCACGTCTCTTTACCTTTCAAAGTCTTTTCTTTCAGAGGGCTTGATGTGACGAACAATATGTTATTTTCCTCTTCGGATTCCACAAGAATTCAATTTCTCAGGTGATTCACTATTCACCTTGTGACCCCCTCAATTGGGCCCAGATCCTCTCAATACAATGTTCGTAGGAAATTCATGCATCCAATTTCTCTTGGGATACTCTTTCTCAGGTGACTCACGGTTCACCCCGGATCCTCCTCAGCCGGGCTCAGATCCCGGACCCCGCTCAGCCGGGCTCAGATAATTTTCAACACAATGTTCAATTAGTCTCCCTCTGCCGGGCTCAGACTTGTACCAATTTAAGTTTTCAACACAAACCTGCCTCAACCAAAAAGCTCTCAGCTGATCTCCCTCTGCCGGGCTCGGACCATCTTCAGTTTACTTTGTCATCAACTTTCTTTATGCTATTAACATCAAGACTTTCGAATGTGCACATGGTTTTGCTTCACCCGTTGCAGGACCACTTTGATTCACAATTCTTTTTCAAGCTTTTGCTTTTGCCAGCTTTCAGTTGGATACCTTACAGAAACTTTTGAATGCGCACACACGCCGTGCCGGACCACTCTGTTTAAGGTATTGTATCTTGGCTTCAAAGTTCAATCACTCATCTGTTTCAATTCACTATACAATACTGCTGCTTGCAGCCTTGGCTTCAACACAGACCTGTCTGATATCAGTCTCCTCAACTCACTGGCTGTGCTGACTTCACTGGTTCTGCTTTGTTGTAGGAGCCAAGGACAGTACCCCGGTGGCAAGCACTCTTCCCTGCCTTGACTATCGACATGGGAGAGCCCTGGGTACCTTCGACACACAATGCAGGATTCTTCAGCCTTATTTCCTGGTCTTGCGTTTCCTATTCTCAAAGGCTCGTGAAAGTAATGATTCCTTGTCGAAAAGGTCAAGGGCACTTCCCTCCTTGCGATCCCCTTCTGTTTTACCGTCCTTTGCCTTGTGTTAAACTGCCATCTTGGAACTGCTGCTTCCTCATGTACTTTGCCTCGCTCAGAGTGTGTACTCCTGTTCTGCCTTTTATCTGTGTGGGGGGGGGGGGGGAGTGTAATCAGTAATTGCCTGACCCTGCCTGACCATTATATTGGGACATGTCAGGTATACGGCTCGAGTGTTAGTCTGTTTTCTTTTATAGTAAGCTGTCCGTGGGAAAGTTTGTGTTGGGAAAGGGAGGGTGGAGTTCCTAAGTTTCCTATCTGATAGGATGGGGTAAAGGTGTTACAGGGAAGGGGATACCGCATCTCACCATCCGGTGTCCCACTCCCCAAAGACCCCTCACCCAGGTGATCCTCCCACACTGGTCCACCCCCAGGAACTGGATTCAAAAGTTATGGCGGTGTCCTGGCCACCTGGTTGACAGATCCCAAGGGACTAACGGGTGAGACAACTTCAGGTTTCTCACACTAGCCACTATGGTCCCTGGGAGGAGGTGGTGGTGGGGTAGTGGGGGTTGGTGGAGAGTGTTTTCACCTTCCCTTTGTGTCTGTGCTATGGAAAGAAGTCAGGCAAGCATTTCTTTCCAAATGGACGGATCGGCCAATCCTCAACATTCTGGCAGGCTCATGGTCCTCACATGACCATCCTTAAATTTCTTCGTTTCTTCCAACCTATAGTTTTGTTTGAGGCTGTAATGCCTTGACTTTCAGGGATCCATAATGTCTTCCAAGGGGTGAGTTTCTTTGATTTACCTTTTGGCATGCGCCAGGGCGTTTCTCACACCACACTTGTTTCTGCTGGGCTCGATTTGGTACGTTTTCTCGTAGGTTATGCTGATCCCTGCTGTACAACCATCTCCCCCCCCCCCCACATCCCGGCTACTGTTCATAGTAACAGCTGTCATACAGGTGACATCACCAGCTATTCTCCCCCCCCCCCCCAATATATTGTTATGTTAAAGGTTCTTATACCGTGCACTGTTGCCACCTGCATGGTCTCTTGTCGCTCTGGCGGATCTGTAATGCAAGGAGGGCGTGGGGGTTGTTAGTAGGATTTAGCCGGTGTACTATCCGTGTTGGTTGGCTTCAGAAATGTACTCCCATGAAGTGCAAATTGGCTTGGCTAGTTCTGCCTTCCCATACACCTTGTGCACTTCTTCCTTCCTGGATTATCTGTCATCGTGGGCAAGGGCTTGCTTCTCTGTCACCCTCCTCCCACACTTGGCACACTGCCTACAGTCACAACAGAGGTCTGCTACTGCTTTCACCATTGGGAGGAGTCCATCTGCCCTAAGTCTCCCCTTCCCTGGGTCTGCCAAGAGAGAGGACGTGGGTCAGTTGCGCCTCCTCCACAACTACCACCCCTTCATTAAGCTTCTTCCCAGCCGAAACCCGTACAGAGTCTCTTCCTCCGTCAAGTTTGTCTCACGGTCCTATGCTGGAGAGCACCCTTTTGTGCTAAACGAGGCTGGAGAAGTAGTCTGCGCCACTAATCATCCAGTCCACTGTCGTAGAGCCAATCACTGCTGCTGACCTCAACTGTTGAAGATGAAAGGGGAGAGGCTCGGGCTCACTCCTCACCCCTGCATGCTCCCCTACACAGTCCCGCCGGTCCGTTGATGTATGGTTGCTCTTGAGAGGTGAGGGGGGGAATTGCACTCCTCACTGATGCACACTTTTGAAGCAGTTTTTTGCTGCCTCAAAGTCCTATGAGTGATCAGCAACACCAAGGCTTATTTTCATTTTACAGGATCTGGTGTACGCCATGTGGCAAGAGACTCCTAGTCTGGTCAAACTCCGGCAGCCCTCAGATCGCACTTCTGCTATGTGGTGCCCCCGTTCTTTCGACACGCCAGTTTCCTCAGTGGTGCTGCACGTTTTGGGCGGATGGGTAGTTGCCCTGCACATAGGTGCTCGGTTACATGGCCCCATATGACCCAAACCCCACCAATAAATAAGCTCACATGGTCAGTTGTGCTACCTTTATTACTGCTAAATCTTACTCTGCCTACCTCTTCTGTGTTGTGCACTGTAACCATCTCATCTATGTACTGTAACCAGCGCCCAGATACCCCTGGGTTCAGCGCGCTTTACAAATGGAAATAAATAAATGTGCTGCGACGTTAGGTGCTTGGCATTATAGCAGCTTCAAGGGGAGTCGTTTAAACCAATGCTGGGTGAAGTGCCCTTTCAGGTCATAATGTGTGAGTGCTATCATGTCCATAAGATATTCACAATCCGATTCAGTCACACTGTTTTGCACCAAGGTGTAATTTACAGCTATTTTGTTTTAGTTAGTAGGCAGCAGTTAGCAGGTTAGTTAGAAGGCAGAAGTTTAGGCAAATGGATCTTGAGGTCAAGTTCATAATGAGTGACTTTTTGTGTAAATCTCTATGAAATGTATTATTGATCATTTGCAACAATGGTAGGCTATAGGTATTTTAAAGCCGTCTTCTCGCCACAGTTGATTGCTTATAAATGTGGAAGGAAAATGTATCAAGTGATTTGATTGTTTGCGTAAAAAAGGATGAATTTGTTCACATAAGGCAGGAATGCAATCTGCATGCTTTTTTCCATCAATGAGAAACACACGTCTTTTTATCTTGCAATTCACGAGATGGCATAAGTGCTAGAACAGAGAGCAACAGTGCAGGTTACACCTCTCCTGCCCGGTAGCATAGTTAAGTTATCGCACTGCGTTCTGCGTGACCTCAAATTCTACATGCAACTCCAGCTGTCGTTATCTGGTGTGAGCAGTCATCCAGTCCAATTTCCTTTTCTTGTCATTCTGTTCACTTGTAGCTTAATAAGAATAAAGTGGGGGTATAAGAATGCATAACCGCAAACCACGACGAATGGCTCATGCCTGATGTGGTGTGGGGGGTTATAAAAGCCCTTCTTTCCAACCAACTTGCATTGTAAGCAAGTAGTAGTAGATAAGAGCTTTGTTTTTAGTCCACAGCACTTTTCACTTGATTTGTAGTCACACACTTGTGAGGAAGCAAAACTACAAGTCCTAACATGCAAACTGCAATGGAGACATGCCAGGGGTGGATGAAAGTATTAGACGCGATATGAAGTGACGATTTACCGCTCAGTGTGTTGCAAATCAAGTATACAAGATTTCAGGCTGTCCCACGTCAAGTGTGAGGTACTCCACCACTAATGGCTTCCAGGCCCACAGGACCCTCCATATCCGGCTACTTTGTAGTCCTTCATTTATAAAGGAAAAATGAAACTTCAGTATTGCATAAAAGCGACGGAAACCAAAAAGCCATAACAGGCAGAACACCTCAAAATTAAACTGGATCACAGAGGATCTCTATTTCTGCATATCTTTGGGGGGAAATGTGTAAATCAAGTAGTGATGATAGATAATACTGGCAGTACATTGTCAACATTACTAGTTGTATTTGCCTTCATAGTGTTCATGCATGCGAACTACTATTGTGTGGCTAAAATATGCAAGGTATACCACTGCCCCACATTGCCAGGCAATAAATCGCAACATGATTAAGCCTTATATACCTCGGGAGGGGTCATGAACATTGGGCAATGAGCCGCCCCTTCCCCCCCCCCTGGCCCTCCAAGTCATTGCCTGGGGCGAAGCATCCCACAATCCTGTCCCTTCCTTAAGTGTATAAGGCTATTGGCACATGAAGTTGTGGAACTAAAAAGGAATTTGAATGATTTTCGGCCGCTGCTCAAGGCATGAGATTGCAGATGTTATAGGCTGCAGTGCATTCATAGACATATCAGGTCTCTAATGGAATGCATGTGCTAATTGTATGTCAAACCTTGTTTGATTGCCCTAAATGTTGAAGCACCATGGCCGCTCTATCAAAGTTTAAACTCCTAGACATCACATGCTAATCAGCAGGCTCTAAATCCTTTGATCTATGTTCTAACTGTTTTGACTGTTATCGTATATACTGTTGTAGGTATCTAAACAATCAATTGTTAAATTATGTAGTATGTGGAAGTATACCAACTTGACAAATAGTCCTTAAGAGAGTCCGGGGAAGGAAGGTGGAGGGTTTAACACAGACACCTGTTTTCTATCCTCGTTATTGGATGATGTATTGTGAAAAAATGACCGATAGGTTTTTACTGCAAGTACTTTTCTTGATTGCCTTGTAGGTGTATTACAGATAGGCATTTTTGCTGTGCTCTTTTACCCTTTCAGAGTGACTCAGGCTTGTTGTTCCTGAATAGTTTATTTTTCTCAGATCGATTAATCATGCACTTTGGTTCTTTGGGAGAAGGTTTACTCGTCCTTGGCACTTAAAAGGTTAAGCACAGAATTCGTTTAACTTTTAAAACACAACTAAGCAGAACATATTTAATTGTTATGATGGAAGGTGGGGGGGCTGTAGTCTGCTGCCTACATTTCAAACTGTAGAACTGGAAACCAATCCTGGCTTCTTTGCTTAATCAAAGCAGATCATCCTGGGTATATTAATTGTGCGTTATTTTCCTTAGTGACAATTTAGAGCACCTTAAAGTTAGTTAACTTTAATGTGTGCACTAAACAAAGACTCACTTATTGTTTAATGGACCACAGCGGTGCTCTGTATGTACTGTAACCTTATTATGATGTATTCGGACAACACATCTATCACAGGCAGCAGTGGCAAAAGAAATATAGTGCGTCTTCCATGCAGTACATTTTGTCTGGCTTACTAAGGCTGATCTTTTATTAATTGCGTGTGGTTCATTCAGTCACGTCTCTTCCGATAATGTCCGGGTCAAGTCACATGACTTCTCTTCCACTGCCCCTCCCATTTTGGTTATTTCATGTCATTGCCTGGGCCCCACCAATACGTTTGTGAAGCTGATACCCATGCCCCTCCAAGCACCAGGGGTTCAATCTCCCATTCGCTAAGCTCCTCCAGTTCTGATCAGCCACCCATGACACTGTGCCTAATTTCTATCCGGCATTCTCTGACAGCAGGCACCATTGTCCTTTTGCAAGTCACGCATGACGGTGTGGGAGCACGTTTTCTCAGGGTGTATTTACTTTCAGGATTGCAGATCAGCGGTCACTCTGCTGCCATTCAATGGAGCATTCCTTTATGAATCCCCAGTCGTCTCTGCCACCAAGTTTAATTAAAATTATCAGGATCATTTCATAGGATATTAATGTCCGGCTGCGGAATAAGTGCCGACTTCTTATCCATGAAGCTGCCAGCTATGTAGCCTACCTTGCAAAAAGCAATTTTAGTGAAAGTGGCCGTTATATAGAGAATATTTAGGGATCTTTGTAAGGATGTTCATCCAGCAATTAATACCCCTCCTGCTTAAATAAAAACGATCCAGGAAAAAGTTCCTTAAACTATACCAGGCTGATAAAGATATGATTGATATTGAGGAATGTACATCCATGAGACCTTTATTTTGATCTTTACATCAAATGGGTGAGTTTTCATGCAGAATTCAAAGGAAAAAAGGAGCCACTATGGTAGTGAGACAAAAAAATGAGGGTATTCGAAACCATTAATACCTCCTACAACGCAATATTCTCCTGGATGCTTTTGTTGAATTTCTTTCATTGGTGTGGTCTGGAAACCTTTGGACTTTGAGTACTTCTAGAGTGTTCTATTTTTTGGTAGTTGCTTGCTTATCTTATTTTCCTCTACTTATATCATGGTGACTACATGCTGAGAAATACAGAGAATAAGGGAGGTCGTCAGAGCAAGTGGCAATGATCCTTGCGTGTTGCACTTCCTTCCTATGGCAATGTATACTTTGAGGGGATTGGGTCCTCTGACGTATTCCATATCTATGACAGGTAATGTCCACAGCTGTGCTGCTTCGGAAAATCTTTGGCGTCTGACGTCGATGCGCCGTCCCCGAGGACCTCCTCCGACGTCACCCGATGTGATAAGTAGGACGCACGACGCCCATAGCCTCAGTTCCGTTTTTTCCGCGAACGGGTTAGCTTCGTGAATCTCGGTACGCCTCAACTCGTTGGAGTTTGCTGTGTTCAATTCTCGGTTCGCTGAACCTGTTAGTTTTTTTGTGAAGACCTGTTCGTGGCGATGTCTACTTCGTCTTCAACCCCGCGTCCGTGCTTCAAGAAATGCGGGGACTTTGGGTCCAAGATGTCAGTCACGGACTCGCACGACGCCTGCCTCTGGTGCCTCGGGGAGGCCCACGATACGGACGACTGTGTTGACTGCCAGTCGCTCACGGCAAAGGCCTTGCGGAAACGCAAGAAGAAGCTGTCGGTAGGCCGGGTGTCTAAGCCCCGGAAGTCGAGGTCTGCAGGGCTTTCGACGGATGACTCGAGGGGCGACTCTCCGCGTTATCGTCGGAAGTCCAGTGGGTCTCCTTCCAGGAGTCGATCTCGCCACTCCTCCGCCTCTTAGAGGCATTCCCGGAAGCGCCGGCATCGATCGCCTTCCCCGTCCTCTTCCGCGGACTCTGCCCGTCGGCGGGTCGCTTTTCCCTCCATGCAAGCGACACCGGAGGAATGGGCTTCCTTCGGGAAGCAGATGCTAGCGATTCTTGAATCGCAGGGCACCGGTCCGTCCGCGCCTCCGAGTGGGGTCGGTTGGCACCGGTCGAGAGACACCGCTCGTACGCCTTCGGGCTCGGGTGGTCGGCACGGCTCACGGGAGAGGTCCCACTCGGACAAGGGGAGCCGTTCTCGCCATGCCCGTTCCAGGTCCCGGTCCTCGACGTGCTCGAGACCGTGTGATCCTGTGGCGTCGAGGTCGTCGACGATTTCTCTCGAGGCTCCGCCTCTGAGGGGGTCGTCGACGCCGTTGGCGCCTAGGTCTTCGAGAGACATGCTCGGAGCTCCGGCTTCGAGGCCTGTATCGACGCCGTCGTTGCTGGCGGTGCTACAGTTGACGTTGACGTCGACGCCGATTCGTCGATGCATTTTCTGTCGGCTCCGACTCGTTCGGCGCCCTCGACGCCTTTCGAGGCGGTGGTGTCGGAGGGGCCCCGTGGCACGGGGTTTGCCCCTAGAAAGGCTCTGGCTAAGGTCAGGCACTGCTTTGGTCCCCAGAGGTCTTCCTCTCCCTGCCTGGAGTACATTTCAGAGGGTGATGAAGGCTCTGATGATGGCTTGGTTCCGGTTACGGTTCCAGATGAGCTTATCTCGGGCCATAGCCAATCTGATGACCTGAGGCAGTCACTGCATGATGCCAGTGGACTGGACACCTCTCCGGAGGTGGAGTTTTGTAGGCCGGAGCCTGGCACTCATGCTGATTCTTCATATCTGTGCCTTATGTCTCAGGTCACCGAGTACTTGGGTTGGTCAGCTCCCCTAGGGGAGTTTGTTCAGGATGATCTCACAGACATCCTTGATCTCGGTCCCCCCACTGACCCGGTTTTGCCGTTTCATATGGCTCTGCAGAGCAGGGTGGCGGCGGCGGCTTGGACTGCTCCGGAGAGAGTCCCGGCAGTGGGCAAGTCTTTGTCGCAAAAATACCGTCCAGCCAGTAGCGACCCCTGCTACTTGTCCAGGCACCCCACTCCGGAGAGTTTGGTGGTGCAGGCGGCTACGGCCCCGGCAAAGCAGGCGTCCTATCCTACCATCCCTCCAGATAGGGACGACAAACGTTTTGACGGGTGGGCGAAGAAAGTGTTTTCTTCAGGGGGTATGGCGCCTCAGGCGGCCAGCTCCATATGTGCTTTGTCTCGTTTCACACACACTCTGTGGAGCTGTGTTGCATTGGCGGCTGAACATATTCCCGAAGGGGACGAACGGGATGGTTTCCTTGCTATGGTTCAGGATGGCAAGGATGCCATGTGTGAGGCCGTTCAGTCGGGTTTGGACATGGCAGATTGTGTCAGCCGGTCCATGGCGGCGAGCACCGTAATGCGTAGGTTTGCGTGGTTGCGGAAGTCTGGGTTCGCTCCTGATGCGCAGTCCCGGCTCCTCAACATGCCCTTTGACGGTGAACACCTTTTTGGCAGCAAGGCTGACCAGAGCCTTGAGAGGTTGCAGACCTCCAAAGCTGCAGCGAAGTCGTTGGGCGATGCAGTTCGCCAACCTCCGCCTTTTCGTCCTAGGGGACAGCAATGGAGGGGAGGTTCCTTTCGCTATTACTCGTCCTTCAGTAAAGCGAGGGGAGCTAGCAGTCAAAGAGGCCATTGTAAGAGTGCCAGAGGTGGAAACAAAGGTACTCGAGGTGCCAAGGCCACTCGGGCAGTTGCCTCTTTGCCCTCAGGCAACGCCGCTGCCGCTTCCACTCAGTCATGAGGCCAGGTCCCATGGTTCGCCGGTTGGGGTTGTAGAGTGGCAAGCCATTACTTCGGATGTGTGGGTTCTGGAGATCATAACCCACGGCTACTGTCTTCCTTTTCGGCAGAGGCCTCATGACAATCCACCAGGGAACCTCTCTTTGAAGAGTACGGATCCGCTCCTTGCGCAGGAAATTCAAGCCCTGCTGGAGAAAGACACCATCGAACTGGTGCCTGTAGCAGAGAGGAACAAGGGATGGTATTCCCCTTATTTTTTGATTTCGAAGAAAGACTGGGGATTGAGACCCATCATGGACTTGCGCGGTTTGAACAAACTCCTCAGGAAGGACAAGTTCAAGATAGTGACTCTTTCTCAAGTCCTCCAGGCCCTTCAACTTCAGGACTGGTTGGTGTCTCTCGACCTCAAGGATGCTTACTTCCATGTGCCGATTCATCCCAGGCACAAGAAGTACCTGAGGTTCGCGGTTGGCCACTCGCACTTTGTTTCGGGTCCTGCCGTTCGGATTGACCTCCGCCCGAGGGTTTTCACCAAGCTCTTTGTGCAGTTCCAGGGGTGAGAGCAGCTCGCCGGGCAGCCCAGTTTCAGGATAGTAATCCTGCCGGTCCATCTGGGACAGTAGTGAGTTTTCCTTTCTTTTTGTTTCCATTTGTGCTCTGACTGCGCGATGTGTGTGTGTTTTCTCCCTCCCCCCTCCCCTTGCAGCCTCTTCCTGCTTCCCTCCTCCAGCCCGCCTCCCTAACCACCCCCCCCCCCTTCTGATTGGCCTCCTAGCGTGTCCCTCTGGACTACCCGACGGCTGCTCTCCCCCGCTCGCCTCTTTGTGCAGTTCCAGGGGTGAGAGCAGCTCGCCGGGCAGCCCAGTTTCAGGATAGTAATCCTGCCGGTCCATCTGGGACAGTAGTGAGTTTTCCTTTCTTTTTGTTTCCATTTGTGCTCTGACTGCGCGATGTGTGTGTGTGTTTTCTCCCTCCCCCCTCCCCTTGCAGCCTCTTCCTGCTTCCCTCCTCCAGCCCGCCTCCCTGCCCGCCCACCCCCCCCTTATCTACTGACCCTCCTTGGCAGCCCCACTGCCCGGCAGCCCCCACGGCTAAGGGCCCCTCAGGCAAAGGGTGGCTCCTACTGCTGCGGCTCCCTTGTGTCTGCAGGGGACGCCAGGCGCCAGTTCCACTTGCTATCTCCACCTTCACCCGGCCCACCCCACCTACACCTGTTCACTTCATTCGCATGGTGTCTTCACCCCACTGTGTTCCACAGTTGTGGTGAAATAGGGTTTTTCTCCCCTCGCAGGATTCTCAAACTTAGGTGGCCTCTGTACCTAACACGCTTTTACTGTTCTGAAATGTGGTAAAATAGGTTTTTCTCCCCTCCCAGGATTCTCAAACTTAGGTGGCCTCTGTACCTAACACGCTTTTACTGTTCTGAAATGTGGTAAAATAGGTTTTTCTCCCCTCGCAGGATTCTCAAACTTAGGTGGCCTCTGTACCTAACACGCTTTTACTGTTCTGAAATGTGGTAAAATAGGGTTTTCTCCCCTCGCAGGATTCTCAAACTTAGGTGGCCTCTGTACCTAACACGCTTTTACTGTTCTGAAATGTGGTAAAATAGGGTTTTTTCCCCTCGCAGGATTCTCAAACTTAGGTGGCCTCTGTACCTAACACGCTTTTACTGTTCTGAAATGTGGTAAAATAGGGTTTTCTCCCCTCGCAGGATTCTCAAACTTAGGTGGCCTCTGTACCTAACACGCTTTTACTGTTCTGAAATGTGGTAAAATAGGGTTTTCTCCCCTCGCAGGATTCTCAAACTTAGGTGGCCTCTGTACCTAACACGCTTTTTACTGTTCTGAAATGTGGTAAACTTGGGCTTGCAGCTCACTTCCTGCCTGCGTGCTCTCGTATCGTCTGTCTCCCCCCCCCCCGCACTCCCTCCTACTCCATGGTGCTCTCTATCTCGCCTATCTTCTCTAACTGCTTCTCTATTGACTATCCTGCTCTCCTCACTAAATCTGGTAGGAAAAAGTTTAAAAAGGACATCCTGCTCTCCAACCCACGCCTCCCTATCGCTGACACCTACACTAGTGCCTGCTCCAAGGAAACTCTCACTGACATCCTCTTTTTCGTGCCTTCACCTGACCTATGGACCCTTCATATGGTCTCTGTGCTCTCTCCTTTCTCCTCTTCTCCCATTAATGGCGGCACCCGTTGGGATGTCCTCTTGGCCTCCTTCCACTCCTCTAAGGCCATCATTAATGTCTACGCTAATGGGACTGTCTTGGTCCAAGGCCCTCAGGCCAACCTTCACCTCTTTGATAGACGCTTCCCACGCCTCATCAACTTCCTTTCCTCTCCTGCTGTCCCTCCTCCTCTGTCCTCGGCTACCTTGCCCCTACCCTCCCTCCATGCCCCCTCTCGTGCTCCTTCTTCACCTCCCGCTTCTACACCTCCGCAGGGCGTACCTCTGATCTGTACCCCTCCCCGGAAGTCCTTCAAGGATGGCAACCTTCTCCACATTGCCACTCTTAACTCTCGCTCTGCAATCAAGCATTCCTCTGATATCTGTCACCTTCTTGAGGAACTGGACCTTGATGTCCTCAGTCTCACTGAGACATGGTTCACAGCCAGCTCTGTCACCAGCTTTGACACACTCCTACCTGACGGTTACAAGATCCTCTCCGTGCCCAGGCCCAACCGTGCAGGGGGGGGTGTTGCCCTTATCTTCCTTGAGTGGATTCCTGCCACTGTCACTCCTACACAGACCTACTCCTCTTTTGAGTGTCTTGTCTGCCGACTCTCTCTCTCTCTCCTAGCCATTCCCTTACCGTGGCTACTATCTATCGGCCACCTGGTCAAATCTCCTCCTTCCTCTCTGAGTGGGCTGACCTCTCCTCCTCACTCCTGTCCTCAACCACTCAACTCCTCATTCTTGGTGACTTCAACATCCACTTGGATGCCTCCTGTCCCCCCACAGGACTCTTTCGTGACCTCTGCGACTCTCTCTCACTCTCTATTCTCCCGTCTGGGCCTACCCATTCTGCAGGGCACACTCTTGATGCTCTGATCTCTTCTGACCTTCCCCTCTCCGTCCCTCTCTCCACTCCTCTCTCCTGGAGTGATCACTTTCTCCTATCCTCCCTACCCCACAGGCAAAGCCACCCTCATCATTGCCACCCACCTTCTCGGTCATCCGACCCATGAAGCGCGTGTCAGTTGAGGCTTTCGCTGACACCTTCTTGCCCCCCCCCCCCTTCGGCTGACTCCCACCCTGACGATGCTCTCTCCATGCTCCACTCTGCTATATCTGATACTCTTGATATCCTTGCCCCCGTCATGAGAATCCGCCTGAAGCCCAAAGCCAAATGTAACTCTTGGTATGACTCGGATCTCGTCACCCTAAAATGCAAGTGCAGGGTGGCAGAGAGGAAATGGCGTGCTTCATGTTCATCCTCTGACAAACTGGCCTGCCGCCTGCTCCAAAGGCAATACCGTCTCTCCGTTCTCACCAAGAAGAGAGCCCTTATCCAAGCATGCATCTCTGCGTCATCTAACAACTCGGCCAAACTCTTTAAAATCTGCAAGGAGCTTGCCAACCCTGCTGCAGTCTCTACCTCTCCTGTCCCCTCCCAGGCCCTCTGCACTGCACTGGCCTCTCACTTAATCTCTAAAACTCAGGACATCCTGTCCTCACTCTCCTCCTATCACCTCCCTCCCTCTCTTCCCGGCTCTTCCTCTTGCCCTTCTGCAGCCATCCCTCCTCCCTGCTTCTCTGCCTTTCCCCTTTTTTCTGCTGACGAGGTTTCCAGACCAGTCCGATCTATGAAAGTCTCGTCTAAACAGGGTCACCCCTGTTCTTCCAAAACTATCAAGGACCACATCGACTCCCTGGCTCCTGCCCTGGCTGACTTTTGCAACCACTCCTTCGCCTCTGGAGTCTTCCCACCCCCCCTTAAGCACTACCTTGTGCACCCTCTTCTTAAGAAACCCTCTTCTGACCCCTCCCTCCCGGCTAACTATCGCCCAATCTCCATCACTCCCTTCCTGGGTAAGCTCCTGGAGAAACTGGCCATCTCCCAGCTTAACCTCCATGCTGAATCTGTTGGTAGTCTTCATGACCATCAATCTGGCTTCAGAGCTGCCAGAAGCACGGAAACTGCTCTCCTGAACATCCGTGAGGACTTGCTCTTGAACCTCGACTCCAACACTCCGTGTGTTCTCATTCTGCTCGATCTCCCTTCTGCCTTTGACACTGTCAACCATGCCATCCTGCTCAACCGTCTCCGTGATAACCTGGGTATCACTGGTCAGGCTCTGACGTGGCTGACATCTTTCCTCTCCAATCGTCCCTCCCAGGTCCAACTGGGGTCCTTCCTCTCTGACATCTTTTTCTCCACCTGTCGTGTCGCCCAGGGATCCAATCTCTCTCCCTGGCTGTTCAACCAGTATCTGGCACTCCTTGCCCACCGCATCGCCGCTCTCTGCCCCAACTTTCAGTGCTATGCGGACGATACCCAGCTCATTTTCAGGCTACCCTCGGCCTCCTCCTCTCCTTCCCTCATCTCTGACTGTCTGTCTGCTATCCAGGATTGGTGTGTCGCCAATGACCTCTGCCTTAATGCCAGTAAGACTGAGATTCTACTCATCGGCACACCCACTCCCTCCTTCCCTGCAGCTCTCTGGCCGGCCTCTCGTGGCCCTCTTCCTGCTCCTACCTGCAAGGCAAAAAACCTCAGGGTCATCTTCGACTCCACACTCTCCTTCTCTCCTCATATATCTGACGTCTCTAAGAAGTCACACTACCAGCTGCACCTCCTCAGAGGTATTCTTCCCTTCCTCTCCTTCCCCCAGAAGCTCACTGTCTCCTGAGCCCTGGTTCTCTCAAAGCTGGACTACTGTAACAGCCTTTATCTTAATCTGCCTGCCTCCACTCTCCGCCCTCTGCAACTCATCCAGAACAGAACTGCAAGACTTGTCCTTGGCCTCAAGCCCAGGGACCGTATCTCTCCAGGACTGAAATCTCTACACTGGCTCCCAGTGGCTGCGAGGATAAAGTTCAAAACCCTCTGCATTGTCCACAAGGCCTTCTGGGGCCTGGGGCCTAAATACCTTCAACTTTCTCTTCCTAAATATCTTCCTTCCCGAGCCCTTCGCTCATCCGTCTCCAACTCCCTCAGGGTCAGCCGCTTCTCGAAGCAACGAGCTGGTGGTAGATCTCTCTCCGCGGCAGGGGCCTCTCTCTGGAACAGCCTTCCTGCCTCCCTGAAATTTGAGGAGAACCATCTCCGGTTCCGGAAGCAGCTCAAAACCTTCCTCTTTGCTTCTGCTTTCTCTCCCCCTCTCCACTGCTGATTCTTCACTGAAACTGCACTGAATCTGCAACTGGGCCACTCTCACCGACCTCGGTCCTGGGCCCAGCCACTCTCCACTTGCACTGCCTCCCTGGCAAACCCTGCACTGCGGGACTGTCTCTGTATCCTTACAGCCCCCCCTTCCCAGCACTTGTCTGCACTTACCCTGCACTTGCCACCAGCTGGCCCTTTTCTTGTTCTGCACTTCCCCCCCCTCCCCTTCCCCTTGCACTTCTCCCTTCCCCTGCACTTGCGCGATCTGAATGACACCTGGCCTAGTAGGATCGTTGTCTGTCCTCCCCGTGTTTCCCCCCCTCCCTGCTTTGTCGCGCCTTGAAACACTTGTGTATAGGCGCGTTACAAATGCCATATCATATCATATCATATCAAGCTCATCGTGGTGGTGGCAGCGCATCTCAGGAAAGGGGGGATTCACGTCTACCCCTACCTGGACGATTGGTTGATCAGGGGGAGCTCTCCCGAGCAAGTCCTGGATCATCTGTCCGTCACCTGCCACTCCCTTCACAGGCTGGGCTTCTCCCTCAATTAAAAAAAGTCCCATTTGACACTGACGCAGCGGCTCCAGTACATCGGAGCACTGCTCGACACATCCCTGGGGCAGTGTTTTCCTCCCCAGGTGAGGGCTCTTCACATTCAGCAGATGGTGTACAAGTTTCAATTTGCCCAGGATCTCCCAGCGTCCGAGTTCTTGAGACTGCTTGGCCTCATGGCATCCTGCATTCTTCTGGTGCCAGAGGCTCGTCTGTGGATGAGATGTTTGCAGTGGGCACTCAAGTTCCAGTGGTCTCAGTCCTCCGGTAGGCTGTCGGACCCTGTTTAGGTTCCGCCCTCGGTCGCCCAGGACCTTCTGTGGTGGGCCGTCGAGGGCAATCTGGTGAAGGGGGCCCCATTTTGGCTGCCCTGGCTGGAGGTGACAATCGTGACGGACGCATCCCTCACGGGATGGGGAGCTCATGCCAACGAGTTGACAGTCGGCGGTCGTTGGTCTCCGTCGGAGTCCAGACTCCATATCAATCTGTTGGAGCTGAGGGCCGTCAGGCTAGCCCTGAAGGCTTTTCTGCCGACTGTGCGTGGAGAGTGCCCTGATTCTAACGGACAACACGGTGACCATGCACTACCTCAACAAAAAGGGGGGGGCAGGGTCACTTCCGCTGTGCAGGGAGGCGATGCAGCTCGAGTTCTGGGCCATCCAGCAGTAAGTTTCGATCTCGGCTGTTCATCTGGCCGGAGACGACAACGAGACGGCGGACGCTCTGAGCAGGCAGAGCACGATCTCTCACGAGTGGGAGCTGGCTCAGGAGATTCTCCTGGAGATCTTCGCCCTTTGGGGGACCCCTCAAGTGGATCTCTTCGCCTCCAGTGTCAACCGGAAGTGCAAACGGTTTTGCTCGCGGGAATTTCCTCCAAAAGGAGCCTTTGGAGACGCGTTCGTGGTAGAGTGGTCATCCCACTGCTGTACGTGTTTCCTCCAGTCCCAGTCATCCCGCAAGTAATGCGGAGGTTCGGTTCCCGGATGATCCTCATTGCTCCGGCGTGGGCCCAGAGGACGTGATATCCGGACCTTCTAGACTTGTCCATCTGCCCTCCACGTTGTCTTCCCTACCGAGACGATCTGCTCTCACGGGAGGGAGGTCAGGTTCTCCATCCAGAGGTCAGATCCCTCAATCTTCACGCTTGGCTTCTGAAAGGTTGAGGTATAAGGATTGGGACCTCCCTGAAGACGTGATGGAGGTGTTGCTCTCGGCCAGGAGGCCGGCAACAAAGTCTCTGTACCGTTGCCGTTGGAGAAAGTTCTGCAACTGGTGCAGAGTTCAGAATGTGGAACCTTTTGAATGTGACATTCCCATGGTTCTGTCTTTTTTGCTTTCTTTGGCCCACAGGGGCTTTCAAGTGGGGACCATTAAAGGTTACCTGGCGGTGCTGTCCATATTTAAGCGCTCGTCTGAAGAGTGTTCCTATTTTAAGATTCCTTTAATTTCGCAGTTTTTTGAAAGGGCTCACCAATGTGTTCCCTCCGTCACCTTTTGTGGTGCCAGGTTGGAATTTGAACCTTGATCTTAAGTTTCTTATGGGTGCTCCGTTTGAGCCTTTACATTCTTGCCCTTTGAGGCTGTTAACTCTGAAAACTGTGTTTTTGGTTGCGTTTACTTCCGCTCGCAGAGTGAGTGAGTGAGTTACAGGCACTTTCATTTAAGCCACCCTTCACTGTGTTTCAAAAGGACAGGGTTGTCCTTAGAGTTCGTCCTTCTTTTCTTCCGAAGGTGGTTTCGGAATTTCATTTGAGCCAGAAGGTTGTTCTTCCGGCGTTCTATCCTCTTCCACATCCTGGTAAGGAAGAGGAGAGGCCCCATAGACTTGATCCTAGGAGAGCGTTGAGCTTTTATATTTCGCGCATGTCCCTGGTCAGAGTGGACGATCAACTTTTCATTGGTTACGCTGGAAAGCGTTTGGGAAAAGCTGTGACGAAACGGACTTTGTCTCGTTGGATTATTTTAGCTATCTCCGAGTGTTACCGCTTGGCGGGTAAGGATCCTCCGGCTGGCTTGCGGGCCCATTCTACCAGGGGAGTGGCTGCGTCTACTGCCCTGCAGAGGGGAGTTCCTATTCGTCACGTGATGCAGTCACCTGGGCTTCAGTACATATTTTGTACGTCACTACTCCCTCGATTCCATCAGAGGGCAAGATCAAGGCAGTTCTCTATTCCGCAATTTGATTGGGCATGCTAAATTTGTATTCTAAATTCTTTCCCACCTCCTTGCTTGGTACTGCTTTGGGAGTCTGTCATAGATATGGAATACGTCGGAGGACCCAATCCCCTCGAAGAACAAGTTACTTTCTTACCTGGTAACGTTCTTTCGATGGGATGGTCCGACGACTTATTCCATATCGCTCCCTCCGTGTCTTCCCCGCTGCAGAATTTCTTTTGCGATTGCAGCTTGCGTTCCGCAAGGCCTTGTGTGTCTTACTGGCAGAAAACTGGTCTCTGGCTAGCTTGATATACTTTTTGAAAGCAGTTTGGAAGTTTGAAACGTGATGATATGTTTCTGTTGCAATACGATTAGGAAGTCCCAAGCCTTTTCCACTGTTAATTGAGACATTAGTTTGTGGGTTTGGTGATAATATTGGCACTCATATGACCAGGCAATTTGGCTATGGTTAGTGTTGTTAAAATTAATACAAGTATTAGAGTTTGCACAAAGTGTACTTCTAACTCTGTAAATGTTATTGGAAGAGTAAACGTGAAGGAGTATGGAAAGCCACTGCTATTCTGTGGTCTCCAACAGATTAATAATATCTCCTTAACATACAAATGCCCCCACGCTAGACATCTACGCCTTTGCTATCAATCCACAGCTCGCTCTGTGGCCACACTGTCATTTGTGCTACTCTTGACCTGCTTTGCTGTCTCAGCACCCTGCTTCATACCTGTTGCCCTATCATTCAGGACTCTGGATTGTTTTTCTTTAGGAGCACTACTACAACACAGCCCGTTCAAAGAAACCATTCTAATGGATTGTGTCCTCCTACTGATTCCTCATCTTTCATATATCAATTTACTGTGTTGTTCTCTGAGAAGTTTTTCGACATCAGATGTCGCTGTACGGCATCAAGTTGATATCCCTCGACTGTTAGCATTCCTGCATCCGGGCGTGACGTTGCTGATCGCATAAATAGACTGCACTGAACCCTTTGCCGCAGTTCCATTTTTACACATGCACTGCACGCTCTCGGAACAGTTCAACTCGCCTCATTGAATCTCTTGACTGACATCTTTATCTTTGTTGAGAAATATTCATGATCTTTATGCCGATGACTGGCTTCAATGTCATGAAGAGATGTCCGGACTGTGATTCGAAGATGTCAATCAGTGATCCGCACAATATTTGTCTGTGGGGCCTCAGTGAAGAACACAGTCCAAGTATGGCTCCTGCCAATCGATGACCAGCAAGACCTTCCTCCCGTTAGAAAAATAGTAGAGGGAAACACTTATCTATTTTGTCCCCGGGATTATATAGTGCCAGGAAGAGACAAAGTGATTTTCTCCGCAGACTTACAAGTCCACATTCCTATTGACAGCCACATATATATCCTACCCCTAGTAGGATATATATCCTAGTAGCAGACATTTTGAGCTGCTACTCCTGTTGTCCTGTGGAAATAATTTGAAATTTATCTGTTTGAATTTCTCGCCCCCACTCCCAGAAATATCAATAGGGGTGAGATAGTAGGGAACCTTGTGTATCAGAACTTGGGTACTTCCTTTTTCTCATATGACATCAGGAGGGGAAGTGATGAAAGCCCCGATAAACAACCCGATGGACCAGGCGACCCGAGATATTTTTTCATGCTAAAAATACTGTGTCAAATTGTGACACCATGTTGACCAGGAATTACATTTTCGGGGAACCCCAACCCAGTCCGTATCGTCAGGCTACGAAACCCAGGAGGGGAAAACTCCTCTCTCACTTAACAGTCTTCTATCTCTTCCACCGAGATACCACTGTTCAATCCAAGTAAGAAAGGAAGAGAGATAGAACTACTATTATTTTCCGTAGTACCAGAGGCAAACTCTCCTATAAAAAGGGTAACCATGACCGATCCAAAGATCCTATATCACAGCCCGACCTCTCAATTTCTCTGGCGGCAAGAACCAAGAGCATCACTCTCTGGGTCCTTTAATGCTTCCTTAGAGGAGTCTGAATCCCTCTGCTCAGAGCAATGCTTAGTCTGTCGATTTTTGGGCGATGACATGATAGCTCTCCGGGACTTAGAAGACCCTACCATCCATCCGATAAAGATGATTTCCTTTGTGAGCCCATTCTGTCCCCTACACCATCAGGTCTTACAGGAAATATATTGGATTCTTTGTGGGGAAGAAGGGGAAGACCTGTTCCCTAGACCAGGAAGAGCAGGTACCATCCTGTCTGTTACCTTCTGCTCTGCCGTATGCCTCCACGCTTGGCTGGGGTCAGGGATCAGGAGTCCTCTTTCTCTGTCTGCGCCGCTTGCGTTCTCCCGACTCCAGGGCTGTACAAATACTGGAGTGGACGTGGAGTGGGCACGTGCATCTTGGCGTGTCTGGGCGCTGGTGGGGCGGTAGACTCCCTCACTTTGCCAATCCACTGCCGATTTTGGTGAGTTATTGTAGAATCAGGATAGGAGGCTGTATTGATGCTTAAACAATACTTTATTTTCTTAATGTTCACAAAGTCCTTCTGTGCCCATAAACAAACAATATTGGTACTTGGAGGCAGTTACTTCACTGCTCTCAAAGACTTGGAGTCAGGCTGCTCCTCTTGAGTCTGCTCCTACTCACTCAAGCTCGGGTAGGACCACCAGTAACTTCCTCGCTCCTCTCCGGTCAACTGCAAATAACCAACACAGGAGAATCTGCTGTTACTCCTTTTATCCCAGGTGCTAGGCTTGGCCCTAAACCAATCGGAGACGGTTCCTGCTACCCCTACCCTGAGAGGCTGATTACCTGAGGGCCCTATCCTTACAAAAGGAGCTGCCGTCCCCACCCCCTCTCCAGCTGCACCAGAGTTGGAGCCGGAACCTCCCCCTCCACCCCTATGTCCATCCAGGTCATGACCCTGCTGCAGCTCTCTCCCGCTCCAGGCCCTGCCTCCGGAGTGCTGTGGGCCGTTATGAGCTTCCCCCCTCCTCCACCATGCAGGCATCCGGGTCTGCCCTCTGTGTGGGCGCCTATCCAATGAAGCCGTGGTGACCATGGAGGCCGTGCTTGCTAGCTGCACAGGTAAGTGGCTGGGATATGGGGGCTGTGGCGGGTTTGTAAGTTGGAGTACCGCCCGCCTCCGGTGTCGGTCCGGAGTAGGAGGGCGGTCCTTTCCAGACAGTTTGGTGCAAGCGCGGTAAGGGTAGATTCCGCCCTGCCGTTGGCAAACGCGGCTCCAGAGTCAGTAGGGCCGCAACGTTGGAGGATAAGTTGGGCGATCCTCCGGTTCTCAAGGCGTCTGTCAAAGGAGCTGCTAATGTTGAGAATTTGAGGATGAAGCGTCGGTAATAACCAATGAAGCTTAAGAAGGCTCTTATCTGCTTCCTTGTGGACTGTATTGGGATGTTCTGTATCACTTCTAGCTTGGAGGCTTGAGGATGTATAGTACCCCCTCCTACCAAGTGACCCAAGTACTTGGTCTCCCGGGCTCCGAGTACAGATGTTTTTGGGTTGATGTGAAGGCCGGAGCGACTTAAGGTTCTTACTACCTTCTCCAAATGAGCTGTGTGCTCCTTCAATGAAGCACTATATATTACAATGTCGTCCAGCTATGCGGCTGCGTAGCTTGCGTGGTTGGAGAAGCACATCCATCAGTCGCTGGAACGTGGCCGGGGCCCTGTGTAACCCAAAAGGTAGTACCTTGTAGTGGAACAACCCCTGTGGTGTAGCGAAGGCTGTTGTCTCCTTATCTGACAGTCTCATGCGGATCTGACAGTACCCCTTCTTTTTTTAGGTCCAGCGTGCTGAAGTACCCGGCTGATCCTAGCCTTTCTAAGAGTTCATTGCCTTTCTCAGAGTTCATCCATCCTATGCCTTGTATTGCGAGATGGAATTCAGCTGCCTGTAATCCATACAAAACTGGACTGACCTGCCCGGTTTTGGCACCAGGTGCTAGTGGAGGGTTCGATGATGTCTAGACGTATCATTTCTGCTATTTCTTCCCTTATGACTTGTCTTCTGCCTTCCGGGATCCTAAATGGAATCCTATACGGATATGCAATGTATGTCCTGCAACTAAGCTTTTTTCTGTAACAAGCGCCACGATCCCCTGAGGCTGCTGCGTGCAATACAAAAACGAATAAATAAATGAATGGTCGAAGTCATACCGTCTGCCCCGGTGTAGTTTCGATGCAGTGTTCCATTAAACGGGTTCTTCCTGGTAAGGAAGAGAAGGTCTGCTTGTGTTCAGAAAGAGTTTCTAATATTTCCCCCTTCATTACGTTTGTTAGGGTTTCTCCCCATTGTACACCCCATTGGAGGCTGGGTGGTTCTGTGGACCGGGGTTCCTCTCCTTCTATCCCAATGGGGATCATTACCGCCATGGGTGTTGGTTCTTTCCATTTCTTCAGGAGATTGATGTGGTAGACCTTGGTAGAGGGGGTTCGGTCAGGCTGATGTATTTTATAGTTAACTGGTCCTAGGGCCTCCTTTACTACATAGGGGCCTCTCCACCGGGCTAGTAGCTTGTTGGTGCTGGTGGGTAGCAAGACTAGCACTTGTTCTCCCGGTTGGAAGGTCCTCATGCAGCTTCCTTTGTTGTATGCTCCTGCTTGGTTGGCTTGAGCTTGCCCTAGATTGGCTTCTGTCATAGCCGGAGGGCTGTTAGGTGTACATTTTAGATCTTCAGTGTATTCCGTCAACGAGGTTTCCTGAATGTTTTCCCAGTCTTCCTTTACTAAATCCAAAATTGTTCGGGGTTGTCTCCCAAAGAGCAGTGCGAAGGGAGAAAATCCATTTGAGGATTAAGGTGCGTCCCTCAGTACCATGAGGACTAGCGGTAATACTCAATCCCAGTCCTCCCCTCCCCCCCACCCCCCACCTGGTCCTGTGACCCTTCTTAAACATTTTTTAATGCTCTTGTTGTACCGTTCCACCAGCCCATCTGTTTGAGGATGATAGACTGAGGTGCGTAGTTGTTTTATTTGTAACGATTCACAGACATGGGGCATGACAGTAGACATAAAATTAATCCCTTGATCAGTGAGGACCTCGATGGGTATTCCTACCCGTGAGAAAAATTGAATGAGTTAGTCACAAACCTGCCTCGCTGATGTCCCCTTTAATGGGAATGCTTTCAGATATCGTGTTGCGTAGTCCACAATGACCAGCAGGCATTTGTATCCTCTGCAGGCCGGCTCTAATGGTCCTACTAGATCCATACCGATGCGTTGGAAAGGTATGGTGATCAAAGGCATGCGTTGTAGGGGGGGGGGCCTTGGCTGGTTTCTCCCCGCTTGTCAACTGACTGGGTGTACACTCCTTGCAGAACTTGGCAACATCCCCATAGATTCTTGGCCAATAGAATCTTGTCAGTATGTTCTGTTGGGTTTTCAGAGAGGCCATATGGCCTCCACAGGGGTGATTGTGGGCCAACTGCAGGATGACCATTCGGTGGGTCTTGGGTAGAAGTAATTGTTCCTTCTGGGTACCATCTATTGCCTTATAGGCTCTATATAGAAGGCCGTCTCGGGATATAAATCCAGGTCCCTTATTCAGGTCGGGGTCCGCCTCCTTTAGAGCCTGTTATTTGCCTATTTTAAGGGTGGGGTCGGCCAAGGTTTCTCCCCGAATGGAGTCTTTGTGATCCTCAGGGTTCCACTCTATTCGTTGGGTGGCATACATGGTACTGCAGTGGGCCAGCAGGTTCTCTCTTCTCTCACTCTGTTTACTTTGGGCCCTTTGTACCTGCTTCTACAAGGTCTTGGGAAAAGGGGGCTTCGGACCACCAATTTGGGTCTAGGGCTTTCATTGTTTGATGAAAGAGGGGTAGGTCCGTCCCAAGAACGACTGGGGCGCGCAAGGAGGGGTAAGACGGCAGCTCGTAGTCTACCAATGTCATGGCCTATTTTCACCTGTATGTTTTTCATAGGATATGGTTTCACGTCCCCGTGTATGCAACGAATAGGCACACGTAAATCAGGTAAGTAAGTTGAGTCCCTTACAGTTGGTGTAATGGCAGTCTGTCTGCTTCAGCTGTCCAGTAAGGCTCGAACTGGGATCCCATCCACCCGGATGTCCATGGTATATGGCCCTGAAAACCGAGGCTCCGGGTCCGCTTTCATATACTCGATCTCCATGGGCTCTGTTCCTCTTCTTTTAGGGCAAAATGGGCGATGTGGCCCCAGTCGCCGCAATGATAGCTTTGAGGCTGGCGGAACCTGGTTGCCAAAGTGGGTGTTCTCCCTTCTGGACCTGCCCTTCTATCCTCCTCAGGCCGAGGTATACATTCTTCAGAGGGTCTCCATCTAGGCAATATGGGTCGAGGTCCCTTGGTCGGGTGGGGTTCGTTGAGGGGCATCAGGGTCCGGGTGTAGGACCTCGTTACGAACGGCCTGTCAGCCCCGGCCTTCTGGTAGGCAGAGGCGATGTCAACAGCTTCTGCCAGTAAGGGCCGTTGATGTTGACAAACCCACCTCTGCATGGGTGGGGGAGGGCCTCAATGAATTGTTCCAAAGTGACTTTATCCAGTATGTCTTGTATGGCTGGGTTAGGAGGCTGAAGCCATTTTTCCACGAGGTCCTTAACTCTGTAGAATAGGCTTTCTCCTAGTTTTAGTTTTGTGTCCCTGAGTTGCATGCGATAGGCCTCTTCATCTAGACCCAGTCTATCCAAAACGGCTTTCTTTATCTCCACATAGGGTGTGTTGTCGTTGGGGTTTACTGCCTGGTAGGCCCCTTGCATTATCCCTGATAATAGGGGAGCCACATACTGTCCCCATCGGTCCACTGGCCATTGGGCATTCTGGGCTATCCTCTCAAAGCCGGTAAAGAAGAACGCCGGGTCTTCTCCGTCTTTGAATTTTTGTAGGATGGCGGATCGTTTCATGTTGTTTATCCTGGGAGGATGTCTGTAGGGAACTCTGCATTTGGATTGCCTGTTGAAAGGCCTGGCGGTCCGCTACTGCCTGCTGGGCCTGCATTTGTAACAGCTGCTGCAGGCCTTCCTATAAAGTTCTCCATTGCGTTTGTCGTATATCCTGCTGACTATGCCACTTGTAGAAATAAGGACAGGTGTCCATAAACAAACAATATTGGTACTTGGAGGAAGTTACTTCACTGCTCTCAAAGTCTTGGAGGCAGGCTGCTCCTCTTGAGTCTCCTCCTACTCACTCGAGCCCGGGTAGGCCCACCAGTCACTTCCTCTCTACTTTCCGGTCTTCTGCAAATAACCAACACAGGAGAATCCGTGTTTCTCCTTTTATCCCAGGTGCTAGGCTTGGGCCTAAACCAATCAGACGGTTCCTGTCACCCCCACGCGGATAGGCTGATTACTTGAGGGACCTATCCTTGCAAGAGGAGTTGCCGTCCCCACCCCCTCTCCAGCTGTACCAGTGTTGAATCCGGGACCTCCCCCCTCCACCCCCATGTCCATCCAGGTCATGACGCTGCTGCAGCTCTCTCACGCTCCAGGCTCTGCCTCCGGAGTGCCGCGGGCAGTTAGCTTCCCTGCTCCTCCACCATGCGGGCCTCCGGGTCCGCCCTCTGTGTGGGCGCCTTGCCAATGGAGCCTTGGAGGCCGTGGTGGCCATGGAGGCCATGCTTGCCGGCTACACAGGTAAGTGTCTGGAATATGAGGGCAGTGGGGGGTTTGTAACTGGAGTACCGCCCTCCGTCCGGTGTCGGTCCGGTCGGCTGCGTATGGGACATTGTTTCTCTTTGCATGCCGCCAGACCCCTCCGGAGTAGGAGGGCGGTCCTTCCCAAGCAGTTCGGTGTGAGCCCGGTAAGCGTACATCCCGCCCTGCTGTTGCCGAACTCTGCTTCAGAGTCGCTGCTGTTGCCGAACTCGGCTTCAGAGTCAGCAGCGTTTCCACATGCACTTGCGCCCTCCACAATCCTATCGGCCAGTATGCCAGCACCGCACCGTCCACCTCTCCCTCAGTTATGCAATCGGCATTCTGGGATACACACGTGAGGAACTCATTGATATAGCTCCTTAGGGAACTATTTTTTATGAAAGAGTTGGATGTGGGTGTACACAGGGGCCGGGTAATTCTGGGGGGTGTCTAAGAGGGGGAGCCAGGTGCCTCTTGGTCCCCTTAGGTGTATCCTGATCAATGCAAGATCTGCTGGTGCTCATTGCTTTGACCTCCCTAGTCTTTTGGTTGATTCTGCTGCCTATTCTGTTTTACACCTTGACAGACCCCCTCTAAACCCCGCCCCCTTTTCCCTGGTAGAGGTGGTGGCCTGGCCTTAATCTATCCATCGGTTTTTCAGTGCCAGCAGATAGTATTTCAGCACTCACTTTCTTGTGAATTATTTTTAGTTGAGTGAAGGTTAGTGACAACATGAGCTTTCACTTTTTAATGGTGTATAGGCCCTTTGTGTTTGCACAAGTGGAGTTTGTAGTCGATACTTCACAGTTGGCGGCTAATCTGGCCCTGATTTATTCCAGCCTAATCGTTTTAGGGGTCTTAAATCTGAATCCTAATGATTCCTCCCAACAGGCTGCTGGTTCCTTGATTACCAGCCTACTGTATCTCTCTTTGGGACTCTACCACTCTTATGAGTAGGGAGAGAATTGCAATCTTCTTGATATGTTTTTCTCAGATGAAGTGCTGGTGGTCAGTTTTTCACCAGTCCCGGTCATCTGGTCTGACCATTATTTGGTCCCATTCATTATTAGAACCTCACCTTGTGGTTTGGCGGTTTCCCATGGCCTACAGTCTCATAGGCCCTGGCATAAGGCTGACATACATGTCTTCACTGGCCACTTATTGCAAGCTAATGCAGAATATAGAGAAGATGGTGCTGACCCCTGCCCCTCTCTCCTGAAGGCCCTTTCTAAGGTGGCAGACGAGTTGGCCCCCTGAAAACCCACTTTGGAAGATCTAGACCTACGGCTGCATGATTCACCTCTGATCTCTGAGAACAGAAACAGACCTGCCTCCGCCTGGCGTCTTAACTATGCTGAGTAAGGCCGACCTTCCTATAAGCTAGCAGTATCTTGCTATCATAAGCTGATTGTAGCGTAAAAATATAAATATAGCGCTAACCCGATTACTGATATGATATAATATGGCATGGCATTTATAACGCGCCTATACACAAGTGTTTCAAGTGCATCCTGTTGCTCTAGGGAACTGTTTCTAGTGGCTAAGGAACTATCTGTTTCTGCCTCTAGGAAGCAAGCTATATTGTCTGATGCTCAGTCATGCTCTAACGCAATTGGCTCTTTTTTCTCAAAGAAAATCTCCAACTTTCGTCAAGCAATTATGAATGATCAAACTGGCGATGAGGCTAGTCTGCATTTGTCTGAATCGGTCGACATGGGCCTGGCCCCTTTTTCAGCCAAGTAATTTTTGTCTTGATCCTGTTAATGATGAAACTGTATTGAGAGTCCTAGGCGGTCTTAAATCAGCCTCCTCCGTTTTTAACGTGCCACTTTCGGATTCTCAAACCACTTTTGCAGAGGATGATTACTCTATTTACAAACGCCCTTCAATATTGCTTTACCAAATAAATTATCCCTGCTTCCTTGAAGCATGCTGTTTTTGCCAACCTCTTGAAAAAAGCTAATCTAAATCCCCAGGAGGCTGCTGGCTATTGCCCCTTCTCCCTTCTCCCTGCTGTCATGATGCTGATGGAGGCAGTGATCACTCCACAGTTCAAGATTTTTAGAAGACAACCATTGTTTAGACCCTTTTCAGTCTGGTTTCCGTCCCACTATGGGTACTGAATCGGTGATGATCGTGTTACTGGATGACCTGGCTCTCTGTCGGGACCGCAGAGAGTCAGGGTTCTTCTTCTCCTTGATCTGTGTCTTTCGATTATGTGGATCATCACACTTTGCTAAACCAGCTGGAGCAAGCAGGAGTGGCTAGCTCATTGTTTGCCTTGTTTGGGTCATTCCTGGAAGGGCGGTCTCAGACCATTTAATTTCAGGAGTGTTTGTCGCCCACTATGGGTTTGACTTGTGGAGTTCCGCAGGGCTCATCCCTCCTCCCCCCGCCCCCTCTTTTTCAATCTGTATGTCCGCCTCCTTGCCAAGCTTATTGCTGATTGTGGAATTCTCTTCTATACCTGTGCTGAAGACATGCAGTTAGTGTTCCGGCTGGACATCTTCCCCCTCCCCAGCGTTCTCCATTCTGACCCTCCAGGAAAAAACAGGGACTGTCCTGATAAGATCAGTAAATGGATGGCAGTGAACTGGCTGAAAATAAATGGGAATAAAACAAAGGGGCTGGCTTTTGGCCGACAAAGGGCTTATCACCTTTGGAACGCCCAATATTGGCCTGACTCTCTGGGCCCATGTTCCGCTACTTGTGCATCGGTGAAGAGCCTGGAGGTGAAGCTCCTCCCGAATCGTTAGAGAAGCACAGATCTCAGCAATTTGCAGCGCAGGGTTCGGGAGGAATATTCTCCTTCTGCTGCCTTCTGTATGTCACACTATGGTGGTTACTTCCACCATTATGGGGTCTTTGGACTACTGTAATGGTATCTACCTAGGGCAACCAAAATACCAAATCCAGCAGATGCAGGTACTACAAAATTTAGCAGTGAGAATTGCGTCACTCACCGGGCTGTGTAACACTGGTCCAGAATATCTGAAGAAAAAGATTGAACGGTACTGTCCAGCTAGAAACGTACACTTGCCATCTCAGTTGCTGTTAAAAATGTCAAGTTACCAGAGGGCCCAGGTTGGGGGCCAGTCTTTCTAGGTTCTGGCTTCAAGACTGTGGAACTCACTTCCCCATCAATATGAGCTATTGAGGGCTATTTTTGTTTTCGGACGGCTCTGAAAACTCACTTGTTCTGATCAGCTTGCCAGTCTTTCATCTTACTGCATCTGGTTCGTCTTGCTGCACTGCCTCCCCCAACCCCTAGACACCCCTGGGCAATAGTTTGCGCTTTATAAGTGTTAAATAAATCCTCCCCAGGGCTACCTTTCCAGGATTCACTAAAATCGGAATCTTTTAGTGATTCAGAAGGGAGCAAACTCGAAATTGGACCTCGGGTGGGGGGGGGAAGGAGTGCGAGTCCCCCTTCTCCACCAGCCTCATTAGACACTGGGAGTCCCTGGTGTTTCTATAAAAGAAATCACCAGTTAGAAGAATCGGGCCCCTTAGATCTCCTCTCTTGATTCTACAACCCTTAATAAAACCAGGTTCTGTCAGTCTTGTGAGTGGAGATGAGAATAGAAAGCCTTTGTGCATCTTAACCCCAAAGGTGCGTCTCCTCACAAGATGTTGTCCTCTAAATTTAATCTGTTTTTTGTTAGGCCATCTATAGGAAAATTCCATCTGTGTGAACAGACTCTGAAAGCAGAGATTGAGCCACCCATGTTGAGTTTTCTGTGCGCCCAGCCAGATGAAATAAAAACGAGCACACAGGGGACTGTGAGAACCCATCTAGAAAAAAACCCCAATAAAACCAGCATGGTGCCCTATAATTTCCTATGTGCGTGAGGTAAGTCTGTCTATCAAATACCTGCTGTTTTTGAGGGGGGAAGATCATTTGGGTACTGTTGGACCCGGAGAGCCGGAATTTTGCCATAAGATCTGGATTACTTCCCCAGAATTGGAAGAAAGTTGGAAAGGAGGAAGTAGGTTGTGTCCATGTCTGTGCTAAGAGTTACCAACTGGCACAAGTCCCTATTAAAATCTTAGGAAGGTGACTGAAGCTGAAAACGACACTAATTCCCAACTTGCCAACCCATCTAATTCTGGGAACATATTTGCCTCAATTTCATCAGTTGGTTCTTCGAGTAGCTCAGATGCAGTCTCGTGCTTTATAATATACTTCTCCAGCATGAGGTCTGGCATGGATTCACATGCTCATGAATATTCCATAGTCAGGCTGGGAATCCTCGGTAAAGAAAAAATCAGTTGCAGTTTTGTTTCTGAACTGTCTTTCTTGGTAGTAACCAATCACTGGTCTCTGAGTCATACTGCCCCCAGCCAATGACTGCCCTCTCCCTAAGCCCCTCCCCTGGCAGCCATCCTCCGATTTTTACCGCACATTCAAGTGTTGGGAGTCCTCGTGCTATAGCTCTCAAGCTTTTACTGTGTTTTGCGATTTCGGTCAATCGAGCCTCAAGCTCCACCGTTTCTACTTCCAATCAACGGGGACCCGTTTTGGAATTTTCTACACCCCTCAAGGGCGAAGTTCTTGTCGAGTTGTGCTTTTGGAGGATTCCTGAAGACCTTGAGGCCTACCCTGTGGACATTGCCCAGGACAAAGGAAACTCGATGCCCGGATCCAAGCTGTTCAGGAACTGCCCTGGATGCGGATTGCAGAATGTCTTGAAGGAGGACAAGCATTTTAGATGCCTCTCCTGCCTGCACGAAGACAAAACACACGTGGAGAAGGACTGTGCGTTTTGCAAGAACCTGTCAGAACGGACCATGCAGGATCGGCGTATCCGCCTCACCAAATGGCCGGAAGGAGGTGAGAAAAAGAAGAGGTCCGAGCGGTCTTCTAAGTCCTTTGAGGGTGCTCCGGCGATGGGGGCCCAACAAAAGGCTAAGCACCGCGAGGCAGGGCACACTTTCACCAATGCCATCAACCACGAGCCAACGCTCTGGCTCGGGAAAGAGGAAGTGGGAGAACCCGGGTAAGCTTCTAGAGAAGTCCCGGTCGATCCCGACGGAAGCAGCCGAGGGGGAGCGAGGGGGTGACCGTCCACCCAAGTTGAAGGCCTCAAGCGCGCCTAAAGTCGTGAAGGCCCTGATTCACCCGGCTAAGGCCTCTATCGAGGGAGTCGTGGCGGCCCTGGCGGAGCCTGTGGAGGCTACTCCAGGCTACTCCAGTGGAGGTGACCTCGGGGCCCAGAGTCTCCCTGTCACCGCAGAAAGAATCCTCTTTTCAGCCCATCAAGAAGACCCCCGTGAGAACCCCGGTGGAAAAAGAGGGGGCGGTGGCTATCACGGATATGGATTCAGCCTCTGAGGAGAAGCTGGCTGGGGTCGTGAAGGTCCTCAACAAGAAGTTCGACGAGGTGCGGTCCCACGGGAGGGATCGCGGTACCCGAGCCTCAGGACAACTCGGGAGCCATCTTGATGGCGATCCAGGCCTTATGTATGGAGATAAGGACCAGGTTGCCCTTACCCCCAACAGACGATCCAGCGGAACCTGGCCCATCGGGGAGCCCTCCAAGCAAGCAGAGAAGAGTTCACCCCCGCCCTACCAGCCTGCGCGGCCCTCGCAGCCTTCATCCCCTTCCCCTGATCCTAGGGAAGACACAGGAACGGAGACGGCCACTACCGGGACGGATGACGATGGTGACGGGATGGACCTTCCATCATCACCACCACCTCCTCGGGCCTCCCTGCCCGAGGAAATTGGCTCCTTCCACGCCATGATTGCCAAAGCATCCAAGCTCTTCTCGCTCTGCCCCGAAGAACAGAAGAAGGAAGGTTTCCTCTATCAACGGGTGTGAGGCCAAAAGGAAGACGGTCCTCTCAGTCCCGTTACTAGACGACATCTGGAACGAGGGGCTTTTGCTCCTGAAGAACCTGTCCACGACTCCTGCCAAGAGAGACCAGTACGAGAAGAAGTACCGGGTTCCGGATTCGGCCCCTCTGTGCCTTAGGGCTCAGCCGACCCCGGATTCGGTAGTCTCGGTGGTGCGGCCAAGAAGGCGGCAGGGGCTACAGCTTTGTCTTCCACCTCCCCACCCCTGCTCCATGACGTACCACCAGACGGCCCGCTCCTCGTCGCAGGAGGCCTACAGAGGATGCAGCAAGTCAGGAGGATCTCATCGTCGCCAAGGTCAGCAAGGCCGCTGCCAAGCAGGACTGAACCGGCCGTAGCGTCGGGCCCCCACCTGAGCACCCCGGTCGGAGGCCGGATGGCGAAGCTAGTCAGTGTGTGGGATTCCATCTCCATCGACTGATGGGTGCTGGATGCCCTGGCTCGTGGGCACACGCTTGAATTTATGAAGAAGTGCCCCCGCATTCCACCTGTGGCCAGGAAGGAAAACCACGTCCCCCCAACTGCTGGTGGAAGTAAGGGCGATGCTGAAGAAAGGAGCCATCGGAAGCTCCGGGGCTCCGGAGTGTACCCACAGTACTTCCTTGTAAGAAAGAAGACCAGCGGTTGTCGACCCATCCTGGATCTTTGTTGATGAAACAAGTACATCAAGGCCCAGAAGTTCAGGATGGTTACCCTCCAGCACGTGCTGGGGCAGCTGGAGGAGGGCGACTTCCTATCGTCGCTGGACTTGGAGGATGCCTACTTTCACATCTCGAGTCTAAAAGGTCATCGAAAGTTTCTCAGATTCATAGTCCAGGGACGGCACTACCAATTCGAGGCCCTTCCCTTCGGATTGAAGTCGGCGCTCCGGGTATTCACCTAGTTCCTAGCACCAGTGGTTGCGCGGCTGCGCCTGCAGGGGATTCACATCTACCCCTACCTGGACGATTGGCTCATCCGAGCAAAGACAAGAGAACTCGCCGTCGAGCGCACAGCGAAGACCGTCCACTGCTCACGGACCTGAGCTTCTCCATCAACTTCACCAAATCCCATCTGTTTCCGTCGCAGTCGCACTGTTTCTGGGAGCCAAGCTCGACACAGTGGCGCGACTGGCCCCCCCGTCGGAGGAAAGGACGAAGGCCATCATGGGCAAGGTGCAGCGGCTGTTGGCCACGGAGGTGGCCAGGGTGAGGTCCATCAAGGCCCCCCTCGGCATGATGTCCTCGTGCATCTATCTGGTGCGCCTGTGCAGACTGTGGATGCGACCACTGCAAGAGTTCCTCGACGCCCAGTGGATACAAGCGGCGAGCAGCTTCGAAGACAGGATCTCGCTTAACGAGGCCTTCCGCCAGGCGATCCAGTGGTGATGCGCCGGTGCGCATCTGACGGCGGGTGCAGACTTCCAGACCCTGGCACATCAGGAGACTGTGACGACGGCTGCCTCCCTGGAGGGGTGGGGAGTGCACACCGGAGATCTCCACGCAAGAGGCCTTTGGCTCCCGGAGGAGAGGTCACTGCATATCAACATCCTGGAGCTCCGAGCTGTGTTCTGGGCCCTCAGATCGTTCCTCCCGTCCCTAAAGGGCAAGGTGGTGAGGATCTTCACCGACAACACCACCACGATGTTCTACATCCGGAAGCAGGGAGGTACCAGATCCCCAGCCCTATCCAAAGAGGCCCAGGAGCTGTGGCACTGGGCCATCGCCCAGGCGATGTTTCTGGTACCCTTCCACCTAGCAGGAATAAAGAACACCATCGGCGACTCACTCAGCAGGGAGCTGCGCTTGTGTAACGAGTAGGAACTGCATCAGGATCAAGTAGATCTGCTCTTCCAACGATGGGGCAATCCCCAGATCAACCTATTTGCGACGGCAACAAACACCAAGTGCCGGAGGTTCGCCAGCAGGTTTCCCCAGCCGGGGAGCATGGGCGATGCCTTTTCATTCCCCTGGGACGGCCTGTTCATGTACGCGTTCCCGCCGTAAAGGCTCCGGCCCCGTTGTGGGAGCTCAACGTGGTGCTGACCAGGCTCATGGGGCCGCCATTCGAGCCTCTGCATTCTGCACCGTTGAAGTTCCTGTTGTGGAAAACAGCGTTTCTTGTGGCCATCACCTCCGCACGACGAGTGGGAGAGATCCAGGCCCTCTCTTGTAAACCTCCATACCTGACTTTCCACAAGACGAGGGTGGTGCTGAGGACACACCGCTCCTTCATGCCCAAGGTGCCGTCGGACTTCCAGCTCAACGAGCCCTTGGTGTTACCTGTGTTATTCCCTTCGTCGCCGGCAGAGAGGACTTTGCACTCGCTGGATGTAGCTAGAGCGTTGAAGTTATAGCTGGACCGCATGAATAGTTTTCAGAAGACATCACAGCTGTTTGTGAACTTTGGACCTGTGAACCAAGGGAAGGCCCACTCGAAGGCTTCCATTTCCAGATGGCTCTCCGGCTGCATCATGCACTGTCACCGGTTGGCAAACCGACCGCTGCCAGTGCGATTGCTGCTACCACAGTGTTCCTATCTGGTGTGCCCCTGCTGGGCTGCTACGTCGAGATCGACGCACACCTTCACGAGATTCTACTGCGTCGACTGGGATGCAGGGAGGAGTCCAGAGTCGGCCAGGCAGTGCTGCGCAACCTGTTCGCCTGAAGGTGGGCCTAGTTAGGAGGTAATAGATGCTTAATGTTGAGTTGATGAAATGCTTAATGTTGAGCCTTGTCACCTCCCGTGGTTGTGCATGTGTACTGCTATGTATTGTATTCATGAGCATGTAAATCCATGCCAGACCCCATGCTGGAGAAGGAACAAGTCACATGCCTGTAACTGTTGTTCTCCAGCATGGGTCTGGCATGGATTCACATGCGAACCCTCACTCCTACCACTTGGTCCTACTACCACTTTACGTGCTACCGAATCTGAGGATGGCTGCCAGGGGAGGGGCTTGGGGAGAGGGCCGTCATTGGCTGGGGGCAGTAGGACCCAGAGACCAGTGATTGGTTACTACTAAGAAAGACAGTTCAGAAACGAAACTGCAACTGATTTTTTTCTTTACCGAGGATTCCCAGCCTGGCGACGGGGAATCTTCATGAGCATGTGAATCCATGCCAGACCCATGCTGGAGAACAACACTTACAGGTAAGTAACTTGTTCCATCAGCCCAACCAGAAGGGTCTGAATTTGCAGGGGAAAACCAATAGGGACGAAAATCTTGCTTTCTTGAGGAGGAACCCAGTAAAGCAAGGAAAAGAATCCAACCCAAGGTTCATGTGGGATTCCTTGGACCATCAGTCCAATGGCTTCACACTAGTTCAGAAAGACCAAAACTTGGGTAAAGATAATTCTTTCTTTCCGTCTTCGTGTGAAACATTTCTGTCCTGCCCACTTTGGAGAAGGGGAGTCTCACTCCTATTCCCCCTGGATCTTTTCTCAGGTGCTGTGAGAAGAGCAACAAAGTTGCAAACGCAACTCTGGCTAAGAGCATCTTTCATCACCGTAACGGTTCCCCTGTAACACAGCGGTTACTAAGTGGCCCCACTTCTATAGCCACAAAAAGCAGCACCTTTTGACAACGCGAATCGCAAGACATACTGCATTTCGGACGAAGCACCTTTTATTAATGAGCATCGTGGTCAACCCTTTAAAAATAAAAATCATTACAGCATTAAATACTAAATATAGTGGGTTTTTTTGTCAAATAAGTACGGTTATTAAGAAGTACTCAACACCACAAAGTTGTTCCATTGCTCTGTTCTCCCGTGTCCTGAAGACGGCTCCTCCCGCATCAACAGACAACTGTTTTGTGCATTGCCTGATTTATTAGGATGCTTTTAGCTGAAACATATGTCTACTCTCACAAAAAAGAAACCTAAGACATCTAATAGGTTTTTCCTTTTGTAAGAGCTGGTTTAACCAAACAGTGCTCTACTCTTAAATGCTTGATGTTGCACATTTAGTGCCTACATAGTACCAGTTTTCACGTACTAACCCCACTAAATTTTCAGCTTTGAAAATAACATATCAATTGTTGTAATTACGTTTATACTTATTGTGAATATTGCCCTCCACTATTTTGAGTGGAACTTTTCAATTGGTTTTATCATGAAGATAAATAAAATTAGTTTTGCTGCTATTTAGTGGTTTTTTTCTGAGGTGCTTTTGTTATGTTTTTCTATTTGCACCTTCCTGTTTTGACCAACTGAGTGTCATTATCACACTTGCATATTTTAAATAAGTGTTGCAGCGGCTTCGCCTTCTAACAAAAGGCACATCACTGACCTGAGTGTGTCTGGAAGAGATAGGGTTACCACCCCCTTTGTTGCTCTTCTCACAGGTCCTTTCTGATCCCTGAGGGTGGTACTCCCATAAATCGGATCTCTCCTAATTCTTTAAATTAGTCTTTTCTCAGGTGGCCAGGGTACGGCAGCCATTGTTGGATCCAGAACCTGGGGATGGATCACCTGGGTAGAGGGTCCTTGGGTATTGGGAGTGAGGTGTCCGCAGGTGGTGAATCCACGGGACAACAGGAGAGGAGGTCCTGGAAGCTTGCATGGGATATTTCCAATTCCATTCCATCATCCCTGATCCAGGCCTCATTACACCTGATCCAAGGGAGGACGAGAAAGGATTTTATTATGGGAAGCTAGGTGAGGAGAAAGATCAAATAAGACAAGATATGGGCTCAACCGAAGTATCCATTGATTCATCTTCCACTACTCTAGACCACAGGGAATACTATCAAGTCCCATGCTTGTATGCCAGTATGTCAGGGGTACAGAGTGACCTATCGAGAAAGAAAACTATCCATTTGAATAAAACCAATGCTAGAAGGTTTTCCTATATCCCCCCCAACCAGTCACCTACTAATGTTTCAATAAACAAATCTAATCTACAAGCACATTCCATGTCCACCTCCTCTCCATTTTCAACAAATACTCAGAAGAAGAAGAGGCGACCGAGAGGATTACCTTTGTACACTTTGAGAAACAGAGTGGACACTGCTACCAACTACCATTAGGTTGTCCCACTAATAGTCAGGTAGGGTCGGGCATTTAACAATGACCACTCACACCTGACTCTCAACTATAAAAGATGTGGTTTTGTACGAACAGAAGAGCGAGCTGGAGATGCGGTGTGGAGCATGGGAGCCAAGCAACAGAAGGAAGCAGTAAGGAAGGGCTGGAGATCCTGGAGATTAATGGAGTGCGAAGATGCTGACCCGGTATGCCAGAGGGGGTGCAGCGTGGCTAGAGAGCAGTGCCTCCAAGGAGCCGGAGTGAGGTACTTGATGTCTGACTGCTGGCCCTGTCTAACAAACTGCTTATTCCCTTGTGACGTATGCCAGTCCCAAGGGTGTCAGAGAGGCAGGTGGTGAGACCCTGACCTTGACCCAAGCAACACAAGGAAGAACGATAGCCAACACCGGGCTTACCAGTGATTTTCATGCGAAAGGGAAGAGAGAATCTCGGTAGCGTGCGGGTGCCTGGAGCGAAATGGAAACATTGTTGTAAGCGGCATGAAAGGACAGAAATTATTAAGAAAGGCTTACGGAAGTGTTACGAAAGGAAAGAAGACAGCAAAGAAAAGTAAAGTTTAATGCGGTAGAGGCACAGAATTAAAAGAAGAAAAATTAACGTTAAAAGTGAAAGGCGCTGTAAAAAACACAGAAAGGTACAAGCGACCCGAAAAGGAGGAAGGGTAAGATCGACCTGAAAAGTGGAAAAGGGTGCGAGTGAGCACAAGACGAGGGAAGAGTGTGCAAGAAGCACAGTAAAGTGAAAAGGAGCAAGAAACAGGTGCAAGTGAGCAGAAGAAAGCAAAGGGAAAGTGTGAAAGACACAGAAGGTGTTAAAAGGGGTGCAGGAAATCCCCAACAAAGGAAAGTCAAGAGTATAGTGGAAGTAGGAGAAAAGGAGAGGCGTTATTCATCAGAGTGGTCGCACTAAGGAGGAGCAAAGAGCCTGGCGTTCTCGAAAGTCTGATACTGCCCCTAAAGGAACTGTGATTAAGAGGAGACGCATCCTGACCATCTGAACTTTCGTTTTACATAAAAGGGGCCCAAGCTTTGGGAAGGGAACCCTGAGAAGCCTACAGAGCTATTGTAAGATGAATATTTGTTTGTGTGCACCAGAGGGGGGCTACGCTTGGGGAAGGGAACACTGAGAGGCCTAACGAAGCCAAATAGTTACTTTGAACCAGAGAGGCGGCTTGCGGAAGGGAACCCTGAGAAGCCTCTGAGAAACTTTCATGTTTTGTTTTGTTCAAAACTTGGAGGAATTGAAGCTTGGGGAAGGGAATCCCAAAGAACCAGAGACATTGAAAGTTGTTTAAGAATATTGCAAGGACCCTGTAGAGAAGGGTTAACGTACAACCCTTATTGATCATACTGATATTTGTCATTTGCAGAACTACACTAGTCGAAGACCAACTGAAACCAGCTTTGGTTTATATTTCTTTTTGCATCCACTATTTTTCTTTTAAGAAGACTTCCTAACACATTTTGTCAAAGAGTGAGGGCAAGCATAGGTTTAGACACAGACAGATTTTGGTTTTGGACCTAGAGATCGATGGCCATTAGAAACATCAGTTGAGGGAACAATTCCTTTAGCGCTAGGGCCAGTTAGGTATTACACCAATCCGGAACTTCATTAAATAAAGGTTTTGAAACTATTATCCTCAAGTCTCTCTCTTGATGCCTTGCTTGTCTCGCACTACACATCAACCTTTTAGAGCTGAGGGCGATCAGACTGGCAGGCGCTCATGGCCTTTTTGCAGTCCGTACAGTGGAAGAACATCCTGATAATGACGGAAAACACAGTGGCCATGCATTACCTCAATAAAAGAGGTGGGTGCAAGGAGGCAATGGCAGCTCTGGTTTTGGGCGCTACAAAACGGGATCTCTGTCGGCTATTCACTTAGCCGGAGAAGATATGACGGCGGACAAGCTAAGCAGGCAGAGCCTGATCTCCGACGAGTGGAAGTTGGCTCAAGAGGTCCTTCTAGATATCTTTGCCTTTCGGGCAACCCCTCCAAGTAGATCTGTTTGCATCCAGTATCAACAGGAAGTGCAACCTGTTCTGCTCCAGGGTATTTTTTCATTCCTAGTGCACTGGGAATTTCCAATTATGTATGCGTTCCCACCAGTTCCTATCATCCCTCCTGTCATCAGGATGTTGAGGAAGCTCGGGAAATCTATGATCCCGATTGCTACAGATTAGGCCAGAGGGACATGTTTGTTTATTAAAAATTCTTGAATACCACGCCACATGCCCTCGGGGCGCGCACACACAACAAAACAAACCGAGCATTACATAGAGCAGTGAATCAGGGAGTGAGAAAAACAGAAGAGAGGAACTGAGGAGATTAATCGGGTGATAAATTAAAAAGAACAGTTTTGAGCTTTTTCTTAAACTCTTCCGTGGTTGGAATGGCTCTGAGGCACAGTGGAAGCAGATTCCAGGCAGTTGGATTTTGAACATTGAAACTGTACCCACCGGCCTTCACCAGTTTAAATCTGGGCTGTACCAGTTTGAGTAGCTTCTGTCACCTGAGAGCACGGGCAGGGGAATACGGCTGAAGGCGTGTCACCAAATATTTGGGAGCCATTTTAAGGAGGCACTTACGTGTCAGGGTAAGTATTTTATATTTAATTCTAAGCTTCACTGGCAGCCAATGCAGATCTCACCTAAATGCAGTACAAGCCGGACCTTCTCGACATGTCCATCTGCACTCCATTACATCTTCCCCAGAGAGTAGACCTACTCTTACAACAGGGAGGCCGTCTTCTTCACCCAGGAATCATAACTCTGCATGTCTGGTTTCTGATAGGTTAAGATATAAAGATTGGGACCTCTCAGGAAAAGTTAATTGAGGTGTTGCTTTTGGGGAGAAGACCAGCAATAAAAGCACTATGCAGCTGCTTTTGGAACAAGTGCAACAAACTGGGTGTCTGAGATCAGTTATGGTGAGAAAGGTTTCAGATCTAGATCTTGCAATTGGTGGTAGAAGAAAGAAAAACCTTCACATGGACTATTAACCAAAAACCACTGGAAGTGATAGAAAAAATACATGTATCTCGGAGACCTGATCGAATCTTGTATGCAATGTAATTTTCTACAGTGATGTTACCATGCTCGAAGTTTGAAACAAATGGCTATCCATTAAAAAGTTCATTAGCACAAGGGAGGTTATAATATTGAAGGTCCCATTACTGTTTATAGGACTACTATAGTCCCATGACCTTTTCATGGCCTAGCAGTGCTTCCTAAGTCTAGAACGATGTGGATAGAGAAATTGGAGGGAAGCTTCTTTGTTCCATTCTTGGTGTATCCTCATCTGTTTCAATAGAAGCATTAAGATGTGAGCTTGGCCTTTCCTCTCTGAAATCTTTGTCTTTTACAACGTTGTAAATTGTCACTCTCTGTATTCTCCCGTCAGCAGAATTGTTGTATTTTTTTTTTTTTTTTTGCTAAACAATATAATTGTGAAAAATCTAACCGATTTTTTACAAGAACTACGTGCTACTGTAACAAATCATTTGAGTAACTTAAAACTGATTGACCTCCCTAAAGCAGTGGTGATGCTTGAAAAGAAAATTAAAGTCTGGGATACTTTAAGTAATCTCCATAACACGAAGAATTACGCAGTGTGTAGCATACAAGGCTTTCGCCCTCATTTACCATGCACATACCTTACGAACTTATGTTCTAGGCAGTTGAGAAGATGTATCACTTCTATGCGGTTCAATATCCTCCTGACACCAGAGCACACCGATAGGTGGATTGTGATTTCATACAAGGATATACTCTGTTGCCTATGTAATTTGACAATAGAGACTACCCAGCATATAATAACCATTGCTCTAAACTAAAAAGTGCATATTTGAAGGGTTATATAGATCTTATTCCGACTATAGTTTGTCGAGACAGAGCAATTATGGAGGAGTATTTATGGAGCAGAAACTCTTGTAATAACGGCTGCAGCCTTTTATATTTGGAAGGAGGCTTTGCGTCTATTTCAACTCTTGCCAGAGTCTAAGTACTAAGGCATGTAGATGAGTATGTGGGTTTCCTCTTGAGGTCAGTGAATGTTTTCCATTTTAACTTGATGTTCATTTTATCACAATGAATTTTGAATATTTATATTAATTGTGGATGAAATATTTGTATATTATAGATTTATGATGCTTATTGTTTTTGAGTAATGTGTTTTAACCTAATTTCTCTACGTGCTAAGGGTTTTTCTGTTTAAACAAATGCACTGATAAAAAAATAAACCGTTTTTTCTGAGACGTAACTCAATATAATAATTTCTCGTTTTCTGTGATGCATTTTACAAGCTGTTGCATTTTTTTCAAATGTCTGCTCAGAAGAGCCCCAGACTGGAATGCTAGGAACCTTTGCATTAGATCCTGAAAAATTAAACTCAAATTACCATTGTTTTCTCTGTGTGTGTGTGTGTGTACTTTATGTAAAGTTTTAATACATTTCAATGTGATGTTTTGTTAGGATACACTTGCTGACTTCAAAAGCTTCGACCCAACCTGTCTGCTGCCTTACTGCCCAGATTATTGGACATATGCTGGCTCATTAACCACCCCACCATTATCCGAGTCTGTGACGTGGATTATAAAGAAAAGACCAATACAAGTCAGTCCTGACCAGGTGGGTGCCTGAACCGTAATTTACATGGAATACTGACTGCATTTTGTTTTTAAAGCATTGGGTTTGCTGTAATTCTCTTTACCGATGAAAGGTTATAATAATAATAGCTAATAGCGCCATGGTTACCGCCTACCGTGTAATGAGGCCCACTGTGTTTTTTGGACCGGGAAAGATCCCAGGAAACTCGTATTATCAACATGATTATGTCTACATTGATGTTTTGATGGTTCTAATAACTTGTTCAAGGTTTTATTGTTATATTTTTGTTTGTTGGTCACTCTTTCAAATGCAAGTTATTGTATCCTCCGGTCCGTATAACACTTGAATGTTTGCATTACCACACATGTATTACTGATGGCACCTCGTTTTTTTAAAATCTACTATGCACTTTTAAAGTCTGCATTCTAATTCCTTTGTATTTTCCCCTCGCACGTAGTAAACTTCATTGAGTGTTTGGTTTAATGTTCTTGTCTGTCGTTTGATGTTATGTTCATGTAATTTCCTAATGCGAATGTTTGAAAGGCGTTCAGCCTTCCCCTCAGGCCCCAGATACACAAAGAAAACAAAGTGAAATGTTTAGTTGCTAAGAAGAGGTATTAGGGCTCTTCTTTCTTCCGAAGAATGGAGGTCAGGCGCTGATCAGACAGGGCTCTGGTGGGCAAACGTCAGGGAAAAACCTAAGAAGCCCTAACCCTTCCCTTGGTTTACAAGGAAGTAAGGACTGGAGAGTACCGGTTGCGAGAGAGGTTAATACCAATGCACCGAACGGTTCCCCTTCAGAGAATGTTCCATCAGTTATGAGTTTGTCATGGTTGAGGGGTACAGGGGTTGACCCTGCCGGGAGCTATGTGCCATTTACCCCCTGTTTCTAGACAATTCACCAATTGCTAACAAGTGCTACTTATGATTCCCCCGGCCAACTGTTGCCATTCAAATATACCTACCTGACATTAACAGTGTGCGTGTTTTTTTTAAATGTCTAACGGAATATGGGATTGGTGCTCGTTAATCTAAGTTAGTAATGGTCTGTGTTTTGTTCTGGAAATAGTTATTTGGTCAGAATTGGGTCCCAAACGCTTCCAACAGTGCCATTGCTGTTAGTATATTCTTTCTTAACTTTGCTATGGCTAGGCCCTCCTGTCATGTTTCCTCAAAGGAACCTGTTTTCCCTTGTCAGAATTGCTTCATAAGAAGAGCATTGCTTGCAAGGTGCAGTTTCTGTTCCATGCTCTTCTACCTCAGAATGTATGTCATCGAAGAGCAAGAAAGCATACATGATTTGTGAATATTGAAGGTCCTGGGAGATAATGCAAGTACAATGTATTACTGCATATTCTCGACACGTGTTTCGGCCCATGTACAGAGATACACCCATCTCAATGTGTCATCCTCAGCAGTACCCAACAGCCTTCATCAGGACAAGAAACTTGAAACTTAAAAACGGGCACGTACCTCCTGAGGCTCAGGGTGTACAAGCATCCGGTCGTGTAAGATTACACGAGCCCAACCGGTTCAGTCCAGGATAGAGATACAAACTAACCAATACCACTAACAATTTCCTTCTCTGCATACACCCCTCAAACTCCAAACCAAACACAACCACAAACCTCTAGCGCAGCAAACCGCACGAACTTCACTACACTGCAACAACAAAACAAAAACACACATAGACTCGCACATCAGCACACGACGACTACCGGCCGCATACACCCCAGGCCCAGCCGACGGAACCACCAGGCTGAGGTTGTTGCTGTCAGACCTTAGACCAGGCATTGCAAAACTAGCATTGTAAGGGTACATAAACAATGCCTTTTGGTGAGCTCGGTAAAATATGCCTTTCACGCTATTTAAGGTACCTGAACACTTTTGAAGGCCCTCACGCAAACAGACTTTTCAAATCTACAATTTCTTAGTTTACACCTTTCCAGTCATAATTTGCATGTCTCAAGCTTCTTTCAGCTCCTCCCATCAATTGTTTGCTCTATCCTTTTTATCCTGTATCCTTTCCACTACTTTTATTTTACTTCGGAAGACTCAGGTTTATGACCATTGGGCAGGGGCACATTACGCCCTAAACCCCGGTCAAGGATAGTCACTTGAGACATGATGGTTATTCTGTGCAACATAAAAGCTCAATAATAGATTATGTTTAGAGCCTCCCCAAATCAAACAGGAATCTGGAATAATGCTTCCTTCCTTCCATCATTTTTTAAAGCAGCTCCCACCCAGGAAATATATCACCCTGGGCAATTGGCTTCTGCTGATGGGGACTTCCCTCCACATCTCGCCATAGCCCCGTTCTTAGTTTCATCTCGTCTTCCTGAATCTTCTCCTGGAAATAGTGACACTCCCAAGCTTAGAACTGTATCCCCATAGAATGCAAATCGGGGTCCCTACCACAGAACTCTGCTGTGTGCTGGAAAACCGACAGAATTCAAGAAATCCTAGATCCACAGGACTTTTCACATGTTTTGTTACTCTCCAGGCGTTGATGAATATCACTTAGCAATGACTAATGGTGATTGCACATTTTAAAGCCGGACTTCAGCAAATGCTTGTCCAAAGAGATGTTCAAGATGGTTACCTTTAACACATATCTGACTGGCCAGATTTTCCTTGTTCACCAAATAAAGAGTGAATGGTATCTGAAACCTCAGTGCTCAGAATGTCTCTGTGCTAGTGTCTCCTAAAATCCTCTTTGTCCTTCAGGTGACAGAACTCTCCTTATAAACTCAATTGAATCTTTTTGGAGCTCGGAGCATTTCTTCCTTGGTCAGCCAGAAGATGGTGCTGATGTACACTTTCACAGTAATATTCTACTTGTACTGTATGCGCTCTGTACTTGTGCACGCGAGTACATTTAGCATTCTTTCCTTGCCTCCTGTGAAACCCGGCTAGGGAACATTGGTTGTGAATACTGAATGGGGAGATTCATCCGACCTCCACTCACCTTCTAGAAACGATTCTATTTGCGGCTTCAATACTGTCCTGTCACTGTTGATCAGTACGCCTACAATCTCACATTTCTGGCCATGTTAAACTGGTGACATGGAACAATACATTCCTTGTAGCTGCTAATTAAGCTTGCTGGGTTAGCTGAAACCTTTTTTTGCCAGCAGACTGCAATTTTGTGGAGCAGTCTATAGATAAAACATAAATTAGGTTAGGTATTGGCGCGCTGCCTCCTTAAAGTTTAAATAAAGTCTTTTAGTATGAAATCAATTCAGTGTCATCCAGTACTTCATCCGTAGGTGATTTTGGGCTGACCTTATGTGAATAAAATCACCTATAGATGAACTATTGGATGACGTTAAATTGATTTCATACAAAAAGATTGTTTATTTACATTTAAGGAGGCAGAGCGCAGATCGGCAATAGCTAACCTAATTTAGGTTTCATTTTTCAAGGTCTTTATGGGGTGGACTTTGTGGAATTGGGCTTGCCACCACCTATAATTTATACTGGTCAAAGCGCCCTCCTAATGATACGAACCCATACACAAATCTAATCCGTCTCTACATTAGGCGATGAAAAATGGGGATTCTGGAGGCCACTTGAGGTCAACCAACTATTACCACCATGCTGTTGCTCAGAATACAAACTTCAGCGTTTGATGATTTGCTCTGCCGATGAACAGTTAAACTAAGTGAAAGTGGCACTTTTTGTTTTTTAACATGTGGTTCTCTACACCATACCCACAGGAAGGAAAACATCATTATCTCTGCGTTGACTTTAAATAATGACCAAGAGGTTGGCAAATGATTCGGCTGCAATAAAGGAAGCTCGTTTCGTAGCCAGCTGTTTTGAATCCGAGAATAATGGGCTCATTGTAGCATATCGGCACAGTTTCACTCGAGCTCTATTCATCCCTTGCAATCACAGCTTGGAGTGATGAAGCGAGCAGCTCTTCAATAGTCTCTCTATTTGTATTATCTAAGAAGGCAAACTGGAACCAAACCTCTTGTCCATATCTACTCGTGTTGCTTTTAGCATACTGGAGAAACGTAGAACGATTTCGGAAAATGTGTTGCAATCTTTTGTGTTATGTTACGCGTCCATCGTTTTATTGGCAAATTATTTTCGAACTGGTTGCCATGTAATCTCTGTCTAAACCTGAAAAAGCAACACGTGGTAGCCTCTCCCAATTTCCTCATGTCCAGAAGGTACAGCGCCCAAACACATGATTATAAAGTACTTTGTGATTCCTGTTAATTTTCTTTTAGACTGTCCAGCTCCTAGTAGCCGAACATTTAGGTTGGGGGTCTGTATCCTGTGGCTCTCCTGATGTTTAGGACTACGACTCCCATGATCCCTCACCATTGACTATGCTAGCAAAGACTGGTGGGAGTTGAAGTCCAACAAATCCGGCGTCCCAAAGATTGCATTCCCCTGATTTAGGATCAAACATCAAAAGTTTGATATCTGAAGTATCCTTTGAATGCCATGTATGCATTATAGTAAATCATAGTGTATGCCAAACATTTGTCCTTGTCAGAAAGAAGGGTAGACCCCCCCCCCCACCTTCTCTTTTGGGGATGGTGGTGATTAGATCCAGAGCTAACCTTGGGGCAGAGGAACCACTTCACTAAAGCAGACCACATACCTATTTTCTCTCGTGTCCATATGTTTCTGTGCAGAACCATGTCTTCTATCGTAATGTCACTTGTTGGCTTATTCTAGACTAACCTTTTTCTGAGATGTGCCAAAGATCTATAGTAGGTTTAAACTGATGTTCTTACGTCAATGCCTATGCAAAGGAATAACATTAAAGATATTGAACTATGACCTGCAACTGAGAAAGCGCCTGAAGCAAGACTTGGCACAGGAGTTTCTAGGGTTATCACCACTGAATCCAGCCAGAACACTGCACAGTAAAGTGCCATGTTCATTATAATGTCTTATGGTCTCCTATAGTATAGGATAAAGGTCAGCCCAGGTTATTAGATGTGACACTCACTCTCTCCCCTCCACTGAAAGCTATCCTAATATGATTCTTTGTCATATTATCCTTTTGTGTCCCCAGCTTTCATTCAGAACACAGCCAATCTCTCAGCTTTGACACCTCTGTCATTGGGCCGAGCATTTACCAGAACTCTTGAGTACTCCTTACAAGATAACTCATTACAAATAGATGATTTTAAAACCTCCCGACTCACAGGAACTCTTGAGCACATGATCCAGTGGTCGAAGTGTACAAAAAAAAGTAGTGGAACTATGTTCCCTACTGGTCTGCACCGCTCCCCACAGACCCCATTGCCACGCCCCCTTCCATGCACGATAAAATCCCCAAAACACATGTGCCTGCACTGAAAGTGCAAGTTCCAACCGCTTCCTACACTTTTATTTTATTTTAAAACGAAACCGTTCCGGAACGGTTTCTTTTTAAAATAAAAGTACAGGAACGGTAAAACTTAATTAAAAGAAGTAGAGGAGCACCGTTCCCGACCGCTCCGGCCCACTTCGACCACTGAGCACATCTCAAGGCCATCACATATCAACATGATTTTGAAAAATACAAACACATTGAACTGCTAACTGACAGGATAATTGCCTTTTTCAATATGGACAGTTCCTTATTTTTATGACCCTTTTATAAACGGGCATCTCAGCAATCACTATCATGCAACACTATGTTCTTTCCCTTTTTTGTTGTGACCCATTTTCTGCCTGTTTCGTTCTTCAACTCTCTCAGACTTTGCCATTTCCTGCTTACCTTCTCTCTGTTTCCTTTTCACCCCACAGACCATGGTCTGGTCACACCCAGGGTGGGGCTCAAAGTTTGCCCATACGGCAAGGTTTAGGCGCTTTAAGACCACCGCGCTGGTGATGTGCGCAGTACAAAAGCCAATTACCTTTACATCACATAACATGTAGCAGGGCGAGGATTCAAGAAGTCTTAAGTTGTTTACTATCTTCTCTTATGCCGACTGGGCAAGACCCCCCCCTCACCCCAACCCGCCACGGTACTCTTGTTTTAGGGTATCTTTCTCCTCCGTACTGACCCACCAATGCAGAAAATATAGCACTGCCAAACTGTAGGAAAAACAGAGTATGAGTATGAAAATCTTCATGCAGTGTGTGCCAAAATGCCTATCTATGGGCAACCTGCAAAAGGGGTAGTCAAAAAGAAACAGGGGCTCATGAGAGATGTGAAAATGCAAGAAAGCAAAAGTGTTCTCCGACATGAGCTACTTAAACCCGCTTCAAACCAAGAGGGATGCCCACCCCTGGGGTCTGGCATCAATCAAGAGCCAAATACTACTATGCAGACCCTCACCTCCACACTGCTAAGTGCCGTAACGGTGAGTACCTGTAGCACAGCTCCGTTGTGCTGTCGGCAACTGCGACTTAGTGTCAGCACCTCTCGTCTGGCGTGGAAGCAGGCTCTTTCATACTCTGGTCTGTGCACCACAGGCCTCTGACTCCATAGCGATATATCCCAGTATTTGATTAAAGGGCTCCCTGGGCCTGGTTAAGCCTCAGGATTTCTAGGGACACTGTGTGTCTCTGAAACATATTCCCTTCCTGCAAATCTCTTTGCAACTGGGAAACCTCTGTTCCCACAGCTACTGGCTGAAGCCTGCATCTGCAAGTGTCCTTTTGCAAGCCGTCACTACTCAAGCGATAGTGCCACCAATTCGCTCTGCCAATTCTGAACATCATCCTGTCTCCTGAAGAAAACCTTACAGAGACCAACTGAGAGTTGAATATATTTGCCACTCAGCATTCCGCCATGCATAACCCCCAACTCCCCTCCATCTGGATGAACTGGTGCAGGAAGTTGTTGCACTGCTGCACATGAGCACAGTGGAAATAAATGGCACCATCAGAACTGTTGTGACGGTTTTACTCGCTATTCTTTTTAGTGTGCAAAAAAAGGCATGCTTCAGTTCAAAACAATGAACGATCTGAAGCTTGAAAACCAGTTTGAGAAGAACAATTCTGAATATGGATATTACACTAGATTTTCCCCTCTTATATAGAAAGAAGGTAGGATGTGCCGTGATCTCTTTGATGTATATTTTAACATTCGGATTGTAACAAAAAAAGGAAATTCCTCGCATGTACATTGAACATCGAACACTCACAGTAAAAAGTGCTGCAGTCACAAGCTGGATACGCATATTTTCTCGAAGTGCATTGCAGTGGTTTCTGCATTTACAAGGAAAGTCATGAGAGTTTACTACTTTCTCTGTCTGAGCCACTACTAAAAAAGGTGACTTACATGAAAGTTCAAAAGGACTCGAGATGTTTGAAAAGTCCCTCGGAGCCTTGCACTTTGTGCAACTCTGAAAAATAGTCCCCATCCAGCGCAGAGACACCAAATCCTGGTTTCTATTCTGGACACAAACGTGTCTCCTTTGGAGGAAAGACTTGCATTGATCCATAATAAGAGATGACTTCTGCAAGCCATTCCATGCCCATTGGTAAAACGGGTGTCTTCCGTTTTTGGTGCTTTGGCACCTTGCATCTACAGCATCCAAAATGCAAGACTGCACATGAGGCCACTGTAAGAAAGTTGGGAGGACCAGTGGCATAGAAAAGCGGCCTCTAAGAAGAAACTGACGGACCTATAAACAAACTGGTGCTAAAGATCAACCTTGTCAAAGGGCGTGCCGTACCTGTTCAGAAAACACTTCCATAACAATCGCTTGTGAGTAATGCTTAAAGGGAGAGCTTCAGAACCCAACCTTATACAGGACCCTGCCACTTCGTGCATCATAATGACGATTTGAATGCTCATTTAAGATTGCATCATTATGTAGGGAATGGATGTGCCCCAGCTAAACTCCCTTTTACTCAACTAAAATGATGTGTGATTTCCCATATGTCTCTTCTTTTAATGACTATGGTCTTCAAAGATCATAAATTGTTTATCCATTGTCCGGCTATAGTGTTGCGCAGCACTTTATAGTGTCAGTCACTGACTGCACCTGTAAAAACCTGTGGTTGAATTTGCATGGCTGTGGTAAAAGAACCTGCTCAGAAACGCTACTGAGTTCTAATTTAAATAAGTTCTCACTTGGCTTTGAATATAGTGAGAAAGTTCAAGGTACCTTTTAGCTCTAAAATGTTGACAGTATTCTGTTTGGGATCCATTCCCCAGTGATTTTCCCCTTACTGATAAAGGGTTCTTGCAGACATATATCTAGTTGGATTTGAGCATTTTTATACCCACTTCTGAGTTTTTATTTTGGGCACAAAACCAGCAGTGCCCCACTCAGCTCCCAGGTTATTTTTCCGAGTTCGCTAGTCCCACAGGTCTCTTTATTCTCATGGAATCGGGTGTGCTTTAGGTAAAACCTTACATCAAGTAACATCTGGATAAGGCCATCCCAGGTAAGTGTCCTATCGTATCAAGGTGGTATCCCAATCACAAATCCATTTGGACAAGGTCCCCAATCTTCAGACTTTCCCGAATCCTGGAGACTACACATTTCTACACTGTGTCATATGACATGATTTTGATTGGTTGAATCTTATTAGTGGACTTAATCACCCTTTAATTTGATAGGGCCAAAATATTTTAGACATATGACAGGATTGGTTCTGTCACATTTTCTTCCAGAACTCTTGATACAGGGTTTTCCCATTGACGTTTGGATTTTCAGATCAGAACAATCCTACAGTATTCAGACATATGCAACGTGTGATGCATGAACAATTAGTTATTAAAATGTATATAATGTATTCGTTATTGATAAATGTACATGCCACGTTTGGTCTAATATCGTGGGGAAGGCCCTGAATTTCAGAACTGTTTTGCTTTTCCGATCGACTACTGTCTCCGTTATAGAAGGAAAGGTTTTCTGCACTATCTGCATATTTAAATTTGCGTTGGATTCATTTCTTTCGGATCTCAAAGATTTAATCATGAACTAACTTGAGGCTGACTGTTTCTTTTAGAAACAAGTATTCATTAAGGGCTTGACAGTTGATATTTCGTTGGGGAGCTAGAAGACAAAGGTTGACATTTAAGTGGAGCCAAGTCCATTTAATCCTTTGTTAGGTAAAAGGCTGTTATTTCACCACTTGATCCCCTCCTACTACCCAACCTATCTATTGTACCTCACAAGACCACTGTGTTTTAGCAGATACCCCCTTTTAAAAACAGCTGAGTGCACCACAGAACTCCACTCGAATAGGTCACCTGACAAAGGCTACATCTTTTGTTGTACCAACAATATCTGGATTACATCTAGCCGAATCTGCCACTGCAACATTACCTAATTTCTCCCTCTCTCAAACAGCTTTGTTGAGGCTGGTAGAAGATCAGAGAGTGGAACTTAAATAGCCTGCAGACTGCCCTTCTCCTCAAGCCTTATACTGCATTCCCTTATGGGCGCATCCAAAAAACATCCCACCACCAGTATCAATAAATCCCCACAAGAAACGCCATTATCCTTTCAAAACAGCCCCATGAATATCATTGAAACAATCTCATTTGCCTGGCATCCAACTCAAATCTGATAATGGGCACACCCATCTAAACACACAAAGAGACTGTCTGCTTACATGTACCTCAAGCAAACCAACACCAACAATCAACACAGTGCACTCCGAAGAACTCTTCAGGGACAAATGACCCAAACAATACCAAGAAGATTCCTGCTGAAAAAAACTAATCCAGGAGCTTGCTTAAGTCTCGGTTTACAGTTGGAAGACTTGGTACAAATACTGATCTTACTATACCTGATTAATCAAATATAGCTATTGGTGTCCTTCATGTTATTGCTCATCAAACTGAGCTTATTTCCATTGACAATTTCTCTAGGCAAGCCTAGACAATCGAAAAGGATGATGCTCGGAAGGATGAAGCTTTACCCTTGCGCTCGGTTAATGCAATTAAGCTACATAAGGACTTTTAAGGCACAGTAAAGAAATACCCAAGTTAGCTAATATTCAAACAGTCCAATGCGTTCAGAATAATGGTACCATTGTTATCGTTAATGTCCCAAATCACTCTGGTTATGAAAATTGGGAGGCCCTCTGAAAGAAGACTCTGGCATGGATGATACAGAAGGATGGTGCCTCAACCATTCTGAGGCAAGAATTGTAATTTTTTTCCCTGGACCGTCGTCATAAAATGTGGGAAAAGCACTTTGCATCCTTTCTCTCTGCAAAAATACGATTCTCAGTCATTGTCTTTCCGGGTCAAAATGTTGTGAAGTTCTAGTTGAATGTATTGTTCACAAGGTATCCCTGTTGGATTGATATTAGGTCATCCATGTGTGTATGAGATGACATTTGCATTTCATTCTGAGCGATAGCTGTTTTTGGTATTTTTTGTTTTGACCCAATAGTCCCTATTGTCTGTCCTTCTGTTGTTGGAGTGTTCATTCAGTGCTAAGATACCTGTTGGGTTGTATGCACTGTATAAACAAACAATACCAGAATAATAGATGGGCTAATTCTTTTTCCTGTGACGAATGCAGGGAGATCGTCACCTCTCCCCAAGGAGGAGCCACCCCTTTTTTGGACTAGGGAGGTGAGCTTGCTGCGCTTTGTATCCACTGGGGGACAAAGTAAGCAGTATCCTTAAGGGGGTGACGCTCCCTTATAGTATAGAGACCCCAACAGTGGTATAAGTCACCTCCCCCCACTGACCCCTTTGTAGGGCATGTAGGGGTTGGATTTTGCAGTGACCATGTACACCCTTTACTAATGGCTCACTTGACTTCTGACCCTAGGAAGGCCCTACTCCTGTGTGGAATAAGAAGAGACGAGTGAACCAGCCCACAGGAGGAGAGTGCCTGGAGCAGCCAATAGCAGAGAAGTCTCAGTAGGCCTGGCAAAGTTTGACCATGTCAGAGGCCAAAGGAGGTGTGGCCGGAGAGAGAGTAAAAGAATGCCATTGTCGGTGGACCGATGCAGGAAGCACACCAGGACAGCGCAGCAAGGCACAGCTGACGGCCATCCTGAGCAGCCCTGTAAAGTTCTGAGAACTAGTCGTAAGATCCTCGGAAGGCTGAAGCGAAGCCCAGCAAAGTTCAAGTAAGCTATACTGCACCGACCAAAAGGTGCAAGGACGAGGGAGAAGTTTCTCCAAAGGCCATTGCAATGCCCAGCCGAAAAGCCGCATCAACAACTGTGCACGGAGCGAGTAGCCAGGCAGGGAAGTCGAGCCCCGGGAGATGGATGCGGATCCCAGCAGAGAAGACACTCGCGTGTCTCCCTGGTAACTGGAAAGCTGACCAAACTCCATGCCTCTCCCGAGGTGCACCGCTCGAGGAAGTCAGGTACGCAGTGGCTCAAGTGGAGAAGGGAGGTGGGTGGAAGAGAGAAAGCGGAAGAAGACCCCAGAGGAGAGCAGTGAGAACCCCAGTGTGGCACAAGAGTGAGAAACGAAGAATCGGAGGAAACGGAGAGAGCACCAGTATGAGGCGAGACTGGTAGAACCCCAGAATCTGATGAAAGATGGAAAAAGAACCCAGAGTGCGGTAGGTGAAGCATACCCTGAGGGGAGAAGTGAGTGCAAGAAGAGCCCCAGAGTGGGGAGAGCCTGAGCAAACCCCTTAGTGTTGCGTGAGCAGTATAGGAGCCCTAGAGTGAGGAGTGAGAAGAAGAGCCCCAGAATGGGGAGGAAGAAAGGCTGAACGATTCCCAGAGGGGGAAGAAAGTGGGGCTGGAACACCTCAATACCATTCCAGCACCCTAACAACTGTCTTTACTATGGGCAAAAACCCTTTACTAAAAGGGACAGAATTGGGCTCAGATGCCGCTGCCATCGATTTCAGCTAATGGTTCTACCATGTCTTTCTTTGTTATTTTGATGTTTTTTTGATGTTTTCTTTTGCCTGATAGGGAAAGTGATTGGGTTGGATTCCAGACAGAGAGGGCCTTTTGTTTTACAGACATCCTGACAAGGCATCCCTTGTCTTTCTTTTATAGCATAGGTCTTCAGCTTGTAGACTTGGGGAAAGAATAGATGTGAACTTGACAAAAAAATAAAACCCTTCAAACAGTATCTGGTTGTACGAGTCCTCATACTGACCTACCACATTTCTTAACTATTGGCTTTCTCAGGTGTTCACCATGATTGATGTTTGAAACGTGTTATCATAAGAGGTTGATGGCTTAATAAAGGAACACTTAAAAAGTAACAACTGAAGTAACATTATTCAATAATGGTAAGTGGATTCTTAGACTTTATTGCTCGAGGAATAATGGATGAGGATTTGTTTTGAATTTGTGAACTGGACTGTGGACACAATTTGCATACCTGTAGTGCAGAACATCCTGTCAGAAGCGCTGGACTAATTATTTCTTCAAGACCGTGAAGCTGCAGACGGAGGAGCATTAACCAATAACGGGTATCCTGGGAGGCCTTAGAGCCCCTAGTCCACGGTGGGTGGGGAACTCGCACAAGAAACCCAGGAGGCAAGCTAAACCCCCAACTGTAGCCGTCTCCAGCCCGGGGGCAGTAGGAGGCCCTCGCAACCTCATGCCCACAAACCATTAGACAATTACAGAAGAAAGCCTCCATGATGCCCAATACCCGGCGAATAAACCACTACCAAATGCCCAACACACAGCACGGACAGAGACCATTAGCACAGAAGTCTGAAGCAACTAAGTACGAAAGGCCCTACTAACCCAACCCATAAAACCTCAAGTTCTGCATACACTTCACAAACGCAAAACAAACACAACCACCTTTCTGCACAGCAATCCGCATGCACTTCATCACACTGCAACGACAAAACAAAGCACCCATAGCCCTACACAATAGCGCATGGGAATCTATGGAGCTGTAAATCGCACCCAAGCTCAGCGAAAAGTGCAAACCGAACTGAAGCTGCCAACAAGACATCACAACTCCGCTCTACCTATTCCCGCTATATTCTACTAACCACCCCCCCCACCCCCAACCTCCTCATTCAGATCCGACAGGGGACCACTCCAGTGGTGATAGTGCGTGGTACAAATGAACTTTAACATTAACATCGTTTCTAGGGAGCCATAGGGCATTGCAGAAAGGATTGGCAGTGACCGCATTTTCTATTTTCTTCCATTGCTTGGTAGACATTCAGTTCAGCCAATCCCACCCAATCTTCTAATGTATCAAGTGACATACATTTGACAATGATTCTTGCTCACATTAGATGCTAAGCTCGACAAAGGGCAGTCTTTTTGTAAAGCTGCCTCCACGATGATGGCTGACGAGCATGCTTTGGCCATTTTTGATGTGAACTATTGTCTGCCCAGATCTCCAGTATTAAATCAGTTTACTGGCTTTGGCGCGCATGAACAGATTCAACGAGATCTAGATGATTGCCTGTAGTAGGGCTCATTTTGCAAAATAAGCAGTGCTCTTGCGCAGCATACTACCAAGTCCGTTGTTGAAAGTATTTCTAAATCTGGCCAGGGCCAACTGGCCTTGCATCTGATTACACATAATGGTGTTGCCTGTGGCAATTGCAGTGCCCCTCTCCAGCATTATTCTTCATATTTTTATATAGAGGAGACATCGCCAGCTCCACAAAACTAAAAAGCACACAGCAATGCATGGACTGCTTAGACCACATGGGTTCTTTTCAGTGGTTTTATCAAACGACAGTTTTGCAAATGTCACTCAGTGCAACAGGTATGCCTGCCGTTCGTTCCCACGCTTGCCGTGCCTAGAGATCCAACCTACACCTCGCTGATGTCTACCAAGGCTGACACGTGCATGGGATTTGCTTGTGGTTTTGCACAGTAGGGCTATGAATTAGCAGTATGCACATGACTGTCCTTTTTGGGCCAGACAAATCCTGATTACCCTTCTAGCATTGTCTGGCAGGCTGAAAAAAAGGAGTTAGAGGGTTGCCCAGATTAATGCCAGAAGTTATGATTAGTTCAATAATAATAACCAACAATAGAACAAGAGATCCCAACAACCACTGTATTGTTTCTCTAAACCTCGAACGTCATAAACAGTCCTTACAATGTAACACAATTCGTTACAATGGTATCAATTGTATCAAAAACACATCCTCCAAATCTCTTCTAAACAACTATAAGTGTTATTCTTATTCATCTATATGATGGTTCAAAATATATGAAAAATTTAAACAAAACACACATTGCAGCAGTGCCAATAAAGTTCCTAGTGCTGTGCAGAACAATCACGAATATTCTAACAATACATAAATACATCAATCCTACAAATACAACAGGCTAGCAAGAACTTTTGTGCTATAATTCACTTTCTTATCGTTGGTCTACAGTAGAATGCCCCTTTGGTTCACGGCCAATCCCTACTCATAAGGCAAGTATATCGTTGGCGGATCCCTCTACCAGGGTCCTAAAACAATTTAATATATTGATTTCAAACACTGTTTGTCATTACAGTGACTATAATTTCCCAACATGTTTCGTTCTTATACTGATTATAACGTGTACTCAAGAATTTCTTCAGGGGAACCAATGTATTGTATAAAATCTACAAACTGCTCCAGTCTGTTTCTATGCATTCAAAAAAGAAAAGTACGTTGACTGATTCTTGATTTCAGCTGTTCTGTTCGAGAAGTAACAGAAGTCCAAATGTGTAGACACACGGCGGGGTTAAAGCGCCTAATCAATAGGCTGCACTCTTTCAGTTTTCCATATTACTCTTGTGATTGAAAACACAAATTGTGATTTCGCTGTGCGTTTCACAATACAAACAAATGTCACTGCGTCTCTATCTAGCTCGCATCAGCAGTAACAGTCCTTGTTCTTTGAAAGCTTCTGTCCAAGTAGATGAAATCGGGACAGGAAGCTCCTCATCCAGCTGACATCTGCGGCATCCCCTATTGCTACCTCAGGAGCTGCCACTTTCACTTTTCCACAGAAAACCTGCTATAATGCTTTTAAAATGGAAGGAGGTTACACATCAGCATCTTGGCTGGTACTAGATGATAGTTGAAGCAGAGCATGTGAAATTAAGATTCACACTGTAAAATGAGCCACATTACTTGCATGTAGTAAATAATTGAGAGTGTGATATGTTCTAGAACCGCGTGTAGCCTTTCCAGTTTGAAGAGATCCACAGAGTATATTTCATGCAGAGACTGAAGCGTTTATACAGATTACCTGTAAAACTATCTGAAAACTGTGTCGATATGCATGGCATTGATCCATACCAAGTGGGTAGCAAAACGTTTCGTGCATTTTTTGGGAGTTCTGGGATTTGTAAGTTTCATTTAAAATAGAAAAGGCAAAAATACATGTCTCGGAAACCAATGGCTTTCCCACGCATGGAACTGGGAAACTGGCAAGCTCTGTCATTGCAGAGCAAGGATGATTGATGTGGCCCTTGTAACAAGATTGATCATTTTCAGTAGGAGTGTGAGGTGTAATGAGTGGATTTATGTTCTCAGGGCATGCTTTATTGATGCATTTTAGAAGTACCAAACCCACAGTTCAAAACATTGCTAATATTAAAGAGCCCTCAGGCCTTTTAATTTCCCTGTGATCAATGAGGGCCCTCTGATGTAGAGCGTCCACATTGCCATGACCTTTTACAAATCTGGGTGAAGATTGATGTCTTGAGGTTGGAATAGGAATTCCGCATTGTTCTTCCATCCAGCAAGCCTGTTTGCCCTTTAAGAGTCGTAAATACAACTATCCACTGTTCCTCTATTTTCTGCTGATTTGTTGGATTGAAAACATAAAAGCATTTTGTTTTATGTAAATTAGTATTGGAGGTGATTACACTCCAACGATCTGTCCTACTGTAAATAGGCTTTGATTTAATGGAACAAGCAACAAATTTAGGGGGTTTCCCTGATTACACACTGTCTCCTTCAGTAAAAGGATATTTTTACACCACCTATAAGATGCAGCTATTGCATTGGGTCCTGATAGGTGGGAGATAGGATGTGTGGAATGACACACAGCTTCTGTTTCTTTACCCACTCATTGACTGGCCATTGCCATGCTAATCACTACGACCATTTCCACATATTACCTTCCCCTCTCTGGCCAACACGATATCCTTCTGGGATCTCTTTGAAATAGATGCATCCAGCAGTAATATCAAACGTTGTTCTGCATATGAAATATGTTGGTGCTATGTTATTTCTGAGCGTCAATGGCTTTATTGCAGTTGGAAATGAGCCATTGATGTAGTAAGTCTTAAACAGGCCTTTAGCCACTTGAATTATAAATAGTATGTTGTCCCCAAATCTCTTACTTGGACTGGCGTCCTGTTAAAAACCAGTATTGACAAATTGGAAAGGCATGTTTCAGGCACTGACAGGCACTGACATCATATACCAAACCATGCACACAATCTTTCATTGTATGGTCGGGTAGCACCATTATTGCAGGGTCTGTGGCAAATGCCTATCCCATACAGATACAAAAGCCCAAACTGTTGGGTTTGCCAGTGCCTGCTTCAATGGCATTTAATGATGCACAATACCAAAGTGCCCTCAAACCTTGACATTTGATAATTGCTGCATTAAATATATTGCTAATACTAAGCAGTGGCTTACTTTTTCTACAGCCAGCATCTACATGTCTTCTTATAGTGTCACTACTGGCTTTATTGGCAGGACCAGTATTTTTTTTTTCTTAGGTTGCAATACTGGCATTTATAAGTTTAGCCAACATGTACTCATCTTAGAGTAGCAATGCTTTTATTAGGCACATCAGCGTGCTGCTTTGGAAATGTTTCAGCAGAGGGCGTCCTGCGTCACTGGTGTCGGTCGATGTCCTTCAAAGGCCTTCATCGACGGTGATGTCACCGGATGTTATAAATGGGATGCACGGCGCCCGTAGCCTCAGTTCTGTTTTTTCCGCAAATGTGTTTGCTTTGAGAACTACGCACGCCTCATGTATCTTCTTCGAAGAAAAGGTCTTTATTTTCTACCCCTCAGACTCTGTGGTCTGGGTTTAAAACATGCCAGGACTTTAAGTCCAAAATGTCTATTACGGACCCGCACCGCATCTGCTTGTGGTGTCTCGACGAAAGTCATGATACCGACTACTGCACCAAGTGCCAGTTGACGACTGCCAAGGCTTTGCGGGAGCATAAGGAGAAGTTGCAGGTAGGTTGGGTTTCCAAACCACATAAAACCAAGAAATCTACGGGCATTTCCACTGACAATTCGAGGGGTGACGCTCCCCGTCAGAAGGAATCCAGGGGCTCTCGTTCTCATGGTGGATGCCGCCACTCGTCCTCGTCAAGGCACTCCCCGAAGCGGCGTCACCGCTCGCCTTCCCTGTCCTCGTCGGATGATGGCTGTTAAGATGGATTTCTGAACTCTGACCTGGGGAACAGAGGTTCAGAAGGCCAGCCTGGTTTCTCGGAATAGGGTAACCTCTGGACAAGCCAGACCAATCAAGGTAGCTTTGGCAGGCAGTCAAGACTAAGTCTCAGGAGGGGTGAGGGTGACTGAAAGACCTCAATGAGCACACAGAGCAAGGACACTTACAAATTACTCCAGACAGGTGTTATATCAAAAATATAGACACATTTATTACAAGGCCTTTGTACAAAGACCACAGAAAAAGAACCACAGGATCACTCAGTAAACCAATACATCACACTCAACCGAATATATATATATATATATGACCATTGGGGTCTAAATGGGTGACTGCACAAAATATATCGACAACCTAGAGGGGAAGGAAACGGGCAGTGCAGGTAGTCTTTTGGCCCAGTTCAACATCAATAATACACATAACTAAATAACTAAGAGGCAGTCCAAGCCCTACGAAGAGGGGAGCCTTGTGCTCAATAGTACAGGCATGCGCCTGTGCCAATGGGCAGAATTGGATCTCTAGCAGCTCAGGAAGGTGGATGAGGCGACAAGTTCACACCATTCAAGAAGGACCTCCACTTGAAGGCAGAGGCAGTTCAAGAGTGCGTGATGGAGTCGCTATTTCGCAATAGCAGTGGAAAGGAGAGGGACCCCCAGGGGCCACTCGTGCATAAAAATGGGCTCTTACGCTAGGGGCCACCGGTTGGGAGAAGGAGTACTCACCGGTCCCTGACGCAAGCAGACCCAAACTTCGCCAGTTCAGTCCACTTCTCTGGCAAGTTTGAATGCAGCAAAAATGACGTCTCAGCACCTTTCAGTGCCTGAGATACAGCGATGATTCCCAAATCGGACACTGGCGATTTCCCCACTCCGGGGGGATGAATCGACCCAGTTTCACTGCAGCTGGCTTCAAGGGCAAGAGGGTCACAAATGCAGCAAACTTGCAAAGGACATTGCCGCGGCAGGGCAACACGGTAACCGTTTTTACTCTGGTCCTGGCGCACTCGTCTCACTTCAGAACTGGGAACGCCAAGTGTACGAAATTCGGTGTGAGGGTGCCGGGGACATGGAGCTAGCAGTATACCAAGTTTAGAGGGCCTCCTCAAAATGGCCGCGGTGACAGAGCAAAGCAACTGGGTAAGCTGGTCAGTCCACTGGTTGGCCCAGGGACACTTCCGAGAAAGCTTACTTGCAGGGTTTGATGAAGGTGCCGAGAATAGTTGGTCCCACTATTCCAATGGGTCAAAGCGTCTTCGCAGACCTTCTAGGACGACCAGATGCAGAGGGGTCCCACGGGACGACAGCAGGCTCAGGGTGCTAAACCTCGACTCTGCTTCGTATTGCAGGATACTTGGATCCTATCCTTTGTTCGGTGTGAACTCAGGAGATCGACAAGGTAGGGGTGTTTTCGGCCTCCTCTTATCTAAAGTTCCCTTTGCATCAAAATGGAGAGGACCAAATGGGAGATCTGCTCACAAACACACTCCATAAGTGGATCAATCACGGACCACGGTGGTCCCAGTCATTCATGCCACTCCAGACTCTCTGGCACCCAGGATGTGTATTGGAACCAGACGTTCCAGGCCACATCCTGGAGGCACACACACAAGGCATGCAGAAGCCCGCAAAAGCATTGGGATTCACGAAAAAAAAGTGCATGACCAAATAAGGACTGACCCGGGTCGACTCAACCTGGGGAAGGTGAAAGGGCAAGATGGCCAAAGAACAGGACAAAGAACCTCATGGCTTGACCATTTTGGAGCCAGGCCACCTATTCATGCCAAACGTGGTTAACATGGCAGGAAAGAGTTAAAAATAATGCGAAAAGATGGCTGTCACCAGTCCTGTCCCTGACACATCTGCACAGTTCATAAAAAGTCCAGCAAGAGTTTCTAGGGCCTTTGAAAATTACTAAAGACCCAAGTGTGCTGTATGGTAAGATACATCGCACACTTGTTACTTGTTGCACAAAAGCTGCAACATGAGGAAATGACTAAGGGAAACAAAGTCTATGAGTACTGACTGTCTTAAGGGCATGTCAGTTTCCCCATAAAAAGTGAGCGAAAGCCCAGAGGAGTGTAGCTGAAGGCTGTGCTTCTCTGGCAAAGTCAGTCAATGGTGTCTAAACAGCAGCAAAAGTTTGAGGGTTGACACATGGAGGGAAAATTACATACAATTATGAAATCTTTCCTGAATAGAGGAAAGAAGATTATATACAAAGGAATAAAAACTGAAGCAAAGTCTCTAGAAAAAAGACCTGGAATGTAACAAGTTTTCCACGAACTTAGCCTCAGTCTACATACAAATGAGTGCAAAGACGTCGAATGAAGATTGTTTGCAAGAAAGAATAGGAGTGCAACCTTAAGTACAAGGAAAAATCGACATGCCCACACAGTCTGTGAATGGGAGAAATGGAGTGTCTGGCGTTGAAGTCGCAGCTCAGCGAGTAACAACCTTATGTTCGAGCTATAGAATACTGATTGAACGAATCGAGGTGAAAAAACACAACTCCCCGATAAACCGAAATATGATACTACAGCTCTTTAAAGTAATTCCGGCACTAAGGGCGGTGCAAAGCGCTGAAATCAAGAGTTGAATTGATTGACGAATCTGGTCAAGCAAGAGCACTGTTGTTGCACATCGACTCGCTAAAAGTAAAGCAAGTCATAATGGGCAAAAGATTGCTAATGGATGGGGGTTTTCAAGTATAAGAAGTTGATAACGCCCTACCACCCTCAACCACATCTGAAGCTAACCAGCCCGCCAACCAACTGATCAGAAAAACAAACAATGCAGTACCAACCAAGACACGGTTTACCGAAACCGAGACTAGAAAACCATCCAGGGTCGAGGCAGATCTGTGTGAGGACCTGAAAAAAAAAATAGAAATCACCATTGCAAACTCACTGGCAATCTCACCAGCAAATGGAATAGCAAAAAAAGTGAACACTAACAGTGACGACGAAGGAAATTGGTCTTGGCTAGCAAAGGCCATAAACTCTACACACGAAAGCTAATGCCAAGACGATAGTACTCAAGTCGCTTTGGCGACCTGGAACACACAAGGATATGCTCACTTAATAGCTCGGCCTGCAGAAGAGCTTCGATCCTGTGATATCATTTATCTCCAGGAGACCTAGTTGTCCAACTGCCCCTGCATAGAAGGATTTGAGGTGGTAATGAATCCAGCAGTGTTGCAAAAGAAAGGACGTCCTATGTCAGGCCAACTAATTTTAGTAAAGAGAACGAGTGGATTCAGCATTAAAAAAAAAAATACCAACCACTCTCCTTACATTCAATATGTAAGCTAGAGGCAGTTGGCTTGATAAGTCAAATGACAAAGGACGTGCACATTTTTAAGGTGTACTGGAACTGTCTAGACGCTTATCAAGGAAATCTAATGGAAGATTTGTTAGACCTCGTTGACCATGTGCTGGCGGATACGGCATGCGCCAACATAGTGGTATGTGGAGACCTCAATTTGAAACTCATTGATATAAACTCAACTAAAACGAACAAATTGAAACCTTTGAAGAAAGAGTCCAAAATTGTGAGACTATGGCAAGATGAAATGAATGATCGTTCAGTGAACATGAACGGGAACACAAGCGGGGACATCCCCCTAGTAGAGACTTGGGAGAGGGGAACCCAAATGTTGATACTTGACTATTTCTTCATATCTGAGTCAATGTCCACAGAGATCACTAACTTAAAAATCACAAAGACACCACAAAGTGACCATAATCCAGTGAGGATCACTTGGAACCAACCGAAGAATCTATCTAAACAAGTCTGGAGCCAAGATCCGGTGCTCGCGCCTGGCAGGAATCGATTGTGAATGAATAATCAAGACACAATGTCTCTAGCTGATCTAATTAGACCTCAGTCTGGCACTTGTAAGGACTACGTGACTGAATATCAAGGCTTTATGGAAATCTATATGGTCAAAAGAGCAGGTCAGGGGAAACCACAACACAGGAAACACAATTTTAGTGAACAAGTGGCCCAAAAGAAAAGAGAACTACAGAAAACCTGTAGGTGAATAAGAAGAGATAACCAAGGAAATCAAAATCAACGAATAAGGTTACTAAAAAATATATATAAAAATTGGCTAAAATCACACTTATAATGGAGGAAAATGAAGCCGAAGCCATCCTCAAGACCCTAGCACAAAGGAACTCGAGAGGCTTTTGGTCATTGATTAATGAATTCGAAAATCCGTCGGGGTCACTGATGAAGAACATGGTCAATGAAAACCAGTGGGTTGAACATTATTGTCATCTGTTTGAGAAGAAAATGCCATCTAATGGCTCACAAATCCCAACACTTCAACCATGGGATTTAACTTTTGAATTTGAAGACATTAAGAAATGTATCCAAAATTGCAGTTCCTCGTGGGCAGCTGGGCCTGATGGCCTGTCGAACTATATGCTGAAAAATAACATCGAAGAATGGTCGGAGTTTTGTCACATCTTGTTCCAAAATATAACGCAGGAAGCAAGAGATTCCACCACGTGGAAGGAAGGGATCATAGTCCCTATATTTAAAAAAGTGTGCCTAATGGAGCCAACAAATAATTGGCTGATCGCCTTACTTGATGTGGTGGGAAAAATATTTACAAGCCTGCTATTAAAGCAACTATCCGACTGGGTAAAATCAGAAGGCCATGGACGAAAGACAAACTGGCTTTGCTAAAGGTGTTGGGTGTAGCTTGAACCTGTTTTTGCTTAACATACTAAACATAGATGCCATCAGTACAGGTCGGAAAATGCATCTCGCCTTTGACCTAGCCCACGCCTTTTGATAGCGTGGACCGAGAAATCCTATGGGCACAACTACTAAAAAGGGGCTGTCCAGTAAGTCTAATCTTGGCTATAAAAGAACTGTATTCGCAAACAAAGGTGAGGATCCGCCTAGACAACGATGGTCATCTCTCTGAGGCAATTCCAACAGCCCGCGGCATAAAACAAGGGTGTCCCTTAGGTGCAACATTGTTCAACTTCTATATTTCAGAGGTCGAAGACGTGATAGATCGAGTGAGATCTGTACCACCAAAGTTGAATGGCAGGCACTTAAGCTGGATACTATATGCGGACGATCTAGTTTTACTGGACTTGACCCCTCTAGGGCTGCAACGCAAACTAAAATCCCTGAAAATTTATAGACGAAATAGGATTGGACATAAACTCCACAAAATCAGAGCTCTTGTTCCTCGAAAACTTGAAAGGTAGATCAACCAAAAAGAAGAAATTTCGATGGACCTTGGGAGGGGAACATCTAAGGCAAGTTGAGTCCTGTAAATACCCGGGAACACACATTAACGCAAGTATAAGCGATGAGCCCATGGTAATCAAAGTATTAAGCAAATGTAAACAACTGACAGCACAAGCAACCCTAATACAAAGAAGATACGGAACATTTTCGTACAATCCTGTGAAACTTTTACAAAGGTAAGGTAATTCCTGCGCTAACTTTTGGGGCAGAAAGCATGTTCGGTTGCTCAAATCGGATATGGTCCCGATGCGAAAGGAACGTTCTGGAAGCAAATTCTCCAAATTCCTCAAAGCTGTCCCACTGTTTGTGTCCTATATGAAGTAAGCATGTCAACTCTGAACGCCAGAATAACATGGAACATGCTAACTTTGTTTGGCAAAATGATTGGAAAGTCTATTCCACAATTTGACATACTAGCTGAACATGGACCAAAGGGTAATCAATCGCCCCTTCAAAAATGGAGACAAAAATGCAGAGAAATTCTGCTACAAATAGGAACTGACGAAAAGACGCTAATAGCCAACTCAAATCTGGTTAGAAGGAAAGTGCTCGAACTATACTGGATTGAGACCTCTGAGAACAGAAGGTCCCACAAATGCATGGGAGACTCCCCATTTGAAGCAGAGAGATTCAACGGGCTACCACAATACATGGAAGTGTTCCCGTGCAAACTCTTAAGGAGAAAGTACCTGAAATTCAGGCTAAAGCTCTACGAGACTAGAGAAATCCAAAGCAACAGAAGGTGTCTGCTAGCAAGAGACTCCAAATGCTGGTTCTGCAACAAAGAAGAAGAAACTTTGAAACACTTGGTTTTGCTCTGCCCAGAATTAAAATCACCAAGAACTAAATACTTGGCCCCAGAACTGAGCATGGGGACGACGTATAGTGCTGACGAATGGTGGGCAAGAATGCACTGCAGCACAAACCAAAAATTGTTGATTGCACTCATGTCATTTCTGAAATAACTTAGAAACAAGTAGCACAACCAGTGCCATCAAAGACGTTGGCAAAGGCTAAGGTACTATTAAGTAACAAGTGCAAAAATGGATTGTTAAATGTAGCACATTTTTATATTTTTGTAATTATAGTAGGCGTTAGTTTATTTGATTTTTTTTTAAAAAAAATTTCAAAAGTTTGTAATAAAGTCATAAACAAAAGAAAAATCGTTCCTAACAATGGCTCTGCAAGGAAAGTGGCTTGCCCCACTAAATCCTCTACTCCAGAGGAATGGGAGGCATTCAGGGAGCAAATGCTGGCGATTTTTCATTCGATCAGGATGACCTGACTGATATTTTAGATCAGGATCTTCCACTGACCCAGTGTTGCTTTTTCATTTGGCATTATAGAAAAGGGTGATGGCTATTTGGCAGATTCCGGAGTCTCTTCTGGTGGTCAGCAAGTGGTTAACTAAGAAATACCGCCCATCAAGTAGCGACCCCGGCTACCTATCCACTCACCCCACTCCTGAGAGTTTGGTGGTTCAGGCGGCCACGGCCACCTCGAGGCAGGCTGCGTACCCTACCATCCCTCCTGATAGGGGCAACAAGCGCTTCAATGGTTGGGCTCTCAAGGTATTTTCAGCTGGAGTATGGCACTGAAGTCGGCCAATTCCACCTGTGCCTTGGCAAGATTTTCACACACTCTGTGGAATTGTCTCTTTAGCGGCTGAGCATATTCCTGAGGGGGAAGAAAGGGATTGGTTCCTTGCTCTTGTGCAGGATGGCAAGGATGTCATGTGTGAATCCCTTCAGTCTGGGTTGGACACGGCTGATAGTGTTAGCCGGTCCATGGCTGCGAGCACCTTGATAAGCAGGTTTGTGTGGTTGCGGAAGTCCGGTTTTGCTCCAGATGTGCAAGGCCGTCTTCTCACCGTGCCCTTTGAAGGTTTGCATTTGTTTGGCAGCAAGGCTGACTAGAGCCTTGAGAGGTTGCAGACTTCAAAAGCAGCTGCTAAGTATTTGGGTGCTGCTGTGTGTCAACCTCTGCCTTTTCGTCATTGGGGACAGCAGTGGAGGGGGGGGGGGTTCCTTTCGTTACTACTCCTCTTTTGGTAGAGCAAAAGGAGCCACTAATCAAATGGGCTACCGTAAAAGTACCGTGGGGGATGGGGAAGAGGTGCCAAAGCCGCTCAGTTCCTCAGGAAGGACAAGTTCAAGATGGTCACTCTTTCTCTGGTCCTTCAGGCCCTTTGACTTCAGGATTGGTTGGTGTCTCTGGACCTACAGGATGCTTATTTTAATGTGCCCATCCATCCAAAGCACAAAAAATAGCTGAGGTTTGCAGCTGGCAACTCGCACTTTCAGTTTCGGATCCTGCCATTCGGATCGAACTCCGCCCGAGGGCCTTCACCAAGCTAATGGTGGTGGTGGCAGCGTATCTTAGGAGGGGGGGTTCACGTCTACCCCTACCTGGACAACTGACTGATTTGTGCAAGTTCTCCCGAACAAGCTTTGGATCATCTCAGCCTCACCTGCCGCTCCCTTCACAAGCTGGGCTTCTCCCTCAATTTCAGTCCCATATGACACCTTGCCAGCAGCTCCAGTACATCAGGCTGTGTTGCACACGTCCTTGGGGAAGTACTCGCCTCCCAAGTTAAGGGCTCATCACGTTGTACAGATAGTCAATAAATTCCAACATGCCCAGTCTCTTCCGGCTTTCAAATTCTTAAGGTTGCTCGGCCTCATGACATCCTGCATTTTTCTGGTGATGGAGGCCAGACTCGGAATGAGATCCCTTCAATGGGCTCTCAGGATGCAGTGTTTGCAATTCTCAGGCAAGATGTCGGATCCCATTCAGATTCCACTGTCGGTCTCGCAGGATCATCTGTGGTGGGCCAACAAAGGAAATCTGATGAAGGGGGGGCCCTTTTTGGCAACCGTGGTGGAGGTGACGGTGGTGACGGACGCTTCCCTCACAGGATGGGAAGCTCATGCCAACGAGCTGACCACCAGCGGTCGTTGGTCTCCGTCGGAGCTCAAACTCCACATAAACCTTTTGGAGCTGAGGGCCATCAGTCTGGCCCTTAAGGCTTTTCTGACATCTGTGCGGGGGAAGAGTGTCCTGATCATGACGGACAACACAGTACCCATGCATTACCTCAACATAAAAGGGGGGGTAGGGTCACTACTGCTGTACAGAGAGGCGATGCAGCTCTGCTTCTGGGCCATACAGCAAGGAATCTCTCTCGGCAGTTCATCTGGCCGGAGAGGAAAATGCGGCGGACGCTCTGAGCAGGCGGTCTCCCACGAGTGGGAGTTGGCTCAGGAAGTCCTTCAGGAGATCTTCGCCCTTTGGGGAACCCCTCAAGTGGATCTCTTTGCGACCGATGCCAACCGGAAGTGCGAGAGAGTTTGCAGAGAACGAGTTTGTCGTGGATTGGTCGTTACCACTTCTATGCACGTTTCCTCTGGTCCCCGTCATTCCTCAGGTGCTAAGGAGGTTGCAGAGAGTCGGGTCCCACTTGATCCTCATTGCTCCGGATTGGGCCAGGAGAGCGTGGTACCCGGACCTTCAAGAAAAATGTCCATCTGGCCTCCATGCTGTCTTCCCCACAGAGGACACTCTCTCTCTCTTTCTCTCTCTCTCTCTCTCCTTCTCTCTCTCTCTCCTTCTCTCTCTCTCTCCCTTTTTCCCTTTTTCTCTCTATCCAGAGGTCAAGACTCTCAACCTTCACGCTTGGTTTCTGAAAGGTTGAGATATAAGGATTGGGACCTCTCGGATGATGTGTTGGAGGTGTTGCTTTCGGCCAGGCGGCCGGCGATCAAATCCCTGTACCGTTGGCGTAAGTTTTACAACTAGTGCAGAGGATACAATGTTGATCCTTTTCAGTGTTCCATTCTGATGGTTCTTTCTTGCTTTCTTTGGCCCACAGGGGTCTTCAAGTGGGTACCATGAAGGTTACCTGGCGGGGCAGTCTATTTTCAAGCGCTCGTCTGAGGAATGTTCTTATTTTAAAATTCCTTTGATTTCCCAATTTCTAAAAGGGCTCACAAACGTGTTCCCACTGTCCCCTTTTCAGGTGCTGGTTTAGGATCTGAATTTAGTCTTGAAATTCCTGATGGGTGCTCCGTTTGAACCCCTGCACTCTTGTCCTTTGAGACTGTTGTCTTTCAAGACGGTTTTCTTGGTTGCAGTTACATCTGCTTGCAGAGTGAATGAATTGCAGACACTTTCATCTAAGCAGTCCCTTTGCTGTGTTCCACAAGGATAGGGTTGTACTGAGGGTATGTCCATCCTTTCTACCTAAGGTAGTGTCTGAGTTTCATTTGAGCCAAGTGGTACTTCCTGCTTTCTATCCCCCCCCCCTCCTGGAAAGGAAGAGGAAGACTCCATAGGTTGGACCCTAGGAGAGCTTTGAGCTTTTATATTTCTAGGATTTCCAGGGTCAGAGGGGACAACCAACTTTTTGTGGGGTACACTGGACACCAATTGGGCCAGGCTTACCAAGCAGACCTTGTCCAGGTAGATTATCCTCACCATTACTGAATGCTACAGATTGGCAGGCAAGGACCTCCTGAGGGGTTGAGGGCTCACTCCACTAGGGGCGTGGCTACATACACAGCCCTGCAGCGGGGAGTTCCTATAAGGAATATTTGTGATGCAGCGACGTGGTCTTCCATCCACACCTTTGTCAAACATTACTCCCTGGATACACTCCATGGTCAGGATATGGCCTTTGGCAAAGCAGGATTTATTCTGCCATCTGATTGGAGAAGGGAGAAGAATTTTGAATACCCAATCACTTATACTGCTTTGGGAGTCTGTCAAAGATGTGGAATACGTTGGAGGACAAAATCTATTTAAAGAACTGGTTGCTTACCAACTGGTAACCTTCTTTCGACTGGATGTTCCTCCACGTATTCCACATCGCCCTCCCAGCCTGCCCTTCTGAAGAATTTCCTATGCTATTGCAGCTTGTGTTCCCACTAGGCTATGTGCAGTCAAGCAGACATTGTGTACGAGCATGTCACACGTTATGGGGGAAAAACATAAACTGAGGCTACAAGCGCCATGCGTCCTATTTATAACATCCGGTGACGTCACCCTCGACAGAGGCCTTCGAGGGACATCGACCCGATGCCATCGATGCAGGGCGCCCTCTGCCGAAACATTTCCAAAGCAGCAGAGCTGTGGACAATACATGTCAAAGATGTGGAATACGTTGGAGGAACATCCAGTCGAAAGAACGTTACCAGTTGGTAAGCAATTAGTTCTTTGTACTGCCAGAATATTGCCACAACTTTTGCAAAGAAGGATAATGAAAATGCTTCTGTCTACTGTTAGTGACCTGAAATATATATAATTTTTTGTTTGCTTTACTCTTTGGTTAGTTGGTCACTCACACCTTAAATATATATGCCCTTCCAGTGAAATAATTGACCAGCATTCATTGGCATGTTTTTTTAATGTTTTGTTTTAATGGAATTTCTACTTTGCTTCTCTCTAAAGTACTGTAATGCATAACCAAGAATGTATTTTTCTTTTCTAGCTTGCAGAGTTTCGTAACCTGCTCTTTACATCGGTTGGCGAGGAAGAAAAGAACATGGTGGATAATTTTCGTCCCCTCCAACCTCTCATGAATCGCACAGTTCATGCTAACTTTAAGCCAGCTCTGGAAGTGTCAATATTTAATTAGAATTCAAAGGAGCATATCCAACGTCCTCTTGCTGGGTTTTAAAAAGAAAATGGCCTTGGATTCAGTTGTAATGCCTAATGTTACTCCATTCTAGCCTTAAATAGTATCTTACCATGGCAGATGTAAGTCTTCCTGCTGTTGGGGCCCGCTAATCCTAATTGATGCTTGGTGCTTGAAATATTTGTGTTTGGTAGTTTCTGTGGACTTTTTATGTTACATAGTTGCTCATTATTTTAAACCAGAATTAATCCTGATGAATCACTTTATTTTGTTTCCCTTTTATATTTTGTCAAATTTGTTTTGTAAAATCTGGTTAAGAAAAGTGTAGTGTTATTACTTCATTTGTGCACATCAGTAACTTTATTCCATACAATTCAGCGACACTGCCGATTCTCTGTTCAGTTCTGGTGATCTGTCTTAAATTCAGTAACTATATTAGTTATTGACTATTTGCTGGTGCGAGATCCCACTTGTTAGCACTGAACATTGCTGTCAGTGTCGTGATATCGTTATCACTATTTTAAAATGAGCACATTTGAGCATAGATATTTTCACATATTGTCTGTTTGTCTAAGTGTCCTTAAACATGTTTCTTCCGCAGCTAATATTCATACTGGGATTTTTTTTTTTTAAACGACTGGCATCCTAACTCTATGAAATATGTGGCATTTCATTAATGTCTGTTTTCAGAAATTGGATGGCGGTGACCTGCCAAATATATATTGTTACATTTCTAGGCTAAGGTCAACAAAGAACACTTTGATTCTGTACCACAGCTAAATAGTTGATGGATGAGGAGTCCACACTAGGTAGCTAACAATAGTCTTTTGCTTTTCAGCCCTTTGTTTACATATACTAGACTGTTATCAAGCGGCCTGTAAGTGTTGTGGTATATGAAGATTCTGTAATGTATTCAATATTGAAACCTAGGTTTCTTAATCATTAGAGTGAACAAATATTTTAGCAGGCGTTTTTATTTTGTATTGATAATTTGAAAAACTTATAATGTAATATTGTTATTCAGGTAAGACGAATCACAGTACTAGTACTATGTACAAATTGATTTAAATAAATATGGATTTAAAACCAGTCTCTCTTCATAGGAATTATAAACTTAGATCAATAACTGAGCAACTTGAGGGTCTTTTTTTAGTCCAAATAAAATGAGCACTAAGAACACCAACAATTCAAATCAGTTGAAATGTATATTCAAAGGTTTTGGTTTCATTATGTCCTAGAACATATATATTTCTTATTCCAGGCACGTGCAAATGCCAACAAAGTCAAGTGTTATCTCTTCCCATGGACCATTTGGCAAACCATGATCGCCCAAACGTTCACAAATGATTTTGAGTACCTTGTCACTAGTCTTGCACAAGTCACAACCATTAACCATCTTACCAATATATCCATACATTTTAGGCCACCAGTAGTCAATTCAAATTATACCCTTGGTCTTCTGTTCTAGCATCAAAAATCTTTCCAGGAGAGAAACTGGTGGAGCTATCATTGATCGCCTAAGCATTAAAACGCAACTAATTACAAACCTGTAGCAATTCCTTCACACGCGTAATCAGATCTGCAACAATGCACCATCTGTTCTTCACACATTACAACACCTTGCTAAAAGCATCATCTGCTTTCAAGACTTTATTCCATTCCTCTTTCAAGGCCAAGCTTTTTACGCATACACTGGTTTATGCTTTCTTTCAACCTGAACCAACAAGTATACAATCATGCAATTATTTCCCATAGCTCACATCAGCATTTGATAAAGTGCGTCATTAGCTACTTTGTGCTTCTCTGCAAAGAACATGTCCTCAAAAGTGAGACCATGCTTAGCAGTGACCCATCTGGCCAACCTTTAGGAAATGCCATCAGTTCCTCACCTCAAAATACTCCTTCAGTGGCTTCTGATCTGTCCTTTGAATGAAGCGTCTACACCAATGATATGTTTATAACATTGGAGCCACACAGTAACATCCCAGAGGTTTCCTTTGGATGAGAGAATAGTCAACCCAAATAAGTGTCGTTCTTGTTCTGACACAAAACTGCCACAAGTCCGGTCTTGCCGGAATTGGTATACATAATTGTCCTACAGTCACAAAAACCTAACACTGGACCTTCAATAACCCCCCCCCCCCCGCACCCCTTTTTTTACATCTTGAAATTCTTGCTCGTAATCGTCATACCAAAGAAATGCTGCATTCTTGTAGAGCATCCTTAAATTACAAGTTTGACTTGCAAACCTAGAGAAATAATCGGACATTTCCAGAACAGACTTCAACTCCTAATGGTTTTGTGGACGCTCCGTTTCCTTAAAGGATAGTTCCGGGACTTTTTTTTTATTGTCTCTACGGTTCGGCCAGGTGTTTTTAAGCATAACTCGGTAGATCGTAGAAAACTTTCCTATGGACTTTACCCGACTTTTCGTCCATTAACGCACTCGAAATCAGCCGCCATTTTTTGATAATCCTATCATTTCCCCCCATCGCCCTGGCTCACCTGCTTTTGCGGCACTAAATCAAATCCCCCGCCCCTGAGCCTGACATCAGCAGACACGTACCGCCCATTTCCCAAAGCACGTTTCGTGTCAACAATCGCTGCGCCTCAGCTAATGACGTGTCGCCATGGAAATGGCAGGACGCCTCTTTCCTCAATAAGTATAAACACACCGTTTCACAACACACAGCAGCAGATTTTCGATTCCATTCCTCTCTCTGTGTTACTTTGAGTATTCTGTGACTCGTTTCTGTGCTCTGGTCAGCTACCTTCGCCGCTTCTAGGCCTTGTGAACACCTGTACCATCTCTGTAAATTATTTTACTTTCTTTACCACACAATGGCTACAATAATGCCTTATATGTACGAGCCCGAGTACACCGAAGAGGAACTACTGGAAAGGCAAGCACGCGAAAACGATGGGGATTCGGACGGCAGTTGGGAGGACCAGTCAACGGATGAAGAGCCTGGACCATGTCGCATGGACGGCGTCTCCACCTGGTGCACGTGCAATCGGTGCGAGCTAATGCCAACTGAGGAGGAGAACTGCTGCTGCCGTGAAAATTCCGGGTGCTTGGCCTACATTTCGGAAGGCGAGCCAAGTCCGCAATGCATCACCGAGCTGCCAGAGTTCAGGGAAGCCTGCCTCTCACGGACCGTGTTGAGGATGATGATGGTGCTTATGCACGAACTTCGCGGCACTGTTCGTCCGCGTAATCCGAGTAACGAGTAAGTATACTCTGGTTTTGATGTCAGTGATGCCACTACTATGTCATGGTTCTCCCACATATAAAATTACATCTACATATCATTCGAATGCATGTAAATTGGTTCCATATTGTGCATTTTCTAGATAGAATTTTTTTCAAAGCAGAATGACATTTTTTACCTGAATCGACAGTGATAAGAAAGTTTTGTCATTTTAATACAGTTTGCATCTTTCATTTTCACAGGTGGTACAGGCTGGTGGCCTATCGTTGCTTCACTTGGTGGCTTCACGGGAGGCTCGGACACCGCGTTCGGAGATTAATACCTGCCTGTGCGGTACTTGCCATTAGACAACATTTCCCCAGCGACAGTGGACAATACCGCGGATTTTCCCTGGATGTGCTGCAACCGGAACTTTACAATGTGTAATGTTTATTATTTATGTTCAATTGAAATTAAGATCTAAAATAAAACCCAACATATATTTTAACAATGGTTGTTTTGATTTTTTAAATGAATCTAGTGTGTCTTCATTGAATAGTCTTCCTGTGCCTTGTCTTGTCACACCACATGTCTCCGGCCAGCATCCTCCCTCACGCTGGCCGCCCACCTTCAATCCACATAACCGTTGAACCCATATGCAGCAGACATACATATGTTATTTTGCGGGTTGGCATCAAGCCTCCCGGCCTTGCCTCCTCCCCCAAAAATACTTACCACACCACTTTGTTCAAGCGTTGGCAATAAAAGGAAGGCCGTTGGATTTTATTGATACAAAACATGGTTATAGGTAAATAATCAATATGGTTGATCATAATAAATCATCCTTTTGGGCACCGGGTACAGAGATGACCCCCTCTGGCCCGTGCCGCCTTGCCACCACAGGCCAGCCTGCTGCTGATTAACTGCCTAGGCATCCAGGGTCTCCAGGGTGAACTGCACCCATATATTCTCCTGGGAGGCTGAGGTATTTATAAACTCACCCCCCTGCCTTCCATGTACTAGATCCTTCAGCCTGCCTCTTACATGCAGTTAGATGGCCTCTCCTTGGTGAGGCCCTGCGGCAAAACGAGTCTTGTCTGCACGACCAGCGCCCTAATCCACACCCCCCCCCCCCCGCCCTATCAAAGGCAGTTCGCACCGGGGTACTTGCGCTGCCAAGTGGAGCAGTCAGGGAGCGATAAAGGCCAAGAGGTGCCAAAGACCATGTACACTTCAAAGTGGTCTATAGAGCATGGGTTGTTGTTCCCATGTCTACCTCCAGACCCCGTGTCTCCTGCCAAGCATCCCCCCTCACGCTGGACGGCCCCCTGCAATCCACATAAGTGTGTCTCCATTCACGAGTGTTCCTGTGTCTTGTCTGCACGACCACCGCCCCAATCCACCCCCCGCCCTATCAAAGGCAGTTCGCACCGGGGTACTTGTGCTGGCAAGTGGAGCTGTCGGGGAGCGATAAAGGCCAAGAGGTGCCAAAGATCATGTACACTTCAAAGTGGTCTATAGAGCATGGGTTGTTGTTCCCATGTCTACCTCCAGACCCCGTGTCTCCTGCCAAGCATCCCCCCTCACGCTGGACGGCCCCCTGCAATCCACATAAGTGTGTCTCCATTCACGAGTCTTCCTGTGTCTTGTCTGCACGACCACCGCCCCAATCCACCCCCCGCCCTATCAAAGGCAGTTCGCACCGGGGTACTTGCGCTGGCAAGTGGAGCTGTCAGGGAGCGATAAAGGCCAAGAGGTGCCAAAGACCATGTACACTTCAAAGTGGTCTATAGAGCATGGGTTGTTGTTCCCATGTCTACCTCCAGACCCCGTGTCTCCTGCCAAGCATCCCCCTTCACGCTGGACGGCCCTCTGCAAACCGCATAATGCCACGACATATACACGTCATTCATTCACAAACACACCCCTGTTTCGAATTCTTTATAACCCACTTCATATTTCTAATGAGAACTTCTTTGCGCTTTGCTAGTCAACCCGTGAAGGTGCTGGTTATCTGCTCTTCGTCTCTGTGAACTTCCGTGACCACTTCGAGGAAACTCGTCAGTTTGCAACCTGTGAACTGCTCCCTGTTCTACGACAAGAAACTACTCTGATCCCTGCATCTAACTGTTTGTTCGTCAAGGTAAGGCCATGTACCATAATCATTTTGCGTCCAATTTCTTTTCGTTCAAGACAGTACATGCAAGGAACTAGTCACATGTTCTGAGTTTACATTGGTATTCATAGAGAATTGTTGATCTTTACTTTTCAGAACTTTCCACAATGCCTGCCTGTTCCATTGGCGGTTGCCCTTCGAAGACCCATAATAAATCTGAAGGTACTATAATGCATGTTTTCCCTAAGACAATAGATCAGATAAGAGAATGGGTCCAATATTGCGGATATCCACCGTCTGAGCTTGAAAGTAGAGTCCTAGAAGTCTTTGCGGACAAGAGGGGTGATCGATACCGCATCTGCAGCAGGCACTTTAGCTCAGACATGTACTCCACATCATTGCTAATAAAGAAGAACACACCGTGAGCGAGGCGAAAATTGCTCTCAACCGCTATTCCCACTCTATTCGTCCACATCCCTCCACTGGTGAGTCAAGTTTACGTATTTATCTCTCGGCCTTGCGGTAGTGTGTAGCATTAGCTAACAATAATTTCCCCATTTATGTATCCACTCAATATGAAGGCGGAAGATTCTCCATCCGTGTCGTTATTGCAGTCATCAGCCACTTCAAGCGCCTATCGGGTAATCTTAGTTGGCTATTCTGCCACTGACTTGTTTTAGGCATGTAAATCAATAGTTTTAATTTATCGTGTAATTATTTTACCTAATGGTACACCCTTGTACTCGTCCTCTAGTCTTTGTTTTCAGTTATAATTATTGTTATCCAAAATAATGCAAGTACTGTCTTTCAGGGAGATGCTGAGGAGTCCAACGTATTGACGACAACCGTTGATGTCACTCAGATGCTCGAGGTACGTTTCCGGACAGTTCCATCGATGGAGATCATCAGATCTTGCATTCTTGTAGCGTGATTGTTACACACAATGTTTCTTTCGTTTTTAGCCATTGATATGTCCTTCTGTCGTCGCCCTCCTATGTGTCTTCTTTTTTCAATATTGTGTTCATTACTAATGAAAGTCCTATGTTTCAGGGAGTCGATGGAGCATTAGTCCAAGAAGAAGGGGGAGCATGCAGTTACGGGTCGGCGCAACAGCTTGCAGAAGTGTGCACCGCAGTTACACCGTCCCTTGATGTTCTTATGCATTTCGAGGTATGGATACTGACAGTTCGATCAAGCGAAATCATATGACGTGATTACATCCGCTATACTTCCTTCTTTATTAACGCAAGTACTATGTTTCAGGGAGATGACGGAGCTTCTTCTACAAGAACATCACCCCTAGTAGTTGATGCAGATCTCTGGGTGGTGACACTTCCAATGATCGAGCAAATCGAATCATATTTACATATCCATTATTTATTTTAGACAACTGATCATTTGTGCAGGTCTATTTAGATGAGCCGTTGACGCCTGCACAAAGTTCATGTTCTTTTTAACAAAATAGAAAACCATACTAATGCAATTACTGTGTTTCAGGGAGTTAGTGAAGCATCATCTTCAATAATATCATCAATGGAAGTCTATGAGGAGCCCGAGGTATGGATCTTGACAGTTCCATCTAACTAGATCAACAATGCGTGAATAATTGTCGTTTGAATGTTCTACACAAAGCGTTCATTCGTGTTTTGCTATTGAGATGTACGTGGGTATTGGTCCCCAAGTACATTTTGTGTTTTCGATATTATTATACATACTAATGAAAGTTCTATGTTTCAGGGAGTCGATGGAGCGTCAGTGCGTGATGGATGTGCTTATCATGAAAATATAGTCGTTGCAGCGCAAGAGGAAGTGGAGACATGCACACACGAGTTGCAGCAACAGCGTCCTGATGTTGAAGTTCGAGGCAAGAAAGTTTCAAAGAAAAGAAAGCAAAAGAAGGTTAGTGTCCTGGTCACTATATTATGTTGTTTTTCACTGTTAATAGTTCAATACTGTAAGTTGTGTTTAAACTGAACATCCGTTTTCCAATCTGTCCTCTAGTTGCGAGTGGGTGTACGAACTAGATCTACACAGACAGTGAAGCGAACGAGAGATGTTGCTTGTCAAACCTTTTGGCAGGGACTTGAGACTGGAGATGCATCGTGCCAATGGGAAGAATATGAAGTGATTGACAACGGAGCTATACCACCACCAGCCATTGATAGTGAATGTCCTCCTGGTAGTTCGGATGCAGTCGGAGATCAATTCACAGAATCCACACCCGCAAAAACTAAGACCGCGAGAAAGTTGAAGAAATTGTTTTATTCACCCATCGCCGGAGAAGGAACAGATGTTGCAATGGAAGAGAATGAAGTGGACGACAATGAAACACCATCAATATCACTGAACATAGCGGAAGACGATATCAGAGATTCTACCTTTCATGTGAGTGACATGTCCTCAACGTTACAGGCAGAACCAGCTGGGATGCCGAGTGATAGTATAAGGAAAGAGGCCAAATTCATTGTATTCGATAGTTGTTTGATTGATATTATTATTCGGATGAAATGTGGGCATTCGGTTGGTGGGGAAGTATGTGGGGAGCCATTGATTAATGTGACTCGTGCAATTCGAGGCACTAACCTTAAAATACATGCCACCTGTACAAAATATCATCCTTTCTCATGGTCTGCACAACCCATGCTGGGGCAACTGCCAGCAGGCAATCTACTTTGTGCAGCGGCTGCACTTTTTAGTGGTTCAAGTTTTAAAAAGTTAGTCTTTCTTTCAGTTTGTGGGAATCCATTTCATTGCGAAAACTCAGTTCTACAAATACCAAACCGATTATCTATTTCCAGCCATTAGCAAAGCTTGGAGAATGGAAAAAATGTCTATTGATAGTACATTTGCGGGCAAACGGTTCAGGCTAGCCGGTGATGGACAGTGCGACAGCCCAGGATTTTCAGCCAAGTACTGCACCTACCACTTTCAGGACATGGAAAGTAAGAAAATTGTGAGTTCGGTGGTCGTGCAGGTGTCACAAAGTACATCCTCAGTGGCCATGGAGAAAGTTGGCTTTGTAGCATCATTGCAAGAACTACAATCGCGGGGAATGGTGATCGACCTGATAGCCACGGACAGACACGTTTCAATTGCAAAGACAATGAGAGAAGAGTACAAAAATATAAATCACCAATTTGACGTTTGGCATCTTGCAAAAACAATCAATAAAAAAATGTCGGCTGCAGGTAAAAAAAAAGATATGCAAGGTATTTCACAGTGGTCCAAGTCAATCAGCAACCATCTTTGGTGGAGGGGACAACTGCATTGCCACCCAACATTGCCTCTGTTCCATGTCCACCTAAAGAAGAGCTCATTGAGAAATACACATCACGGTTTAAATGATTGTAATTTGATTGTCTGTTCTCTCGAGTCTCCTCATGTCGCAGGCCCATTGAATATGTGTATCTATGTATTGTGTAAATAAAAGTGATTGCTCAGTGTACATGCAATGTGTCTCTCCACCGTTGCCCCTCCCTTCACCGTGCAGTTGGGCGAACCACCCGGGTGTCACCTGTGACTTTGCTCTGGAGTCTCCTCATGTTGCAGGCCCATTGAATATGTGTAACTATGTATTGTGTAAATAAAAGTGATTGCTCAGTGTACATGCAATGTGTCTATCCAACCTTGTTCATTTGCGCATTAAATTAAACCAAACAGTAATATAAATCATTTTTCAAAAAATATAGAATGTCTCCGTATTTATGGTTCTCTGGGGCTGCAAAGCACGCAGACAAAATGCAAAGATGGAGTGTAAATTTCAAGTCCTGTGAGATGGCCTTACACTGAATGTAGCTAACTAGGAATGTGTGCTCGTTCAAAGTGAAGGTCAGCTGCTTTGATTTTTTGCTCGGGTGCCGGAATGGCCCATGACTCAGTATAAGGTTCTATTGTTATTTGACCTTGACAGGCCGGGACCATCCCGAAAGCCTTCTTTTTGGGTGTGTGGTGCAATAACGTAAGAAACGATAATGAATATAATTTCAGAAACGAAAGCCATTTAATGTTCGTTCATTAGAAGAAATAACGTCGGCATAGAAGGAGTGGTATTTCGGGGCTGCCCTACGCACAGACACAATGGAAAATGCAAATATAATGTAAGTAACTCTTTAGATGAGTTTATACCTCAATTTAATTACTATACAGTAGCTTTAAAGACGGGTTAAGTTGTACTTGTTCGTTCTATGTGGCATATTGTTTTGTACCGCGCACTATCTTGAGGAGAACCATCTCCTTTTACGGAAGCACCTCAAAACCTTCCTCTTTGCTTCTGCTTTCTCTCTCCCTCTCCCCTGCTACAACTGGTCCACTGTCTGCGACCTCGGTCCTGGGCCCTTCCACTCTACACATGCACTGCCTCCCTGTCAACCCCTGCACTGGGGGACTGTCTCAGTATCCTACAGCCCCCCCTTGACGTATAATACCCAGTTGCACTGTCCTAGCTATGAAATAATTTCCCGACCTAATATATAAAATGAATAATTTTAATAAAGATCTGATGGTGAGACTAATTTCATTTTTTATGTTTTTAAAACAGGTACATCCTTCATTATTGTATGTGTCACGAGTACCAGACACCGGCGGATGGCTTTTTTAACCGCCAGCTGCTTCTCCGCGTGAACAACGTTACCACCCTGACCATTTTATGGGACGATCGCCAAGTACAAGTATGCCCTTACGTGGTACTAACGGCTAGATGCAACATACAGACCGTTGTGGTGGCCTAGTGCCTCGTTGTTGGAACAGCCATGCGATTATCAGTGCGACCGAAGAGCTTATTTTATCGTAAACCAACACCCTGTGTACTGCACACGAACATCGCTTGCCTCAAGACAAACTATTTTGGATCGAGAGCAAAGATAAATGCAAATCGCTGAATATTCTCTAAACATTTGATGTCCAATAAATGTACTTTGCCAAATGTACAATCTTGCCGTTTGCTTTTAAACCACAGTTTCATATTCCGAATTGTGGCGCTGTATTGTGAGATGATCTAAGACCCTGTGTACAGCAAAGGAACATCGCGTGCCTCAAAACAAACTTTTTGGAACGTGAGCAAATAAAAATGAAAATCGCTGAATATTCTCAAAACATTTGATGTCAAATAAATGTACTTTACCAAATTTACAATCTTGCGGTTTAATTTAAAAGTACAGTTTCATATTCCCAATTGTGGCCGCTGTGTTGTGTGAGCTCATCTGTGTTGATTTCCGGGTTCTGTGTGGAGTCGCGTAGAAGACGCCTGGGCGCGTTTGCCTACGCAGCTCAGTCACGTCACGGATAGAGGCGGGGAATATGAATGTTTTGATCAAGTCTGTTTCAGGGGCGGGGGATTTGATTTAGTGCCGCAAAAGCAGGTGAGCCAGGGCGATGGGGGGGAAATGATAGGATTATCAGAAAATGGCGGCTGATTTCGAGTGCGTTAATGGACGAAAAGTCGGGTAAGGACCATAGGAAAGTTTTCTACGATCTACCGAGTTATGCTTAAAAACACATGGCCGAACCGTAGAGACAATAAAAAAAAAGTCCCGGAACTATCCTTTAATAGCATGAAATACATTGAGTCTGATTCATGGAAGTGTTCTATAATGGCGCAATCCCATAGGACAACGTTCCATGAATCAGGCCCATTGTCTTTGGGCCTCACTCCTTCTGCAGACTTTTCAGCCTCAAATACCTAATGAGATCAGGCTGAAACTTGCACTTTTCTCTACTAAGAGTTAATCCTACGTCTCAAAATACTTGCAACATTGTTTGCATTCTGGCATTATGCTCAACTATATCACATTTGTATACCAAAATGTCATCCTGATAACACAGGATGCCCTGATCTATCCCAAATAGCTCATTCATTGCCTATTGAAACACACTGGCTACCGGCACCGGACTGAAGGCTATCCTTTTAAATTGAGCCCCATCTGAGTAAAGAAAGCGGTTAATTTCCATGAATGAGGATGTGCTCTTCCTTGGTGGTAAGCGGCTGCAAGGTTAATTAATAAAACATACCTTTTGATATGCGTCATGAATGTAGTAGCTCTGTAATCATTGGAAGAGAGAATCCTTATTTTCCCACTCGTCTGTACAGCCCTCTTGAGCCATAATCCTGTTTTGGGATTGGCCATGCACACCATCCCCACTGGCGTGTCCCATTCAGAGACCTTAATGGACTCCATGTTACCTTTCTTCTGGCAGCACTTATTCTTGGAAAATATCTTCCGTAAGTGGTAGGTGAATAAGTGAATATTAGAAAGTTTCAATGACATAAACCTCTGAACAGAAACCCTAATAACCCTCCCTCCCGCAAAGTAGCTGTGTCCACTACCCTGCCATGCATCACTTTTCTAAAACACACCCACCTTTCTGGAAGCAGCCTATACCAATGGCCACTTTCCTAATGTCTTAGCTGCATCAGGCTGCACACATGTACACATGTAGGATTGGTACCTCCAGCTCTCGCCCGCTCCCCTAGCCCCTTCAGGCCAAGGGTGAATTTTTTCAGTATTCATAAGCAGCAGCATATTTAGAACATCTAAATGACAAGCTAAGCAGACCACACCATCTGTCACTGCTTTGCCTGCTACTCCCATTCAATGTGTGATTCCAGAGCACCCTGCCAGGAAAATTTGACACAGACAGAGGTGGGAAGGACATGGATGATGGACATCTACACCAAAACAGAAAGACAAAGGAATGTTGGGTAGTGTAATAATAAAAAGGACAAAAGGGAGCATGGGATACTTTAGTCCTGTTATGCTAACAGACTCCAGTCATCACCGGGTGCACATCTACATGCCCCTACTACTCGTTCTGCCAGGTTGCCCAAAGTAAGTACTGAAAGCCATTGCAGATGATTGCCGTTGCATGCTAAATCATGTGGGTCAAATTCTTCTACAGGAAAATAAATCTATAAATTCAAAATGCAGAAGTGGCTGTAGGTTTTGGAAATGACGTTACGATAATTTCCAGCTCCTCGTCTCCCAAACCACACCTCTGGTGCCCCACAAACTGCCTACAACATGACTTGCAGTAACATGGTGACCCACCCCATGCATGTGTTCTGTATCAATGGGACATGCTGACTCACTACGATCAAAATTACATCTAATGCAGGTGACTGGATACAATCTTCTAGCATGACTCATGACGTCCATTGAGAATTAATGCACACTGCAGAAATGATGTACAATGATGCCCATGTGCACACACTGGGCTGCTTTGGGGGGGTCATTTTGGCTGCTGAAGGCAAGGTGCTGGTGTATAGATTGGAGGGTGTTGGGAAAATTGTTAATTGCATGTTGTATGATGCACAACATATGCCTCTGCAGACATGTGCCCATGCCTCCCCAGGATGACCTCCCACACCAGGACTCTGATGAAAAAGGGTACTGAAGACCCTGTGCACCATCGTAGGGTCTTGCCTGTTCCCTGGATCTACAAAAGCCAGGACTCAAGCCATCTAGAGCATTGTGATTGGCTCCCAGAAGGACATGTGACACTCTGCATTACTTATTCGGTCTCCCCTGGGTGTCTGCAGCCAGGGGCCAAATGCAGAAACGGGCTGCTCCCTGAAGGGGCTGAGGGCCAGAACCTCTGCTTCAGCCAGCTCTTCGCCAAGCTCACCCTTTACCCTGACCTCTGAGTCCACACACAGAGATCCTTCCACCTATTGATTATTCTTTCACTGCAGAGCTTCTGTTACCTCTCAGGACCAAGGAACATTGCTCTTTCGGGCCTGTCTTTTGGTTATCTATAGCCCCATTCTAGCCCAGCTACGAACTTACATCTGCTTCTTTTCAGCCACCCATCCACCCTTCCCTTTCTGCTCACCCAGCCACACGCTCTCTAGGGTTGTACCCTTCATTGTCTTCACTTGCCTAGTTCTGCTAACCTTCAGCATGCATCTTGACATGGCTCTGTTCCTCCTTCTACTCACTCTTCTCCTTCCCTTCTCTCATAGCTTTCAGCCTCAACTTGGTGTAACTTCTGCATCACTCCCCATCCTCCACATCTTCCTTCTTCCACCTCTCAAAAAATACACTCCCATGTCACCAGGATCTCCATAATCTTCGATCCCCTTCGCCTCCCACATAACACTTGCTCCTCTCCCCTACCACCTATCATTCTGTCTCTGGAATGTACAGTCCCTCTGCAACAAGTCTAACCACTTTCACTCTCATCACCCTCAATTTTCACTTCTTGCTATCACAGAAAACAGAATCTCTTCTCAAAATGCTGCTACGCTAACCGCTCTCCACACTGACTGCTACCTTCTCCCACTCTCCCCAAACTGTTGGGGAGGGCGGCAGTTTGGGGTTCCTTATCAGCAAGACCCTTAACACTGCCCCTCTACCCCAGTCTGACAACTCGTCCTCTTTTGAATATGCCACTATTAAACTCCTCCTTCCTACTCAGCTCACTGTTCTGGATCTCTATAGGCCAACATGGTCCTCAATTCTTTCCCTGATCTGATCCTTCTCCTAGAGTCACTTCCTACCGACAACCCCTTTTTCCATTCTGGGGGACTTTAACCCTTATACATTTGAGCTCTTTAACCTCTCTCTATCCCCCCACTGAACTCTTTCCTGCCTGCTTCAAATGTGCAACTGTTTTACTTTCTGCTGACACAAATATTCCAGCAAACTATTGCCCAGTTTCTCTCCTTGCCCATTATTCAAAAGTCCTTAAGCAGGTGATCTTTGACAGAATCGCTAAATGCCTTGAGTATAATGGTCTTGGACGTCCACTTCAATCTGTCTTACGTAGTAAACCCCCCACTTAGACTGCACTAATGCATGTCTCCAACTTTCTCTCTAATGCTCTACACTCCAAACAGTCTTCTCTTCTCATCCGTTTGGATCTTTCTGCTGCTGTTGACCGCTCCTCTCTCCTTCTCTCTTTCCAGGACCTTAGGTTGATCAAATGTGCTCTTGCCAGGACCACTGCTTAGCTGGAAGAGCTATCCTTTAAAATCTCTTGGAACTCATAAACCTCTGACACCACTCCTCTCCCTGTCTGCATCCTCCAGGGATCAGCACTTGGACCTCTGCTCTTCACCCTCTAGACCTCGGTCCTAGTAAGACTTCTCATCTTTTGGCTGTCACTATTGCGATTTTGCTGATGACACTCCAATATTTTTCTCCTGTTCCTTGTTCACCCGAGCCATCTCGGAATGTACGCGCTGCAGTTTGTTAATGGCTAGCTCTCGGCTGCCTCATGCTGAATTCTTCAGAAACAAAGTCCTCTGTCGCCCCAATTCCATTGCCATTCCTCCCGTCTCCTATCTCTCTCCCTCCTGACCTTCTTGCTCCCTCGCCCAGTGCTTGCAGACTTGGGGTCTTCTTTGATTGCGGCCTACGACTGCAACAATTAATGACTGCCACTGCCTGTGCTACTCATTTTCACCTCCTTAACATTCGAAAAATGTGTCCTTTTCCTACTAACCACTCTACAAAACTCTAATTTCCTTTCTTGTGCTCAGCAAATAGGACTGTCTCTCATGCCTACTCCTTGGCCTAACTACCTACTCCTTCCTCCCTCTATACAGTCCTCAACTTTGCTGCCAGCACTCCCTACAACCTACCCAAATCCTCCCCTACTTCCACCTACCTACCAACAACATGCTGGTTGGCTCTCCATGCCCAGCCACTCTCCTTTCAAGTTCCTTTTCTTAGTCTACAAAGCTATCAATTATGATTGTTCTTTTATAACGCGCTTAATACCAGAGATTGGTTTCTAAGCGGGGGATCAGGATTTGAACCTGTGTTGCGCTGCATTGTTTTGCTTCAATCACAAACGTTTTGCGCCTGAGCTATCCCAGCTCATGAATAGTCTTGCTCCTCAGTACCTGTCTGATTGTATCTGTTTACTCACCATTTGGTTCCATCCAGTCCTCCTCTGCACTTGATCTGATGTCCCATACTTACGCTCTTTCTCCCTACTCTCCCTGCTCCATTGTAACCAACTGCCCATAACAATCAAAACCAGCCTAAATGGATTTCTTCAAAGCTCGGCTTAAACTTCACTGACTTGCTAAAGAGGGTGCTCCCCACTGCCGTCCTCTCTACCCGACCGAACCACGGCGTCCAGTGACTATTAATGTAATTTTGCATATTTAAATAGTACGCCTCTTTAGTTTAGCACTTGTTACCTTTGTAAATCACCTGTTTTCACACATTTATTTTTTTTCTGTTTGTTTTGTCCCTCTTATGTCTCACTTTTGTACACGCTCATAAACTGGCTCACCACTTGTTCTCGTCTTTCTGCTATTGCACAGGAAGCCATCGTGGGATTGGCTCAGCCTTCTCTAAATGTGTTACTGTACCTTATTTCTGTTTGAAATTGACTTTCCCGTCCTTCAAATAAAGACAAGTACCACATATTAAACCACAGTGAGTCAATGCAAGGGTGTGATGACAGTGCCATCTGCCAAGAACATTTGGATAGCAACACTTTGCGTTTTCAATTTCGTGCAGGGAGCCCTAAATGTAACAGTACTTGAACACAAAATAATCACCAAACTCCTTCTTTGGAGACTGTAATTGGTAACTTCAACCTAACTCAACACCCCAAGCTTCTTCCCGCCCCCAGCGGCCACCTGAAAAAGTAATCCGCGTATGGTGCTTACCACATAACTGGAATGCAGGGTCTAAGTTTTGCCTCCCGTTGAGACCTGTGGTCTAGGCTGTGTTTCTGAACCCTGCATGTTGGGTTACAAAGGCTAAAGAGACCATGTACGTGCCATGGATGACTTGTTGGAGCCAAATGAAAGAACGCTCCATCCTTGGTAAGACAACCGTCACCAGGGCCAAGGTCTCTGTGTTCTTGCTCATGCGCTGCCACACCAATATCTTAGTGACTTTAGAATTATCTATTGAATGACACAGCCAATACATATGCCTGCCTGATCTCTTAGATTTTCGGAGGAAAGCATAGTGCATTGCATGACTGTGGCTGAGTGTCCATTCCTCAATGTCTACCCACCTTGTCTGCTGCTGCTCCACAGCATTAAGCCTCTGAAAGATGTCACCGAGGGTGGTTGAGTTTTCTACTCTACTCTGCTCGGGTTGAGGGCTGTTCCATGTATCCTTTTTCACAGGTCCAACGTCCTCAGTATGGGCACTGCTCTAATCTGGAATGATTTCAAGATCCCTATGGTGGTGATGTTCTGCAACTTGTGGGTACTGGTCCCCATCTTTTAATGGCACCTGTTTTGCTCCCCTTTACCTGGGGAGGGGCAACACAGTGCCACCTACCTTTTATGAGGTAGGACTATGTATCGGACCAGTGTAGGAGGCAGGTGGAGGGATAGGAAGGCTGAGAGTTTGGGTAACTTCTCTGACCGGTACCTTGGATATTTCTGTATGACGACTAATTTTCGTGGGACAGAAGAGCATGTTCATGGGGTGGGGCAGGTAGGGAGATGGAAACGCCTGGTGCTGGACCACAACACTGGTGGGGACAGGAACGCAGGCAGTGCTGATGGTCACGGAGGCAGTGAGTCTGCACACACACAAACACACACACACACCCACCACCCCCCCCTCACACACACACACCCCCGTGCTGGTCCTCGGGCCATCCTGGTCACTGGGATGGTTACATGCTGGTAGATGAGGCCTGGAGTTACTTGATGTGTTAGTATGGTTACTGTTGTGCATGACTAGCATGCAAAATGTATCAAGCGAAGTACATTTCATGATGGGCATAGAGTGTACATAGCAAACATGGTGCAAGTCATAAACCCCCTCTGTAATATGTGCCATTTCACATGGCCTAGGGTTTGGGGGGCTGACCTGCATGGTGTTCACAGTGAGTGCAGCAGAGAGCATGCTTGGATGTTTCACCTGTGCTGTATTTATTGTACTCTGATGGTCATTATCCCTCCCAGCCATACATCAGCTGACATGATCCTTGCTGCAAGGATGATCGCACTCATGTCTAACATCACTGTATTGGTGTTGAAAGACATGATGAAGATTCAATGCCATGTTGGTATAGCTTTTTCTGCATTATGGTTCTCTAAGGAGCCAATATGGCAGTGCAGTTGACATGAGGTCACAGGCATATTTTGTTTGTGTACTGAAACAATATTTCATGCTTCTCTGCTCACCCTCATCTGAAAGATAGACACATTGGACTTCTTATACTCCTAACAAATGGCAGATATTGAGTTCAAGAAGATTCCCCCACTAAATGTCCCCCCTGATGAATTGATTTCAGTGAGATCACCCAAAAAGAACCAGTGTCTAAAATGGATCCTGCTCCAACCTCTTGGCTTCTGATCCGTACATGGGGGCCATGAGCAGGATCGAGGCAACCTCTCCTCCAATGGCTGCAGTTGTAAGGGCTCTACAAATTCAGCACTCTGGTTGTAACTGGAGGAACAGTCACGCTGGGAGACTTTGCTTCTGACGTAACCCTGGAGGAAATTCTACCTCTTGTTCATGTCATCTGTAGGGCCTGATGTTTGCCCTTCAGCCACCACCTTATACCATATGGTATTCCAGATTACTGTGTGTTGGTGTGCAATGAGTGGACAGGGGTCCATACAGGCAGTCCACGTCTTTCACCACCTCCTCTGGCAGTACTATCAGTGGTACCTTGTTTGCTGGTGTCTCCTGTCATGTTTTGCACACTAGGGCTACAAAAATTGCCTTATTGTTATAACACTCCTCAACGTCCTCTTTCGAAGGGATTGTGTCCTCCGACGTATTGCTTATCTTGATAGATCATCTCCAGCTTGCTGGCCTCAGAATTATTTTTTCAGTAGAGGGCGCTGCGCGTCAACGTCCCTCGAGCCAATGTCCCTCGACAGCCTCTGTATCGGCGCCGACGTCATCATGCGTATAAATAGACTTGTGCAGCGTCTGTTGCTCAGTTCCGTTTTTCCGCGCTTCGTGGGCCTCGGAATTGCATTGCTCAGTTCGTTAGTCAGATATATTCTTCATTATTCCTCGAATACCAACTCTTACTCGATGGCTTCCTCATCCGAACCGACGACTCCACGGTCCGGCTTAAAAAAATGTCGAGACAGTGGAAAGAAAATATCATTGACAGATCCTCACAGGATCTGTTTGTGGTGCTTGGGATCGGAGCACCAATGGTCGGAGTGCGAGGACTGCATGTCCATGATGGCGAAAGCCTTGAAGGAGCGTAAGGGGAAGCTTGAGAGAGGTAAGACAGTTAAAACTCCTTCGAAAGTTTCCTCGGTAGAGTCGAGACATTCGTCTCCCTACCGACACAGGAAACATTCTTGTTCTAGGTCTTGAAGCAGTTCCCACCACTCTTCGAGATCCAAGCATTCAAGTAAGAGACGTCGAAGATCCCCTTCCTCGTCTTCTGCTTCTCCGGAAAGAGTCACCTGCCCCACAAAACATAGCTCTCAGGCTGAGTGGGAGGAATTCCGTAAAAGGATGCTTAGCGTCTTTGAGAAAGCGGCCTCGACCCCCCCTCGAAGACAGCTGAGGGTGATACCCTGGGTGAAAGACCCAAAAAATCGAAACACTGCGAGTCGTTGCACCCGGCGAAAGAAACTGCTCGAGAGCGTCACGAACCCTCGAGCAAAGGCACTGTGCCATAGACGCCATCGTCGAAAGTCCCTTTGACGCATAAATCTGCGTCATCGACGCCATTATCGAAGGGCTCATCGACGCATAAGTCGATCGAATCGACGCCGAAAAAGAACAAACCCACGGCCGTCACTACCTCACAGCCAGTGGTCATACCCAGGGCCTCTAAGACGACTTCGAGAATGCCATCAACAACCTTGAGTAGGATTCCGATCCTCTCAAGTTCTTTGAGGCCTCTTCCAATCTTCTCGACGCCTTTTTCTGTGTTTTTGAAGCCTTTAACGTCCGTGTTGACGTTTTCTCAACCAATTATGACAAATTTAGCCCCTTCTGCTCTGGAAATGGGATTTAAGTCATTTCCAAGGTCTGATCATTTCAGACCTTTGTCTTCAGTTTATGAGGAAGGGGAGGATTCGGATCAAGAAAGACCCTTGGAGTTGCAGAGATCTGCAACACTTGAACCAGAGGAATTTACCTCTGAGGAAAATAGGTTAAAGGATCTTCGAGAATCCTTTCATGAGGCAAGTGGGTTAGATACTTCCCCAGAAATAGAATTTGCCAAACCAGACCCAGGGGAATATGCCGAGACCCCTTACAGAATTTTAATGGCAAGAATTATAGAATTCATGGGTTGGTCTACACCTTCACCTGCATTCCAACAGGATGACCTTACAGACATTTTAGTTAAAGGCCCACAGGAGGATCCTGTGGTTCCATTTCACGCTGCATTACAAAGAAAAATATTGGCTAACTGGGAAACTCCTGAGGTTATCCCGGCGGTTAACAAGAAGTTATCAGCCAAATATAGAGTATCTGCTACTGACCCTGAATATTTGTCTAAACATCCAACTCCAGAGAGAGTGGTTGTTCAAGCAGCAACTGCATCAGGCAGTAGATCGGCATACCCTACTGTTCCACAGGACAGGGATGACAAAAGATACGACTTTATGGCTAAGAAAGTCTTTTCTGCATGTAGCATGGCATTGAAATCTATTAACGCTACTTGTACGCTCGCAAAGGTTCAGCCATACACTTTGGGAGTGTTCTTCATCAGCGGCTGACTGCCTCCCAGAGGGAGAAGAAAGGGAAGCGTTTCTAAACATCATTAAGGATGGTAAAGACGCAATGTGCGAATCCCTTCAAACTGGCATTGATTCTGCTGACAGCATCAGTAGGGCCATGGCGGCAAGTACTACAACCCGCAGATTTGCATGGTTGCGAAAGTCTGGGTTTGCTTCAGATGTACAGGCCAGACTTTTAAATATGCCCTTTGACAGCTCTTCTTTGTTTGGTAAGAAGGCGGATGACAGCCTAGAAAAGTTAGACATCCAAAGCAGCAGCAAAATCCCTGGGAGCTGCAATCCGTCAAATGCCATATCGCCCCTCAGGAACCTCTTGGAGAGGTAAATCCTTTTGCTTTTATTCCGCATTCGGAAAAGGCAGAGGACAGTCGGTTCAAAGAGGTCAAAAAACCCGAGGTGGACGGGGTAAAAATACAAAAGCCGCAGCAGCAGGTGCCTCTTTACCCTCGGCACCTGCATCAGCCGCCTCTAAATCACTCTGAGTACTCTCCTCACAAGACACCACTAGGGGGCAGGCTAACACAACATCTGACGCAATGGCAGGCTATTGCGTCAGATGCTTGGGCATTGGAGACAGTTGCCCAAGGTTACTGCCTGCCTTTTCTACGCATTCCTCAGTCATCCACCGGGGAACAGCTCTCGGAAAGTTCTAGATCTGCTCCTCTTGCAGGAAATTGTAGACCTGCTGGAGAAAGGTGCCATAGAACCGGTACCTGTAGCGGAGAGGAACAAGGGCTGGTACTCCCCCCTACTTCCTAATACTGAAGAAGGACAGAGGACTGAGACCTATCGTGGACTTACGAGAATTGAACAAGTTCCTCAGGAAGGACAAGTTCAAGATGGTAACTCTCAGATTCTTCAGGCCCTCCAGCTCCAGGACTGGCTGGTATCTCTGGACCTTCAGGATGCTTATTTCCATGTGCCAATCCATCTCAAACACAGGAAATACCTGAGGCTCGCAATTGGCGGCTCTCATTATCAATTTCGAGTTCTGCCATTTGTGCTGACCTCCGCCCCGAGGGTCTTCACCAAGCTAATGTCGGTAGTGGATGCAAGTCTAAGGAGGGAAGGGATTCATTTCTAGCCCTACCTGGACGATTGGCTGATCAGAGCTGTATCTCCGGAACAAGCTCAGATCCAGCTAGATTATGTCTGCCACTTCCTTCACAAACTGGGCTTCTCCCTCAATTTAAAGAAGTCACAGATGATACCATCACAGAGACTCCAGTTCATTGGAGCGGTCCTGGACACTTCCCTGGGAAAAGCCTTGCCACCAGAGGTGAGGGCTCAAGATATTCTGCAGATGGTCACCAAGTTTCAAAATGCCTAACGTGTCCCAGCCTTCGACTTTTTGAGGTTTCTAGGCCTCATGGCATCCTGCATCTTCCTTGTGCCAGAGGCTTGCCTGAGAATGAGATCTCTTCAGTGGGCACTAAGAGCTCAGTGGTCACAATTCTCAGGGAGAATGACAGATCTCCTTCAGGTTCCAGACAAGGTGGCTCAAGACCTTCAGTGGTGGGCCTGTCAGGAGAACATTTTGAAAGGAGAACTGTTTTGGCAACCATGGCCGGAGATAACAGTAGTCACAGATGCCTCACTCACGGGGTGGGGAGCACATGCCAACGACTTGACCATCAGCGGTCGTTGGTCTCCATCGGAGTCCAGACTACATATCAACCTGTTAGAGCTGAGAGCAATTATGCTAGCGTTGAAGGATTTTCTGCCATCTGTACAGAGGAAAAATGTCCTGATAACGACGGACACACAGTGGCCATGCACTACCTCAACAAAAGAGGAGGCGTAGGATCACTGTCTCTGTGCAGAGAGGCGATGCAGCTCTGGTTCTGGGCAATCGAAGAAGGAATCTCTCTATCGGCAGTTCACTTAGCCGGAGAGAAAAACTTGACGGCGGACGCTCTGAGCAGGCACAGTACAGTCTCCCACGAGTGGGAACTAGCTCAGGAAGTCCTTCAACAGATCTTCACCCTTTGGGGAACCCCTCGCCACCAGCATCAACAGGAAGTGCGATCAGTTTTGTTCAAGGGAATTTCCCCCGAGAGGAGCTCTAGTGGACGCGTTCGTAGTGGACTGGGAGTTTCCACTTCTGTATGCGTTTCCACCAGTCCCTGTCTTTCCTCAAACGATCAGGCGGTTGAGACGGTTCCGGAAAGCCATGATCCTAATTGCCCCGGACTGGGCCAGGAGAACGTGGTACCCGGACCTTCTGGACATGTCCATCTGCCCTCCAATTCGTCTTCCACTCAAGGAGAATCTTCTCTCGCAGGAGGGAGGTCAGGTTCTCCATCCAGACATCAGAACCCTCAACCTTCACGCTTGGTATCTGAAAGGTTGAGATAAAAGGATTGGGACCTCCCAGATGACTTCATGGAGGTGTTGCTTTCGGCAAGAAGGCCAGCAACAAAATCTTTATACCGCTGCCGTTGGAACAAATTTTGCAGCTGGTGTAGAGAAAAGAATATCGACCCCTTTTCATGTGGTACACCAACGGTGTTATCTTTTCTACTCTATTTGGCAAATTCGGGCCTTCAGGTTGGCACTATAAAGGGCTATCTCGCAACACTATCGATCTTCAAGCGCACTGCAGAGGAACCATCGTATTTCAAGTTACCCTTAGTAATACAATTTCTGAAGGGATTAACCAATGTCTATCCTCCAAGACCATTCCAAGTTCCTTTATGGGACTTAAATTTAGTCTTAAATTTCCTGATGGGTACTCCTTTTGAACCACTCCACTCTTGTTCGCTAAGGTTTCTCACCCTTAAAACTGTCTTATTAATGGCATTGACATCTGCTAGGAGGGTGAAGACAAAGTTGTCCTACAAGTGAAGCCTAATTTCCTCCCAAAGGTGGTTTCTGAATTCCACATCACTCAGAAGATTACCTTACCTTCATTCTATCCCCCTCCCCATCCGGGGAAAGAGGAAGAAAGGCTACATAGGCTGGACCCAAGGCGGGCTTTGAGCTTTTACATCAGCAGACTTGCTAGGATTAGGCAAGCAGACCAACTGTTCGTAGGTTACTCGGGGCACAAATTGGGATTACCGATAACAAAACAGATCATTTCCAGATGGATTATTTTGGCCATTCTGGAATGTTACAAACTGGCAGGGAAAGAGCCTCCTCAAAATCCTAGGGCTCGTTCAATCAGGGGTATTGCAGCCTCTTCGGCCCTCCAAAGAGGGGTACCGATTCGAGTCATATGTGCGGCTGCCACATGGTCGTCTGCACATACCTTCCCAAGATTTTACAACCTGGATTCCTCCTCTAGCCAAGAGACTAGATTTGGCAAAGCTGTGTTGCACTCTGTTCATTCTTGAAGGGAAACATGGCAATTTTACTCCCACCTCCAGTTACACACCACTGCTATGGGAGTCTATCAAGATAAGGAATACATCGGAGGACACAATCCCTTCGAAGAACAAGTTACTTCTTACCTGCTAACGTTCTTTCGATGGGATCTTCCTCCAACGTATTCCTTATCGCCCCTCCCATCCATCCCCTCAGTAAAACTTCCCTTGTGGTTACAGCTTACGCTCCTTAAGGGTCAATAACCAATTCATGTAAAGTAACTGTTAACGTCAAAACGTAACTGAGCAACGGACGCTGCGCGAGTCTATTTATACGCATGATGATGTCGGCGCTGATACGGAGGCTGTCGAGTGACATCGGCTCGAGAGACGTCGACGCGCAGCGCCCTCTACTGAAATCTTTTTCCCAGGCCAGCAAGCTGGAGATGATCTATCAAGATAAGGAATACGTCGGAGGAACATCCCATAGAAAGAACGTTACCAGGTAAGAAGTAACTTGTTCTCCTGTGACTTCATTTCTGCTGCCAGAATCTGTAGACACTAGGAAATCGTAGACATAAGGTGTTTTTCATGATCAGAATAAATGATGCCGCCTCTGGTATTTTCATCCAGTCGTGATTCATCTGAGCGCCCTGCTGCCCCACTGGTGGAAACAGTAATTTATTTTGGTGTTCTTAGTGGCACCAAGCTTGTAAAAATGTCCTTTGACAGTTCTTCAAAAAAAAACTCAGTCCACTCCCACCCATCTCGCCAGTCCGGAAGGACCTATCCAGAATGGTTCTCTCATCCTGCTCTCCCTCCTTGCCAATCTGGTTGGAAATTGTGGACGCTGCACTCTAGCAAATTACACTGGGGAGCAATGAGCAGGCGGGAAATCATACCTTCTAAGAAAACTGCGTAAGGTACCAGTTCCCAAAAGCACAGGCATTGGCAGATTCCTGAAAATAGTACCTGGAGACACGATTTACTTTGTTAGACAGAGGTTCCTGGACAGCTAAACCATCTTTCAACTAGCGGTGATAATTTTGGTCCCGATTCAGAAAAATGTAATTCCGTTTGTTTATCAGTAATCTATTGTACCCTTCTTTATCCAGGACCATGCATAGAAGTGCTGGAGATATTTCTAAAGGAGTTCTGCAGTTGAACAGCCTTTGGTCACGGGATTCAATACATTAGCAAAAGTCAAGGTACTTGATGAAAGCCATGTGCATCCAGCATACGGTTACCTCACTGCAATGTGCCTTGGGTGACATGCGATTCAGTAGGACATTCACACCCCTGTTAGCAGGCAATGCTGTTGTATTGTCTGTGGAAAGAAAAGATGTGAGTTTTGGTGGGTGTACTCTTTTGCGAGACTGATGGAGCATGCAGTAGAGACCCCGTTATTACCAAATCTGGACCTCAAGTTGCCATTCAATTTGAAGGCCTTAGTGACAGAGAATTGCGTGCCGCTATGTAGTCCAACAAATATGTCAAACATGCTGTGGTGTCTTCTGTGTCCCACTTGTGATCATTGGAGAAAGAGAAGTATATATTCTGTTAGAACGTGGTTGGTTGTTTTCTTGGTACTAGATTCATATCTGCATTTTGTGGAAAGGTAGCATGTGACGGTCAAGTAACATACCATTGCACGTGCCACTGGATGGAGCAATACATTCTGTAAATGTGAGAAGCACTTCTATTGCTAGATGGCTTCTAATATTAAGCATGTATGAAGTTTAACAGAAGGGGTGGTAATTAGTCTCAATTTCCTAGGATTAGTCGTGGAGCCTCACCCAGCCCACACCTGCACCACACACACACACTTGACCTTCAGTTAACTGAGACAATTTGTCTGATTTATAGCTACACACTAAATAATTTGTGCCCCTAACGTGTCTTGCTTCACTGATGGGAGTGCACACTATTGTAGCAGCAAGATTAGTCTGGAAATGTTATTGGGAGGAGTTGTCGGTGTGACGAATCAACTTCAGGGGCACCAGTGGTCCAGGGATGAATATCGGTTTCTAAACCATCAATCTGTCCACACCTCTAGTAGAAATGAAGAAAGATTTAGATCTAGATACATTTAAAGCAAAATTGGAACAACATCTGAAGGGGTTGATAGATTTCAAAAATGAGACAGAAAGAGTCAAAAGGATGAAAAAAGACCTCACTAATTTTTGCCACTAAAAAATAATTCCCCTATGTGGTCGATGGTTACAAATTTGGAAATACATTTCAAGCTCCTAAGAACAGATGAGTGCATTTCCGGGATACGTCCTACAGCTCCAGTGATGAAGGAAGCACAGGTGCAAGGGGACCAGATACTCAAAAAAAAAAAAAACCTGAGTAGAGGGAGGGAGAGGGGCCAATGGACAAAGGCAAATTATGGCTTTTTTAGGACAGGGTCCGAATCGAGGCGACTGGGACAACCAGATCAGGGCAAGAAACTGATCAAGGAATCGGTGGTAATCAATCTCTCGAATTACACTTTAAGCCATGAAGAGGAAGTTATTATCAATAAAGGACTTGCCTTTGTCATCACTAAAACACATGATTCTTTTGAATTCAGGACTGAATTCTTGCCGTTTATGCGCAATGTACATCTCAATGAATTTTTCAGTGAGAATGGGGAATACACTAATAACAGCTGCAGTGGGCTTCGTAATTGTTCTACCTTTTGTGCTCCCTGTCATTCATACATTCATACACTCCTGAATCAGTAGTTTTTGAAAGACAAGTACTAGCAGAAATCAAGAAATTAGAGTCCTGAGATAGACTTCACAACTCCAATTTGAGTAGTGCTCAAAAAGCGTCCATCATGAAGCTTGCCAAAGACCCTTATCATTAGACAGGCTGATAAAGGGGGAGTGATAGTGCTCATGAATCGGAGTGATTATGTTAACGAATGCGAGAGGTTGTAATTTGATGAGACCAGCTACCTAAAATTGACCAATGATCCAACTGTAGGACTCATGAAGATCTTTAAAGAAAAAGTCTCAAGGGCATTTGAATTGGAAATAATTAGTAAACAAGAATACGAGTACCTTTCTAGGGAGCAGGGTAGAGTCCCTGTGTTTTACATCCTACCTAAGATACATAAGAGCCTTACTAACTCTCCAGGACGCCCAATTTTGTCAGTTGTTAATTCTATCTTGGAATCCCTGTCCAAATTCGTTGATTTCTTTCTAAGACCTTTTGTGCTTAAGATGAAGAGCTATCCTAGGGACACTACTGATGACATCAATAAGATAGAGAACTCTGCATACACCCCAGGTCATTCTCTATTGATATGTCTGGATATCCAATCCTTATACACCACGATTCCTCAGAAAGCTACCCTCGATGTTGTTGAAGAAATATTGCTTAATAGAGAAGAAAGACATCCTGTAAGCAATGGCTTTCTTCTTTGGTGCACGGAATTTGCTCTAACAAAAAATGTCTTTCCATTTCAAGGCACATTTTTCAACAAATTGAAGGTACGGCCATGGGGGCGGCCATGGCCCCAAATCTAGCGAACCTATATGTTGAATTATTTGAGAAATCTGTTATATACCCTGCCACCAATCTGTTTGGTCATCACTTGAGAAAGTGGCTCTGGTATATTGATGAGGTGTTGATCATATGGGATGGCTCTATGGAATAAGCTAACTACTTTGTGGACTGGTTAAACCAACAAAACCGGTTTCTCAAGTTCACCAGGTCTATCAATGAATTTGAGACTCCCTTCTTGGACATCACCATTTTCCATTCTAAGGGATTATTGAAAATAAAACCTTATAATAAAGACCACTGACAAAAATGTGCTGTTGTACTTCAATAGCCATCATGCCAAACACATGAAGATGAATTTTCCTTTTGGACAATTCTTGAGGCTTAAAGGAAATAGCAGTATGAAAGAGGACTACTGCAACAGCGCTAATGCATTGACTCAAACTATTGTTGAAGGGGTATCCTTCTCGTCTGATTTAAGATGTCTCTAAAAGAGCATACAATAACAACCGTGAAGCTCTATTAGAGAAGACTAACAAAACAACTAAAGAGATAGGTGCAGTATTTGTCAATACATATTCCAATTTGTCGTACAAGATCAAAACTATAACTGAGAAAACATGGACAAAAGTTCATCATGGAAGAGATGTGTTGCCCCCCCTGGTGGCTTTTAAGAAAAGTCAAAGTTTAAGAAACATGCTAATTAGAAATGATGTAACAGAAGTCCAGACCAGGTCTGCTCGACAGACTAGATTGTAGGGGCTGCCAGAAGTAAAGGGACATTTTCTTTGTGGGCAGTGTAGCATGTGCGATGAGACTGAAGAAAGGAGATCTGTTCAAATTATGCCAGACTTGATGTGGTATCTGAAGGAAAGGACCAACTGTAACACCCAGAATGTTGTATACATGATCAGATGTCCCTGCAACCTACATTATATAGGCAAGACCAATCCGAAATGTCGGGTACGCATGGTGGAACATCGGAGTTGTATTAAAAACAAAGTGATCACAGCGCCTTTGGTCAAACATTTTGTTGAACTAAAACATGGCCACAGTTGGCACATTTTAAAGATGATTTGTGGGCACAACAAAGCTGAGATTGATCGGAAATTACTAAATTTCGAACAGAAAACTATTTTCAGGTTACAAAGTCATATATTGGGCCTTAATGATAGCATTGATTGGCATGTGGTCAGTTTAACATAAATATTGACAGTACAATGTGATGGCTTGGTGTAACAAATTAATGATCTCTGTAATATGGATATACTACCGTGAAACACAGTGAATGTACCGAGTCCACTGCGGTGGGTGTTGGCAACTCAATTGAGATTTTCAATCGAATACTGTGATTTATGATTTTGCCTTGTGGATACATCCTAGAATGTGCATATGTATATCCTGATGACACCCACATGAAGAATTATAGATGTTGTGACTTACAATGTTACTGGTGCGATGTCAGTGAAAGCACTAGGTGTAAAATACATTAAGGCGCTCTTTTTGTGTCATTGAATAAACATTAAAATATGTATTTGAATTTACATATGCCCTGTGATAACCTGGTTGTGCGATAGATTCCTTCAACACCACTTTTGAGGTGCCACCTTAGCATCCCTTTGTACATGGTTGCATCTTCCAGGACCTTCCCGTGCATTTTTCCATTGTTAACATGACGCGCTGCATCACGTTTGAAAGTAGTCACCTTGTTGATGTCGATCAGGCCGTTGCGTTTTGGACTGTCTTTTATGTCAACTATCCCGCGTCTAGCTTTTAACTTAGTGCGCGGAGTGCCAGTTCAGACATAGCTACGTTACAGGCACTTGGTGCCATCGAGAGAGTGAAGTAGCACCTTCTTACACGTAGGTGAGTCCATAATTAGAAATGCTTTTTCAATTATTACGTAGTTGGAAAGGGAATGTTAGTCACTGCTCGGTGTTTGGGATGCATTTAACTGCATGTTTTCAAACCACGTGGAGAGGTTGCTTTTATGACTCGAGGGCTCGTTATGATGAACTGCGGGCTTAGGGTGCACGTCGTCTCTCGATCCATCATGAACTAATGTCATGTTGTCACGGTCTTGGCTGTGTTTGTTGTCCCTTGTTGTATCACCAGTTAGACCACCCCCGGGTGCGGAGGAACATGGGTATACAACGTAGGGTTCTTCCCTTAAGACATTTGTCTGTTTTCATTTCCCAGGTGAACGTGTGGATACTGAGGCATCCCTATTCTGTGGCCTACTTACATCCCCTACCTTGAAAAATCGAGACTTCACCTGTGTTGGTAATAATGGTGTTGGTGTTAATCTTTGGAATCCTATAAGTCTCTTTATGACTACTGTATGGTGAATGATGGTACTGATACAGAGCATTGTGGCTCTGTTTTGTTGTTTGCTACCATAGGACCCCTAAATACCCCGGTGAATTGAGACACCGTTTAGAAATGAGATGTGTCCCATTTGTGGTACACGAGGCGATCACTAATTAGACAACGCCTATAAAGGAAATACCATTGAAGATCATTCAAGTTGCATGTTGGGTAACCAGTAGTGATGGGCCAATTGGTGGGACCCATCTCTGAGTGTGTCGTCATACTGATATTGACTTTCAGTGTGAATGACCTACAGAAATTGATTGGTATGTTGTGTACCTTGCCCCGTAATGATTGAGCTTCCGTTTTTTGTTTTATTTTTAGGCACTATTGCCCTTCATTGTTGGTGTTAAGACCCCCTCAACACGGTGTTGAAGAAATGTATGAATTTTACAAATACTCTACCTACTTTGGGCTAGATGAACAGAAACATGTTGGGATTGATGATTTTATGACACATTGAGAATGTTGTATGTTGTGATGTGATATCTTTTGTGTCCTGTACTTAGGTGTTTGTTTGTTGAGATTCAATTTTATGTGTTTTGTTCACACTGTGTAAGGTTAGGGTCCATTCTATGTTTTAGATAATTGAATATATTTAAATAAATATATTTGTTATGAATAGATATCGTTGCACACAGTCCATTTTTGTCAGGATTAGGTGTGCCGAGTCATCAGCGGTTTGCTGAATCTGGGGGTCGAGGTGATTGTGTAAGAAAGATTTCATCTTACTCCTTATTTATATATACACACGTCTAGTACACCAGAAGGCACCCGAACAGAAACTCAAGTAAATTATAAACCTCCTTGTCCAATTTTTGGTAACATGGACAGAATGGCAGGCTTATCTCTGCAAGGTTGTGGATCGTTGGTTAGTTGCAACACAGTGAAAAATACAATTATTACCCAATGATAAAAGGGACTGTCCGGTCAAGGTTGTATATAAATATCTACTTTATTATTATTACAACAGACAGTTCTTTCACACTACAAAATACAACCCACCCTGTAAAGGAACACATAGGACAGTTTCACAAAGGAAAGAAATGCACCCTGGATACTGACAGGAGGGTAGTCGGTAAAGCAATCACTCTTAACTGTTCAAGGTTATTTGCTTTCTGCACCAAGGGAGCAAGGGGTCGTAAATGTCACTAGGGGCCTTGGGAGAAGGACTAGGGGGACAGAACCACAATGTACCTGGTGCTTGAGATGATCTTGATGCTCGACAGCGTCAAGTCGGTTCCAGGGCGCTTTGCAGCTCCTGCGACAGAGTTCGAGATGTGAGACGGCTGCGGGCAGGGCCGGTCTTAGACTAGTTTGCACCCAAGGCGGGAAGCATCGGCGGCACCCCACTCCCCCAAAAATATTACAATACAAATTGTAAGTTACAGATGTTGTTAATGGGGCACTCAATAAAGAACTAGATGGAAACGCAATACAAAATGCATACATTAGATACTAAGTGACAGTCTTAGAATGTGACCTGTATTATGTGTTCAAAATTAACTTTTCTTAACTTTGCCCTTGCAAATACGTCAGTTTTTTAGAGTACCAACTTTGGTTGGGTGATACTGTATGTAAATATGTTCTATGTAAAGGGTTTTGGTAAAAGCTATATAAACAAAAGATCATTATCATTACTTTATTTGCAAAACTTCCCCTCCAAACACATTGCTCTCGTACAAGGTGGGGTGACTCCACCTTGTACGAGAGCAGGGTGTTCGGTGGGGAAGTTTCGCAAATACAGTAATGATAGAGGCACCCACACCGTAGGTTGGTGATCGCTCTATTTAACCAGGCCTCGCTGAGGATGTGTGTGGGCCCATTTCAACAGGATTGTTGAGGGCCTCCTGCTTGGAGCGAAAACAGTCGGAAGCACCCATGGGGTGCATACATTACAGTGGCAACAAAGATAGGGTTAATAGCCGCCAATTATCATGAGACGGCAGCCGCCGCAGAGCTTTAACACGAAATGCCCATTGAAGAGCTCTAAAACCTTCTTTGTCAGCAAATGGCTGATGTGGAGAAACCAGTGTTAGAAGGAAATTAGGTGGTAACACTTCTGTATATCCCGTGGGAAGAGAAAACACAGCTAGTAATCCACGCTCTGCAAAGCGCACATTCTAAGCCCTGAACGAAAGTAGAGAAATTAATATATTGAAAGTCTGCCGACTGGAAACCTGGGGGGCCCAAGGCGTGAGGCCCCTTCCATTTGAAAAGGTTGAAAGACCTTGACGCTGTAATACAATTGTAATCACAAAGATACTGGATCTTCTTTTAAATGTGTGTGCTCACACAAATGTACACTGATTCCAAGGACAGAGCACATCTTTACATAGAAGTAATTCTTTTCAGAGACATTCCCCTAATTTTTAAACATCTTCAAAAAGTTTCTTTCATTATCTTTGGACCAACTGAATGTAAAAGTAATTTCAGAGATAATACATCAATGTCTCCATCAACCACTAGCAGGCTAAAATAAGATATTGCCATCATCATCATCACCACCACATGTTGAGAAATCCAAAAAGGACTGAGAACGTTGTAAGGTCTCAGAAAGTAGCACCCTGAGCAGATTAGGTATTTCGAACAGGAGGCTTCCCCACTGAACCGCGGCCGTGAAAGTGGGGTTTAAATGCAATGTTTGGGCTGCACAGCTGACAAGATTTTCCTGGTATGAGACACTTTTAACGGCACTTTGATGTAACAATGCAAGATTTGTAGTACATCTTTTCCTTGCAACATTGTGGCAGACGCTCCATGGACAGCACTAAGCACTGCATCACTTTTGTACTCTACGGGGAGGTTCAATGAAGCCGCTTGTTTAAGGTTACCTGCTGCCAGCACCCCAGGTACACAGAGCATGCTTTGTCCCCATGAAGACTGCACTGAGGTTCAGTTTAATGTACAAAGCTGAAAAGGTGCCACCGCCGTAAACTTTCATTGGTAAGCGGCAAAGAAAGCGCACAAGGGAAAATAAAAAGCACATTTCCTGTGGCCAAATTCTGGACAATGGCCATAAAAAATAAAACATTGCAAACCCATGAGAGAGCCTTAAACATACCTTTCTGCGAGACCAGTAGTTTATGCAGCTGAAATGGGAGAGAAGAGGCGTGACCGCTAAAATGGGACCTGGTGGCTTGCCAGGGTACTTCATTTTTCCTAGTGTTTCTACATTTTTCAGTGTGGTTGATGCAATCGACTTCCCCTCAGGACTGTTTTTCATTAGAACATGATTGTCTCCATTCTGTCATCCGATTCTGTCAAAAGTGGGCCCATTTGTCCACCAAACTCGACTGGGTCTCGCCTACATTCTGTTTTCCCTCTGCAGAAAGGATGCTTCATAAAAGTGACCTGATTGTACTTGCCACTTGCAAAATGGGTACTCGTTTGGCTTCAACATCAGATACATAGTGGCTCTTTTTTGATTCATGGACCTGTTCTACTAGACCCAAGGCCACCTACAGTGCTGTCATGGCTGTTTTACTATTTTAGAGTGGCCTCTGGGCTTCTGTGCATAGAATGTGGGAAGTGTGCCTTTTGACACCAGCACCAGTGTTTGGATTCATGTTTCCGTGAAGTCTACCTCTGTTCCTGATATTTCTTTGTTTTAGTGGGGGAGGGCATTCTAAAGAGTTGAACATTCATATTGTAAGCTCATGAACTGTAACTCTCCATGCAAGAACACGTGCTGATAACAGGACTGATTTTGGCAGTGCATGCCAGAATGAGTGAGGGAAGAGGGCTGCAAGAGTGGTTTCCTGCAATATACCGATGACATTTTTCCAAACTAATGAAGTGAAGGAAGTTTGAAGAAAGGTGTAATCACAAGTGTTTCCAGATTTACAGATGATTCGTTTATTCTGGTGTATCTGCTTTCAAAAGAATGTGTTTTCTGTTTCATCTCATTTCTGGTCTTTTAGCCCGCCATCTGCCCAGTTTGCAGCTGTTTGTGTATAGAGAGCACTTATTGTTTGGTATGCTTAAAATGGAATCCGAATCCGGGATGCTTTGCATATATTTTAGATGTGACGGATGTTACTCTTATAATAATGCAGTGTATGCTAACATTGATCTCGACAGGGCAAGATTGATTATTTACTCGCTAGATACGTTTTTGACATACATTATGAATCGAGGGTGATGCATTGTGCATGTCTAGAACTGCAGTTATTTTGCAGGAATGCAATTTAAAAACAAGAACAACTCCAAAGTGTACTGTTAATCTACAAAAGGTCGCCTTTCAACCCTGACCTGGAATGCAAAGTTGGCTATTTTTTAAATCTTTCACACATAAAATATAATCGGAATGTTGGTACCTTGCATTGGACTAGCTGAAAATAACTTGCTGCGAATACGATTGTAAAACATCAGAGACCCACTCTACCAGTCTTTGAGCCAGGAATTGTGCAAGCAGCCAAACTGTTTCTAAAAATGGCCGGCTTTAGAGATCCTTTCTGCAGGGATCTGACTCTACAATCTAGGTTAGACAGAGCTGTCCGTTTAGCGAGCACGCTGAATTCTTATTGCCCCAATTACAATACTGCTCCTTATAGGGCAGCTGTGCTGTGGGGCTAATAGTGGGGGCTTAGGGGACAAAGCACCATGCATGTCTCTGGCAGCACGTAATACACATTAAAGATATGGTGTGTAACACACCATATCATTTTATGTTATTAGGTGGGAGTTGTGGGTACGATTACAAAAAATCTTACCCAAAAAACACTGTATAGATCGTTAATGGCAATGGCACACGGGGCAGCTTCTCTCTCACTGCTGGAGCTCCTTGTTAGTTGGAGTTGGCTGCATCCTGCCTCCCTCGGGGCCTGCTGTCTGCTCCTGTCCTATGCCTGGGTGGCTACTGTGTTGGGGCTCTTTATGATTCTCATTCCTCCGAGCCCAATGATGGCAAATCAATCACTCCCTCTAACTGGATTGCTGCAGCACATGAGAAGGACGGGGAAGAGGCACGTGCCGCCGGGCCTGGCCTGTCCGACTGATGAGCAACAACTGTTGCTTTTTTTCTAAGTGGAGCTGAATAGCTGAAAGTCAAGCACTTGGAGCTAGCCTGGCTTTGCAGTACAGCAGCAGCAACCTGAGCCAGACATCATGCAGTCAGTGCTCTGCTCGATCTCAAACATAGTCTGATTTTGAGTAGCACTTTTTATTTTACATAGATAGCGTTACCTGGGCCCTGGACGACGTACGGACTTCATGAAATGATGCAGAAGCATCAACCATCATTGTGCAGTGTGTGTTGATCTGCTTGGAAGACTCGAACTGAGCTGGCTGGCGTCTGCTAGAGGTTGGCACGTCAGGCAGCTGCCTGTATGGCCTTATGCAAAGACCAGCCCTGGCTGTGGGTATCAGGTGGCAGGCAGTTCGGCAAGCGAGTGTGGACGGATGGCTGCAGGCAGGTCTACACTGCGGCTTGGGGGGGGGTCAAGAATCATTCTCTCTGTGCTGATTGGTGGATCTGGAATGCTGGTCGAGGCGTCTCGGACAGCTTTAGTGACTGCAGCATGACAAGTCAGTGGTGCAGCTGGCCAATGTTTGCGGGCTCGACTGCCTCGACAATGTCTTTAAAAGATGGATGCTGGTTGATGCTTGTTGTGGCACTCCTCGCTTCTTCACAGGGCTTGTGTCGTCCTTTAAGGCATAGGGCACAAAGCTGAGGAGAGCGTTTGCAGGCAATTGCCTTGTCTTTTGGTTAGAGACTCTTTGACACTTCCCACCTAGGAAGTTTGCTGGCAGCAGGGCATGCTGTGTGCTGCCAGGTTACCAGTTCTGGAGCTGTTGTCGGGTCCTCTGAGTCCGGTATCTCGCTCTGTTTCCTGGGATGTTTAGGGGAGATATCTTGCTTCCTTCTTGGAAATCCTGGCCTTCCTTCACTGGCGGAAGATGTAATGCACACTGTACCTTCAGCCAGGGTCCAAATGTGTTCTTACTCCTTTCAAAGACTCCTTTCAAAGTCATTGCATGATCTGCTAAGTGAGGAGCTCAGCCCTCTTTTAAAGCCAAATGGGACCCAGTGATTGGTGCAGACTAGGCCTACCTTAATGAACCAATCCAGGGTCCCTACCCAACAACCTTCTGTTATGCGTGAGGTCAGGACCAGAGTGCTTTGAAACAGAAAAGGTAAGAGCTGACAACCTGTACTCCTAAACCCACCCATCTTCCTCTCTGTTGTAGATCAAAGTGTCTCTCTGCTTAACTGAGTCCTCTGTGACTCTTGATCAAAGCGCAGGTCTCTCTTGAAGTTTGTGGTGAGAGCAGACTTCTGTCTTCCTCAAATCACATACTTCGTCCCTCTGAAAGGAGTCCGCTCTGCAGGGGTTGCCTACGGTAAATAGTAGACCCAGACTTGCCATTCACTGTTCTACATACAGAAGGGTGGGAACTAGCTTCAAGTTGACACATTGCATATCCAAGAGGTGCTAGTCCTGCCTTCCTCTTGTCCATTCTGAGATGAAGCCTGACGCAGGCCTGTTCCAATTAACTCCTATTAGTATGTGCTGCCACCAGCAGTTTAGACAATACGAAAGCCGATCCATGAAGCCTTTCATATTTTAATTAGGCTGCCCATGGCTGGAGGAAGGTGTCACCTTCACCCTTTTGAGATGCTTTGATGTACCCGTGGCTGTCACATTCCAGCTGAATGTGGCAGGGGAGGACGGCGCCTGTAGGCTGTGACCTCCTGGAGTACTCTCGACTATGCATTTGTTGTGCGGTGAGCAGGGAAAATGTGTGCGTAATGGCCCCACGCATTTTCGCAAGCTGATCGCCCATCATTCATTTTCATTTAAAAAAGGCCAGGCAAGCGCTCACTCCCTGTGTGGGTGATCGAATTCCTCACAGTAGAGTATCACTCTAAGGCAGATGCTGGTGGTCTGGCAAGGCAGATCGTACAGCTGGTGAAGCAGCAACGGTCTGATAAACTGGTAGAAGAGACTATGGAACATGTAGCAGTGTAACGTGGGAACAGAAGGTCATACGCTGATTAAACTCATAATGGTTTTGGATTATGCTCAGATGCTGGATTTTGTGTTTGGTTACTGGAACAGAAGTGGATTGTTGTGTTCAGGTGTGAGACAAGTTAAGTGAGGTTTAGCGAGCAGCAGTGTGCCTTGCACAATGTCACATGCAAGTGGCTGTTGTCATAGCTGAGGTGTACAGCAGGTCCGAAACATTGGTGAAAGAGAATAAGCAAGACAATAAACCTACAAAACAAGCTACCGAATGGTACTTACTAGTAAGAGTGTCTGTACAACCTGGTTTTTAACGGTGCCCAAAGTGGGTCGCCTTGGAAAGCTGTGAGCATGATATATGATCATCATACTACGAAGATTTTGTGAAACCGGGTGAGACGGAGTTCAGCATTACCCTTCAGAGAGAATGTCATCTGCATGGAAGTTTTCTCCTATCTTGTTTAACCTGCATATTTTGCCCCTTTATTATCTGTTGGGCACTCTAGGAGCGAAGTTTTAAATCTATGCTGATGATACCCAGATATGTTTTAAATTGCGGGTACTCCTGCTTAAATCTGTTCAATATTTAGGAACTCTTTGCCGTAAATTGAAAATTGGATGAAAAAGATTCCCCCAGCTTTAATCCTTCTTAAACACAATTTCTCTTACTTCACACTGATCCTCTAAGAACAAATATCATGTCCACCTACTTCAGGATTAGCCTATCCCAGGAATGTTTCAGAGCTACGGACCATATCCCATTATTTTGCTGACCGTAATGACTTGGTGGTAATTTAACACAAAGTAATTACTTGGGAAATCCATCTAACAAATATAGGTATTTGTGGTTGGGGATAAATAGGGGGTGGGGGTTTGGGGTAGGGCAGTAATGAACTGGGAGGTGCTGCATTAGAGTCCCCACCAAATTAAAACAAAATACAACATTTGATGACACATTTTGAAGTAATTACATTGTGGTTAATTACTACAAATTAATATAGACATGGTTAAGTCTCTTGGCATACTTCTTGGAGGCACCTTGTCTGTGACCCCTTGAGTGAGTTCAATTGTTAAATCCTATTCATATTAAATGATGCTGCTTTGGCAAATACGCCATCTATTGGCTGAACATAACTGCGTTGTCCTCGAGTGTGCATTTATCTTTGCTACTACTGCAGCATCCTATATTTAGCGATAAACAAAGCTTGCATCGATTACAGGTCATTCTTAATATTGCAATGTGTATTGTGACAAATACGTCTAGCAAGTAAAGGCAAGTCCCTTTACGCTCACGCCAGAAATAATACAACCCTCTAGGGAAAAAGGCCAAGAGATTGCTTGCAAGGGTAACAAGGTTTAATTGTACAAAAGACTAGGGTGTCAGCAGAGTACTCTGCTGCTCAAGAATTTTATGCCTGAATCATCATGAAGAGTACACAGCATCACTAAGAACATCATCCATAGGGTCTAACCCTGCACAGTTGATTGGTGAGACCATATACAAGGTCCTGCTCCATAGGGGATGCCAGGCAATGATTGGTTCACGTCTCTGCCATCTGTCTGTTCCCATGTGGGTCAGCTGGGCTCATCTCTCCAGGGACTGAAGGTCAGACCCTTCACATGTTGCTGTTCCAAAGTTATTCTTGTACAGTAATGCTACTAATACATCATTATGGCATGCACCTGGGAGGCTCGGGAACTGGCACCAGTGGGAGGGTAGGAACACAATCCTGCAACCCACACATTCTGTGCTCTGTCTATATCGCACGCCTCTCACCCAAGGCTTCTACCCTCATTTCAATCTACAATTTATCCCTCCCTGTACCTTGTACTACACAAAGGGTGTATTTATGGGAAGAGATGAGATGGCCATGCATGTGAGATCTTTTATGACCATTGGTTTTAATCGCTGGCGGGCTGGGGTCACTCACTATCATGGAATACAGGGGTTCTTGGACTGGGTCAGTGGTGGGTGCCATTACTCCTGGTAGGCTGGGTGTGATTTAAAGGTCTGCTGTTGCCCTGGCTATGATGAATGTGCATCGCAAGGAGTCTATCGTGTCTCATGGCCTTCCAGGGCGCATTCCTTTCTGTGACAATAAGTAATGGCAACAGTTAAGGGACAAAGGGAAGTTTCTGTGAGAATTAGCAGCGCAGGCTGCTCAGCATTTGGGCCTGTTCAGTTTCTCCACGTGGCCTACGTTTACTGTGCATCCATTTAGGTCTAAATGGGTCTCGCATAACTATAAAAGGACGTCTATATGCGCGCACTAAGTCTATCCAGCTATAATTCCCACAATATTGAATCCGTGCCTGGCTTCTTAGCATGGCCCTTTCCCCCCTAGTACATCACATGGCTACCTATAGGATTCACCTCACTCTAAAGTGTCTAGGGGGGTGGGACAGACTGATTTCCATCCCAATATCCCCCCCTTCCGTTACTTCTACAGTAACAAATTCCCCCCATACTTGTGCTCGTTTTCTCTTCTTAACGCAGCTTCATATGGGGGTGTTCCCTGTATTGGCATCCATGCCCTACACACATTTCGTAAGCTTTCTCCCAGTCGCACATACTCTGTGCCAAATCTACCCATACTTCCTTATAATGTTTAGGGTCTGGAGGAGGGACAATGGTCGTGTGGTAGAGTTGGTCAACTTCATCTCCATAGGAGATGGGGACCATGAGGGGAATGGGTGGTCAGTTTGTACTTCTACCTCCTTTGTGCTGTGAGCTACTTTTGGAACGCCAATGGAGACCATCATCATTGTGCTATTATGCACTGCTTTGGCACAACACCAGAGACCCAACTGGCACATGCAGAAGATGAACATGATATTGGGCACCAGCATCTTCACCAGTGTTCCTATCCATGATGGGGCCCAACTAAAAGCCATTGTAAACCAGTCTTCATCTTGAACAGCAGCCTCCTTTTTCATTTTGGCCCCTAGATCATGCACTGCAGTGATGACATGTGACAGTACCATTCTCAGCATCTTCGGAAGGTACAAATGTGCAACATGAACTCCCTATCTTTTTGCACACACCACCATCGCTGATAGCATATATAGAATGTAGCGGTTCTGCCTAGTCGTGAGTCTTCGGGCGCGCAGCTCGACCCTTATGGCGTTGAACTCCTGCTCGGTGTCGTTAGCCAACTGGACCAGTTCCCAGCACACAATTTGGAGCGATTTGGCATTAGCTTGTGCTTGTACACTGGGTAGCAATAAGGATACAACACATGTCTCTTCTGAGGTGAATAGCTTGTATTGCTTCGGTATTTCTTCAAGCAATTTTGATGAGTCTTTGTACAGATAGTTTGATGTTCTCTTTTTTCTCTGCAGCTGGCCACATGACTCTTTTCCAGGGAGAATGTGAACATCTGGTGGTGGCAGTGTGTGTGTTTTGGTCCGTGATAGTCCTGGACACTGTTGGTGCTTCGTTGGGCAGTGGCCCCCCTTTGCGGTGTTCTTCTGGCACTACCAATAGGGCCGAGTGTAGTGTAGCTTGCACACAATAGCCCCTCCAGGATAGTGGGAGGTGCAATTATGCTTGTTGGCCACACACCCAATAGCAGTCCATCAGTGCTGCTGTGTCTGCCCCTCTTTAGATCTGGAATCAACACTGTTCTGTTACATCGTTCATTTGAGCCGACAGACAGTTCCTTCACTGAAAAAGCACAACTCCTAGTTCTTTTCTTGGTGCACTTTTACTGACTTCTCCATTGCTACAATCCATGTCAGTTTCATGACGTGCTCTGTCCATGTTTGTGCGCACGTATTTTCCACTAGGGCTGCAGTCCCTTCTTGAAACCCCTAGGAGTCCATTGGCTCAGCAAGTGAGGGTTGTTTCCTGACATTTGTTTTTAACATGCTTTGCTGCTTCGATCACTAAACAGGGTTGCTTTAGACCGTTGGTGTTTGTAGGACTGGCTTTTACATTTATGGACATCTGGATCGACAAGTTGTCAATGCACATTGCATGCCTGAAAAGTGCATTTGATCCTACATAGCTCAAGATGAATCCGGCATTGCACCTCTGTAATCAGTACTTCTTGTGGCACTAGAACCTTGGGTGCCCCTGATGCATGCAGTATTAACGAGCACACGTAGCAGCTGCTATCGGTTGTTCGTCTACCCACTGCACTAATGTCGGAGTACCAACTGTTTGAGTGCTCGGGATGATGGATATCTTCAACCGCATCCAGACCTTGGCCATCGTATGCATCATATTTGAGCCTACGCGTTTGTCTTTTCATTCTGTCATGGCGCGATATGGATCTTCTTGGTAATTTACTCCTGCTAATCGTGGTGTTATCAATACTATTTGTGCTACAAAAGAGGTTTTTAATATTTGGAAGTAGTATTTCTAAATTTTACTCATACATTCAGTCTTACGGCTAATGATTCAGTTAAGAGGTGTGCTTTTGTTCAGGTTTCCCCTCCCCCCTTATTTTAGATGGCTTGCCCAGATAAAAGATTACCCCCAATATATTCCTAAGGAAGGAATGAAGGAACAAACTGGCTGTGAAATGTAGGCCATATTGGTACAAATACATTCTAATAGAACTAATAACATTTCTATAGCTATGCAATGAACAATTTGACTTTGAACTCTTCATCTTCTTTTCACCTGTAATGGGAACAAGAATGGAAGAGGTTTGGGCAAGGGGAGGGGATCAAGGAAAGGGGGAAAAATGGGACGAAGCAGGAAGGAGAAGGGAAGAAGGAAAGAGAGAGAGTTTTAATTTATAGAGCTTATGCCTCTAGCAGCAATGCAGGTTTGGCTTTCTTTTGTACATGCACTTACATTGTCAGCAGTAAGGTGAGGTAGACTGGTTGCGTTAGTTTTAGGTTACTGGTGTGGAATTCGGTGAGGCCCTGGGAATGTCCGAGAGGTGTATCCAATATAGAAGCCCTTTCACCTCCACTGCGAGAGGGGTGGAAAACACTACTTCGTAGGGCCCGTGTAACCTGGGGTTGTTTCACTTGCGCACAAAACATCTGACATACACCAACTCCCTTGGCAACAGTGGATGGGCGGGTGCTCTGTCAGCCGGTGGAACCATAGTGTTTTGGGCATCATCTGGGTGAGGTGGTGCAATTTGTTGTGAGAAGCATTTGATTGCACGGGTTAGGTTTGTTAAATATTCCTTGAATTACTCTCCCAGAATTGTTGCAGCCCTATGGGTGTCTAATGCCCGCCTCACAGGGGAGATGGGCGTTTGCATGCATATGCCTGTCACTAACTCATCTGGTGAGAGGTGATAGTCCTTGCTGGGCATATGTCGCAAATTGAACAGGGCCAGGGGCAAGCAGTGTACCCAGTTCTTTTTCAAGGTGTTACACAATTTCGAAAGTTTACTTTTGAGAAGGTCGTTGATTTGTTCCACAACACCATTCACTTGGAGGTGATAAATGGAACACATGCAGTGCTTAATGCCTAGCAACGCCATGATTTCCTGAAAGAGTTCATTAAAAAAGTGAGTGCCGTTGTCTGATCTCAAAATCTCACACACCCCATCAGAGGAATAACTCACGTACAAGGAATTTACAAGGAATTTTGCTGCAGACTTGCCATCTGGGTGGACACAAGGGCCAGCGTCAAACCACCGTGAGAACGGACACACCACTACAATGAGGTATCGAGCTCCGTTACATCCCTCACCCATGTCCGCATAATCAATATGAGCTCACGGAATGGTCCAATGGGGCGGGCGGAGTGCCTGGCAATGTGCGGAGGGTCATTCTAGGACTGAACACGTGCTGCATTGCATGACCATCGTTGAGAGATGTTCTTGGAGGTTTGGTATAAACCAAGCTTCCTCTGTCTGCTGCAATGTGGTGTATGAAGCTGTGAGAGTAGTGAAACTGCTCAATGGCTGTGTGCAGCAATTCCACAGGCATAACTACTTTCCAGTGCATTGTTGCCTCCACAAGAGGTCAGTTGGAGACTGTACGCACCCACGCTTGAGCCAGAAATCTCCTTCTTCCTGCGGTGCCCTACACGAAGCGCTATTATCTGCGCTATCGGCATTGCTGTGTATGGGTCTGTTTCTGACCTCATGGTGACGGCTGTGATGACATACTCAGCAGGTGTGGGCACCAGAAGATATGGCGCTGCCTTTTCTGCCATGTCATTGGCTGCGTTTCCCAAATACATTTTGTCTGTGTTATTTGTGTGGGCTGCGCATTTGACAACCTCCACTACAGATGGCTCTGCCAGGTCGGAAATCAGGGTTTTGAGCAGTGCTGCATGTTGTACTGATGATCTGTCTGCCCGTCGGAAGCCCCTCCTTTTCCAATGTGAAAGACCTGCATGCACTGTTGTGGTGACATAGGCAGAGTCTGAGTAAATGGTGGCATAACACCCCTTCGACGCCTTAAGCGCTTCACTGAGTACCAGAAGTTCTACTGCTTTTGCTGAATAATGCATGGGTAATCTTTTCATTACTAGTGTCTCATACTCCCCCCGCTTCTAAGTGCACCATTGCTGCCCCAGCCTGTCTCTTCCCAGTGTCCTGGTCGATAGTTGCTGAAAAGTACCTTGCCCTCCTACAAAGGGCTGTCTTTGGATTTGGGGAGATCATCCTAATCACCCTCATAGCTGGCACAGTCATGTTTCTGTAAGTCTTCGTCTGTGCACAGTTGTGGTAGGAGTGTGGCGGGGTTCACTGTTTTACATCTTACAACATGAATATGTGGGCTTCAGAGGATAATCTCGTACGCTGATGCCTGTTGTGTGGTAAGAGTGGACTTGGATCATTCTATGATAGCAAATACTGAATGTTCCACATACAATGTCCCTGACCCTGAGCACCCCACCACAATTGTGGAGCTCTTCTCAATTGCAAAGGCAGCTGCAACGAGAGCTTGTTCACATGAAAATTGCCCCTGCATCACCGAGTCTAGTGTACCGCTATAGTAGGCCAGTGGCGTGTGGCCCATTGTGCTCTTTTTGTGTTAGTACTGCTGTCCTAAGTGTACCATTTGAGTGTGGAAATATGCAGAACTCCTGTGTGTAGTCTGAGGTGACAAGAACGGGGGCTGTCAAAATGACTTCTTTTAGGTCATTGAAACTTAGGGGGTCATTACGAGTAGGGTGGTAAGGGATACCGGGCACCGGTAAGGAGACCGGTGCCAGTAATCCCCTACCGCCCTATTCTGAGGTTCCTTGGAGGGAACCGTAAGGAACGTGTGGTCCGACCACATGTCCCTTTTGGGTCCTGCTAAGGGACCAGGGCACTAATAACGGGGTTGCAAGTCACGAGCCTATAATTAGCGCCCTCCCCATTCCCATTGAGCCCTATGGGGGCTAACAGTTGCAATAGGGCAATAGAGTCTCTCCAACAGTTCTGTTCACTGTCACTGCACACTAATAAATAGTCTATGTACTGAATTGCTGTACTGGGTACCTGAATGTTACCTAAATATCTGTGCAGTATCCTGTTAAATATGCTGGGACACATGCAGTACCCTTAGGCAAACATGTATGTTCATAGCACTTTCTGCCATGTGTAAATGCTGTGAGATACTGTGAGTCTTGTTGCAGGGGTACCGAGAAGAAGGCATTCTTTAAATCAATCACCGTGAAATGGGCCGCTTCCTTGGGGATACTGCACAAAATGGAGGCCAGGTTTGGAAAAAGTGGAAAATCTCTCTGTGCTACGTCATTGAGGGGGCAAAGATCTTGGATCATCCTCCAACTGCCCCTGTCACCTTTTTAATGGGGTATATGGCCGTATTGCATAGCGAGGTAGAGGGTACTCTGATCCCTTGGCGTAGTAAGGCTTGTATCATGTCTCTGATCCCCTCTTCTGCCTCCCTGGATAATGGATATTGCTTCACCCGGGGAAACACTGCCACGCCATTTAGTGTGATTCTTACTGGGGTCACTTCTTTCAGCATTCCTACATTGTGTGGGTTGGTTGTCCATAACTGTGTGGTGACCGGTTGTAAGTCTGCTTGGCTGAACTGGGGTGGCATGACAAGAGCTATGAGGAGGCTCTGGACCCTTCGGTACTGTACCATGATCTCACAGATTTCTCTGTCATCGTTGTTGTCCTCAAAAGGTTCGGTATCTGTCGACTCCTTGAGAGGGACAGTGGGATCAATGCATAAAACTGTGCGCCACTGGCATTCCTGAGTATCTGTACCTAGGACAACAATTATTTTGGCAGGCACCAGCAGCCTCTCCAGATCCAGGGCTAGTATAGTGCCTGCCACTAGCTTTGGGGACACCACAGGCCAAAAAATGAAATCAGTTGGTACTCTCCAGCAAGTTTTGGTAATCTGGGGCACGGCTTGTGCAAGCACTGTAGTGCCGTAAATGAACATGTCTGTTCAGGGATGCCTCTTACCACCATGTCCAGTGCCATGACATGTATCACGAGCATTGGCCTCATCGAGCACAGGCCAGGTGGTGTGCAGACGATACCACTGTCTGTGAATGAGATCGTCATGTTCTGCTTGCTAAACCGATCCCTGCTGAGCAAGTTGACAGGAGAGCTCTCACAATACAAGAGGGGGGCTCATACTACCTTCCCCTCTACTTTTACATCTAAATAGTTTGTGTATGGAACTGTTAAAACAGCCTCAGAGAATACCTGCGTGTCAAGAGTTTTGCCTGATAATGGGAAGTCACCTTCGCTAAAGCACAACTTCTCGGCTCCTGAGTCCACCATAAAGATGATTGTTTGTTCCCTATTTCTGCCCCCACCAGGGGTTCCTCTTCTGGGTTTAGGGTCATTGACAGGACTAGACACGCAAGTGCTCTCTGTGGGATGTCCTAGTCAGGGTATGTGTCTGTCCCAGGGAACGAAAAAGGGTTTCCCCCTACTACTGTAGGTCCTTGAAACAGGGCTACTGTGCCATTTGGCGCACTGCCAAAGGCATTCATGTTCCCCGCTTGTTACATGTTGAGGCAGGGCTGATAATGCTGTACTGCTTGTTGAGGGTGCCGTGGTGGAGAGGGGCCGGGAGTCTGTGGGGGTAGCTGCATGAGGGCTTGATGGATCCCGTATGGTATTTAGGACATCCTGGGTGGCAGTCCCTGGGGTGTTCCCTTGTGTTGGGGGGCCATATTGTATTGACTGTAATTATACCCCATACCTTGTCTACTCCAACATTCTCTTTAAAAATGTCTCCACTTCCTGCATGTCCAACACTGCCCCGTTCCTCCTCCTCTTGGCCCCATCCCCCAAACCCCCCTACTCTCGATCCTCGAAACCCACCTTGGCCTCGTTGCTGTCCTCCTTACTGCTGTGAACCAGAGAATTGCGGGTTTGCGCCCCACTGTCCTTGCCCTCCTTCAGCCCACAATGAGGCTATTCTGGCACTCATAGCATTATGGGCGTACCCTCCCTCTTCTGTCTGTGTCAGCGTTGGCGCCTCGCCACCCCTGCTACTTTGGCTAATTTATTTTGTACCAGTTTGGCTTCCTCTACCTGCCACCTCTGAATTGTTTCCTTCTCACTCTTTTATTCTCCTACAATGGTGAAATATAATGCTTTGAATTTCGGGCCACACTTTCGATACGATTGCTGCAATTCTATCAAGCGCTTTCTGCACTTCCTTAGGCATGCCCTGCTTCACTATAAAATAGAAAAAGGGGTTGACTGGTCCCAGGCATTGCCGGTTTCTGCCCTTCACATTTCTTGGACCCTAAGAATAAATTGTGCGGCATCTTCATCATCCCCCATGGTACATTGCATGATGGACTGTAAATCTGCAGTGTCCGGGAACGCTCGCCGTAGCACATGCCATATCGTGGCCCTAATCTTATTGAACGAGGCTCCATCATGAGCGTTGTTACTCAGTGTTACTCCCCAGTACCCCGCCTTCACCCAGACATCTGCAGCTTGGTCCCCAACTGCAGCCACAATAAGCTTTTAATGTCTCCTATTACCAAGGGTACTCCCACTGTATTCTTTTCAAAAGCATATATCCATTTCCCGACACGTACCGGGAGTGCCTCAAGGAGGTTATTCGTATCCATCTGTGCCCATGGCATTTATTGCAGTTTCCCTGCCCCCTTGTGTATCGGAGGCATTTGAATTCTCATCTTGCTTTTTCCGCCCCTTAGTTACACTTCCCTTTTTCCTCGCTACTGCTATTCGGCCGGACCTCTCCCTCAATCTTTCATCCCACAAACATTCTAGCCTAGGGGTGGGTTGAGGTGCCTGTTCTGCATCTCCCTCCTCATCGTCCTCAACTTCATCGAATTCACTCCAGTTTTCTTCATCTCCCCTCCGTGACCCTACATTCTCGTAATCCAAGCTGTCTGTCTCAGTCACGCTGGCATGCCCTGCTTCACTATAAAATAGAAAAAGGGGTTGACTGGTCCCAGGCATTGCCGGTTTCTGCCCTTCACATTTCTTGGACCCTAAGAATAAATTGTGTGGCATCTTCATCATCCCCCATGGTACATTGCATGATGGACTGTAAATCTGCAGTGTCCGGGAACGCTCGCCGTAGCACATGCCATATCGTGGCCCTAATCTTATTGAACAAGGCTCCATCATGAGCGTTGTTACTCAGTGTTACTCCCCAGTACCCCGCCTTCACCCAGACATCTGCAGCTTGGTCCCCAACTGCAGCCACAATAAGCTTTTAATGTCTCCTATTACCAAGGGTACTCCCACTGTATTCTTTTCAAAAGCATATATCCATTTCCCGACACGTACCGGGAGTGCCTCAAGGAGGTTATTCGTATCTGTCTGTGGCCATGGCATTTATTGCAGTTTCCCTGCCCCCTTGTGTATCGGAGGCATTTGAATTCTCATCTTGCTTTTTCCGCCCCTTAGTTACACTTCCCTTTTTCCTCGCTACTGCTATTCGGCCGGACCTCTCCCTCAATCTTTCATCCCACAAACATTCTAGCCTAGGGGTGGGTTGAGGTGCCTGTTCTGCATCTCCCTCCTCATCGTCCTCAACTTCATCAAATTCACTCCAGTTTTCTTCATCTCCCCTCCGTGACCCTACATTCTCGTAATCCAAGCTGTCTGTCTCAGTCACGCTCTACTTGGAAGGTTCTTATGGGAGCATTGTCCATTCTAAATAAGTCTCCTGATTGCCACTCCTCCCCCATGGGTTGCACTGGTGTGTCTGTCTGGCTAACCGTTTGTGTCGATGCCAGTACTACTTCAAGGTCTCTTGCATTTCCCCCGGTATGTGTAGTGACCTCTGGAGGGGAAATATAAGGTGGAGGAGGGGCTGTGGCCAGTGTTGTTACATTTGGGCCTGCCGATACAGATGTTGGGTTAGTGTACCCCTCTGCGGGATGGGTGGCTAGTGGATATATTCCCTTTCTCCCCGTCAAGTTCTTCCTGTCTTCTCCTGAGCCTGTATCTTTACTACCATCATGTGTATCATGTGTCACTCCTACCTCATTGTGATTCTCTGTATCCTCAAACATTTTCCAGAAGTTCAATACTTACTTTCTATTCTGCAATGGTCTCCCCTTATACTTCTCTGTCAGGAAGGTAAACATTTGTTCCAACTCGCTTCTGTTAAAGAAACCCTAATCTGGACAGGAGCGGGGCATCCCCCTTCCCCTAGTCTCGGTCACCTACTGGTTGTGATATTTCTTAATCTTCTCACGGTACAATGGCAGGGCCTTGCACATATGTTCTATGGGTGTCCCTCCCCCCATGGTTGTGTCTCCCGTGTGTCTGATAGTGGGGCTACACCTGTGCTGCTGTCCCACAATTGTACAATAGTTTGTCCAAAAACTGCAGTTGAGTTTCATCAACAATGTAGTTCAATCCCCCCACCCCTCTATCCCCCGTTAGGTCTTTTCATACACACACACACCACGCTCTCCTCACATGCCCATACACAAACCACACATGTCCCTCCTGGACCTCCCCCTACACCATAAACTACACTAATAAAACAAACTAAAATAATAAACTAAAACAACACCCACTACTATTCCCGAGCTCTCTAATTATACGGAACTCCTATCTATTTCCTCTTTTCACTTATTGTTTAAACAATAGTTTTGGCGCCACCTTCCCCCTCACTCGCGGAGGTTCCTTCTCTTCCATTTTCCTTTTCCTTATTATCCTTAAAAAAAAATAGATAAAAACCAAACACACTCCACAGACGTGCCACACTCCCAATTTCAGTCGCCGCATGGTCACACTGTTCACACTGCTCCATAGATCCAGCCCCTAATTTGTTATGCCTTGCAGGCTATACTCACGTGCGCCTGTTCACCCGAACTCCTTCATTCACAGAGTTCCAACACCAGCCGCGCCTCTCCTTGGGGCCACAGCCCACTCCAAAGAACAGGCAGGATCCTGCAAAGGCGGCTCATGCAGGGCCACTGAGGAGTACGCATTTTGGGGCTGGTCACTGTAGGTGGATACGGCCCTTCTGCAGAGGACGTCTGGATATGGGGGTGCTGGGATCACGTCGCGGTCACCAAATGAAGGCAAGTCCCTTTACACTCACGCCAGACATAATACAATGCTCTAGGTAAAAATCCCAACAGATTGCTTGCAAGGATTACAAAGTTTAATTGTACAAAAGACTAGGGTGTCAGCAGAGGACTCTGCTGCTCGAGAATGTTCTGCCTGAATCATCATGAACAGTACATAGTTCACAGCATCACTGAGGACGTCATCCATAGGGTTTAACCCTGCACAGTTGATTGGTGAGACCATATACAAGGTCCTGCTCCATAGGGGATGCCAGGCAATGATTGGTTCCCATCTCTGCCCATCTGTCTGTTCCCACGTGGGTCAGCTGGGCTCATCTCTCCAGGGACTGAAGGTCAGACCCTTCACATGTTGCTGTTCCAAGGCTACTATTGTACACTAATGCTACTACTACATCATCATGGCATGCACCTGGGATGCTCGGGAACTGACACCAGGGGGAGGGGAGGAACACAATCATGCAACCCACACATTCTGTACTCTGTCTATATCGCACGCCTCGCACCCAAGGCTTCCACCCTCGTTTTAACCTATAATGTATCACTCCCTGTACCTTGTACTACACAAAGGGTATATTTATGGGAAGAGATGAGATGGTTGTGCATGTCAGATCTTTTATGACCATTGGTTTTAATCGCTGGTGGGCTGGGGGTCACTCACTATCGTGGAATACAGGCGTTCTTAGACTGGGTCAGTGGTGGGTGCCATTACTCCTGGTAGGCTGGGTGGGGTTTAAAGGTCTGCTGTTGGCCTGGCTATGATGAATGTGCATCGCAAGGAGTCTGTTGCTGTCTCATGGCCTTGCAGGGCGCATTCCTTTCTGTGACAATAAGTAATTACAACAGTTAAGGGACAAAGGGAAGTTTCGGTGAGAATTAGCAGTGCAGGCTCATCTCTCCTCAGTGTTTGGGCCTGTTCAGGTTTCTCCACCGGTTTTATGTTTTCCGCGCAGCCATGTAGGAATGAATGTGTCTCCCATAACTATAAAATGGCGTCTCTTTATATGCGCGCACTAAGTCTATGCATCTATAATTCCTGCAATATTGTATCAGGTGCCGGGTTTCTTGGCACAGCCTTTCCCACCTAGTACATCGCATGGCTACCTATGGGATTTGCCTCATTCTAAAGTGCCTAAGGCGGTGGGGGACCGACTCATTTCCATCCCAACACAAGTTGATGTAACTCAGATTCTCATGAAGCTGTATTGGCTTCCTGTAGTGGACAGGTTAGCGTTCAAGGATATGACACTTGTTTGTAAAATCCTGCATGAACAAGCACTGGCATGCTTCAAGGAGAATATTACCAGGCATATTACATCCAGGCTCTTGAGATCATCACATCAACTATTAGCTAAGCTCCCAGACTACAGACTTTAGCACCTTCTCTTTGGAATTCTCTGCCCCTGAAGATGCGCCCCACCAACTCTTTGCCATTTGTTAGAAGACAATTCAAGACCTTTCTCTCCAAAAACTGAGTATTCATCTTTTTCCAACTTTGTGGATCAAATTGATGGTATTTCCCCTGTACTACGTTTCTCATGCTGGTTTCTTTGACGTGCATGACTTTTTTATTTTTATCTTTGTAATTTCTGAACACTTTGATGTTGGCTCCTGCGCTTAGATATGTGGTGAGGTTGCTAGCGCATTATGAATTGGCTTGTTTCCTTTCATTTCATTTTAACAGCAGGTAGCCACTACACTAAGAGTATTGTGGGCAGCAAATGATGATGTGACGGAGAATTTGTGGAAATACAAAGACTAAGGCAAGTGTTTTTTGGCATATAGGCAAATAGAGAAAAGGAACCTGCCTAGAGGAATTTGAAGTAGTTACTAATTCAAAGCTTTTCTGGGAATTGTAATGGAGGGGGTGTGATCATGGCGCCTGATGATGTTGTTTGACATGACCTTTCCGGGCCAGCTAATTCCCAAGATGCAGAGATTTTGGAACAGGAAGAAACTATCATTGCGGAATACAGTGATGGGGAAATCTTCTTCTCCACATACTCCAGTCAGAATAGTTGGTAAATATATTTAATGGCAAACAGCAGACATCTCATGGCACTAGTCCAGGATTGATCCAAAACGCGCCAACCCTCTCCTCTCAAAACATCAATGCTTGTAGAGTTTATTCCCATTAACATCAATTGAAAGAGTAGGCTTACTTTATCAAATTTGGGAGCCTTTCACTGTTTCCTGATTGTCTGGTCATACTTCAAAGAGGCATTCATAAAATTGTCAACCCATAAACTCCTCGGTGAGGGGGATTCACCCAGCCTCGCATTTGCAAGTAGCTATAATTGGAGCAGGTCAGCCTTACCTAGTTCTCATTGCATGTTTTAAACCTTCAAGTTACAAACACACTGATATAACGTTATAAGTTCAAACACTTTGCCTTGGGGCAGCTAAGCGTGAATAATATGAAAAAAGAATCCTTACTTAGTAGTGTCATGTTTAACCGCAGGCGAGATGGTCTAGATGGCACCAGTTGAAGTGGCTTAACTGTGGATTTCTGTCTCCCGTGAGGTGTGTTCCGGTTATGTCTTCTAGTTTCCTGTGCAGCGTTCTAGTTCTTCGTGTGCTGTGTGCTTACATCTCCGGACATCCATTCCTGAACGAGGAATCTAACAAAAGCTGCTAGGACACGGGCATCAGTGAGTTGCTACTCTTTAGCACTGACGCTTCTTTTAAGGTTCAGTTTTTCTCTTGTTCATTGCTCCTTCTTTCTCCTTCTGTATGCAAGTATTAGACTCTGCCTGACTCTGTACAATTGGTTCTATGTGTATCTCCAGCTCTCCCACATTGACTGCTCCACTGATTGATCCTGCTGCTCCACTGCCTGGCTTTCACACTTCTGTGCTTGAGGAGTTCTACACTGCTGGATCCTGCTCCACTAGAGTACAAGCCATTGTCATCCAGGTTTTCTGCCCCAGAGGGTTTCCCTGAGGCTACTCACTTCTATGTCTTCCTCATTCAGAGGGCAAGTAGTTTCAGGTTGCACCTTCCTGCCTTCTGCTGCAATCCTGATATTATTCTGGGTCAGTGTATTCAGGCTTACAATACACTAAGAGTTATAACAACTAAAGCCAAACAGAAATACGTGTATAGCGAGGATCGGTGCAGAATACATGATAATGTATCTCTAGACAGGCTTATCTGCCTGTTAATACACCAACTAGTAATCTCGGAAAAAGGATCCAGAGGATACAATTTTGAAAAAAGGGGATCAAGGAATTTAATTAAACCTGATCCAATATTTTACATATCAGAATTTTAATCATGAATTAATCCTAGCACTCATAACAATTTTACATTGCAGGAGAAAGATTTAAGAACACATAATTTTACATACAATTCATATCATTCACACACATACATCCATTAGCAATTCATACTCCAGTGACAAATATAAGCTAAAACTTTATCATAAAACAAACATAACAATCAATTACTTATTGTCTTCATTAAAAAGGACAGAAGTATATAATCAATATATAAGAGACCACAACAGATTGCACAAGTGGTCATTGGTTGGGATGGGTCACATCAATTTCCAAACTCAACCTCATCTCTGGTTTCTCAACCGGTTTCGACGTATATAACCTTAATTTTGTTACGTCTTCATCAGGAGATAAACAATTATACTCTTCAAAGCGAAGAAAAACAGCTGGAAATTCCTGAAATGAATAACAGAAATAGCTGCTGCACCAGTGTGCAATGTTCCAAGGAAAGTGAGCTGCATTGCCGTCAGCCCAGTATTGGCAGTTATCCAATCCTGCAGAGTCTGATTAGCTACAAAATAGGGAGATCTTTTGCTGGGAGATGTCAGTCCACCAGTAATTCTATTCATAGGCACGATGGTCTTACGAAAGTCAGCAAACCACTACAGCTCTCACGTTCTCATTCCAGCAAGAGCCGTCCTGCTCGGGCACAGCCGCTCGTGGAAAACCTGAGTTGGCAGGAAGTCAGGACAAGCTCAGGCGGCCCAACTAGACCTATACTACTCAGAGCAGCAATATATTAGTTTGCAGTTACATTTTCTCTGCCTCCTGATTAATACTAACGCTACTGTGAATTATATATTCTCCTACTCATATTAGTCTACATTATATTGGCATATCATTTTCTACAATAATCCCTCCTATGAGCCCCTCACTACAGTCTTCTCTATCCAATTTTGGTATGTGCACATCATATAATTCAAACTCTCGATTCAGTAGTGTGAGGGGTTAGAAATGCGAGGCGGACACTGTTTGATGATTTATCAAAACATGCCATGTTATTCTCAAAAGAAATATGATCAAATATGCCTCACTATCCCTACACTGTTGAGGATTCCCCTGCCTACCCAAAACTAAGGGAAAATAATATAGGATAACTGGCCCTCACACTAAGCAACAAATACTTGAGGAAAATATATGGCAAAACAACATGACAGGAACAACATTCACAGTTTCTGAATAACCTTCGAATGTCCTGGGTAATGTCCCTTCCCCTAGATTCAGAGAAAATTCTGCAAATATTCAACCAAAGAAAGAAATGTCTCAAATCAGGTCTTGATGTTACAAAGTCAAAGTAAAGATATGTTAATTAAAGTTCCAATGATAGCAAATCTCTTCTCCTTGGTGAAATATCCACTTTTCAATTCCACCAAATAGCACCAATGAAATTCCAGACATGCAGCTTTGTCACCTCTTCAAGAAGATTTGCCACAGTTCAAAAGAAATGGAACATCCACAACTATCAGTCATACGTAGTTCTTGGTTAATCATTAGTATTTCCTTAGTTACAGTTAAGAATTCACAATTGTATATTTGTCAGGATGACTTTGTACTGCTGCTTCCACTTCAACAACTTCACCTCTTCTTGATTCACCATGAGAACAGTCACTTCTGTCTCACAGTAGTCCACCTTGTTTAGACTACTACAGTGTTGCATCTAGTGACATGCTTCGACAAGATATACTTTAAAGTACTTGAACACCTTTAAGTAGGAAAGGCACTCTTCCTCTCAATATCTCTCTTCAACATGGGCAGCCTCTTTGCCTCTCTTGTCTGTCTGCCACAATAACAATCTGGGTTTACCTTTAAGACTCACTTCTCTCTGGCTTCCACAGTCTCTGGCACTACAGGTTGTGTCAGCTTCCAAATAGTCTTTACAAGTAGCCAGTTTCCCTTCCCCAACTTTACCTGCACCTGTCTGCCCGTTATGAGCCCAGGTAACTACTCGGAAGCCTTGGTGCCACTCTCTTAGCTTCAGGTAATACTTGCACACTTGATCTCAGGCCAGTTGAACTGTTGGTAATTTCACAGTAACAGTTAGTTTTTCAACTCTGAGAGAGGCTGGTTTCACTGTTCATATGGGGAGTCTCTTGGCTTTGGCAATACTTGTTCTCTTAATATGTATCCTTTAACTTTTTATATATGAGAGGTATGCCTTGTTAAAGTAATGAACAGAGTTCAGTCTTAGGAATCACAATTTGGCACCTGTGACTAGTCTTTGATGTAGTTTTCAGAGTGTAAAGATTGGTCTTGAACTGTGTTCCCTTGTGAAAGTGACAGAGTTCAGTCCTCCTTTGGGAACCACAATTTGGCACACGCCATCACTTCTTGATGTAGTTTTCACAAGTTAAATGTTTCAACAATTATGTCATAAAGATTAGGTATTCTGTAATGGTCTTTGCACCGTTCACTCTTCTGAATTAGTAATATGCGACCACTCCTTCAGTCAGCAACAGTCTTTTAAAGGTTGAACAATGATTTAAGCAGCATTTGCTTTCTACACGAATAAAAGAAGTTTCATATTATACGTGAGTGCTACATTTCCATTGTTCAGGTATTTCATCTTCAACTAACAACTTCTACTCGCTTTAAACCATTCATGAGTGAATATGGAACTGGATACTGTTGCTGGCAATGCTCATGCAAGGTATTAGAACACTGTGTTCACTCACTGGCTTTTTTAACACTTGCTCTGCAGGTCGCACTGCTTCCATGAATTCTGTCACAACTCTTGCTGCTTCCGGTTTCTTAGAGACCCACACCCTTCCTCTGTGAAGGTGTCTCTGGTCCGGCCACACATTTATGGAGCCCCTCTCACTCCTGAGACCCACAGCTTGACAACTGCTCCTTGCCTCAGTCTCCAGCACATTCTCTGCACAGCAACCACAGCAATCGGGCTCACATGGGGAAAGACCGCTCTCCTGCACGCCTTCCGCTGAACAGCCTCTGCACTTCAGAGTTTGGGGAAACAGAACCCTCACATAACAAGCAGGTGAAATCGGCTGTCTCCACATTCCAGTGTCCCTCTTGTTCTCCCACTTCTGCATGGTTTGCCAGCCTCGTGCCTTCTTCCTTCTGCTACTACTGCTCCTTCCTATTGCTTGCACCTAATGGGCCCTTTTATGCCTTGCAGGTTCCTTCAGGTGTGGGCTGTTAGGCGTAATTGCCTGACTACTGTAACTGCATGCCTCTTCATTCCTCTTTCTCATCCCAGTACTCCAGGGATTATGGGACTTCTAGTCCCCTTCAATGAAGTTATTTCTTTTAACTTCTGAGTTAATTTTAAGGGTAGGTTTATTTCCCTTAAAGTCATTAAAATATGGACTGTTAAAATTGGCTCTTACAGAGGAAGATATTGCATTGAAGGCACTTCTCAGGATCCTTTTACATTATACCTTTGGGAGTCAGGAGGGTGTTTATCCTGAGATACCTTGAACAATCTCTCTGTTGATAAGGCTTACTCAGATTTAACAGAACCTTTACCCCAGGTCACAGATCATATATGTGGGTCAGGGACATTATAATGGTAATAAGTCATTACCTGTTTTGGCAAATCTAGAAAGGCACTTTCTTTCAGAGGACAAATACTTTTTCTCATCCCAAAGAAGCAAACACCCTCTGCCCTGTCTCCTCCCAGGTGATCTTCCCGCAGTAGTTCACCTCCAAGGTCTGGATCAGGAAGTGTCTGCCTTTAACTGGCCACCTGGGAGGAGACTTTAGGCAGGGTTTCAGTGAGGGATCCATAGGATTCTTCACAGTAGCCATTCAGATGTCTTCATGCGAAGCAGCATTTCTGGAACTCTCATATGGACCATACAAAAGTGTTGAGAAAGAAAGGACCTAGGCTAAATGGCCATCGGTGTGGGCCGCACTCCTAAATTTACCCAATAGGGTTTAAAACATTTGGTTGAAATTATTACATGACAGTAAAATCAAGTTCCATAGTGTTTCTTCAAAAAATGCTTTTATTTAGCAAGTTAATCCTCTGTTCTTTCTTTCTTTGGGTTAACGAATGGTTAAACTTCACCAAATCGTTATGTGCTGATGCAATGGCAAAGGAAATATAACCTAGGGCTAATGCATTTCGGAAAGGTAACTTTCCTTCTTCAGAGCCAGGTTAAATGCACAAAAAATCTTACTGTTAGAACATTTAGAAAAACATCAGGTATGCATGCATTAAAAAAAACAGGGTACCCACAAATAGCAAACACGTACATGTAACACAGAGAGAAGAGAACATTGAACAGTCAGTAAATTGTATATATAACATTGCGCATATATGATGCAGAATTATTTAAGCCAGGTTAACTCAAAAAAATATAATAATAATAAAGTTGTGTTTAAGTAAAATCCTCCAGTAGCTCGGATTCACATATTAATTCTCTACGTGGGCGAAACAGGACGAAAAGTACGGATTCATCGTAATGAGCACAAGTCATGCATTCGAAACAAAAACATTAATTCAGCAGTAGCTAAACATTTCAATGAAAAGAAGCACAACATCTCACAAATCAAATTTCAGGTATTAGAAGTCATTGTGAATACCTGCACGGATACCAAGAAGAAGAGACAACAAAGAGAATCCTTTTGGATTGACAGACTGGAAGCATTGTCACCTCGAGGAAGGAATGAGGAGTTAGATCTTAATTGTTTCTTATAATATATCCAATCAACCTGTCTTTCAGACATGTCAATTTTGAGCATCCAAGTACTCACCAGTATTGTAACAATAAGTACTATATGCCACAAAGTGAAATATGGATTGAATGTTAACTAACCCATGTAATTCACAGAGAACTAAATTTAGTTTGCTTTGTATGTATAAGCATCGAAAATTTGATACATTCTTTGGTATTGTTTTGTTTATTTTCAGTTCATTCATTCACCATGTTATATTTATGTACATAGTTACTCACAATCTACTCCAAGGGTTTATATAGCTTTCTCTTTAGAGTGGTTCTTACTCCAAGTGTTTACTCAATATTCCCTTCAGAAGCCTATTATTCTTAGCTTCTTCTTCTTATAATCACACGCTCGCATTCACACACTTCACTATCATACGACAGAAACGCCATAACAAGGTAGAGAGGAGATTCTCTCTTTATCGCTGACATCATCCCAACTTCTAAAGAGATGGATTTGCCAAGTATCGGCCCAAACACGATTACCAGATTGTGTAATTGCCCACACCAAAATGGCCGTTTCGTGAACCCGTGATCCGCCATCTTTCGTATTCACATCACCATGGCAACGTTAGATATGCACACACAGACGTGAGTACAGCTTTCAAGCTATCCGCCATCGGAGAAGCACATCGTTTGAGCGTGTCAAGCATTTACAAGGTAAGCGGTCACAGCTTTTACATAGATAAGCGCACGTTAGAACAGACCACGAGCGGCCATAACTAAATGCAGCATACCATTTTGTCTTGCAGCGTTCTGGGAAGGAACGCTTCGAACTGAATGCTCGCTTTTAACAGTTTCAGGTTAGTGACACCACAAGGCGAAGTTGTTTGATTTATATGACACCACTTTACTCGCAAGCAATATCTCACTGAGGACTTTGCCATAGAACACTAGGTGGATTAGTGAATTAATATGTGAATCCGAGCTACTGGAGGATTTTACTTAAACACAACTTTATTATTATTATATTTTTTTGAGTTAACCTGGCTTAAATAATTCTGCATCATATATGCACAATGTTATATATACAATTTACTGACTATTCAATGTTCTCTTCTCTCTGTGTTACATGTACGTGTTTGTTATTTGTGGGTACCCTGTTTTTTTGAATGCATGCATACCTGATGTTTTTCTAAATGTTCTAACAGTAAGATTTTTTGTGCATTTAACCTGGCTCTGAAGAAGGAAAGTTACCTTTCCGAAATGCATTAGCCCTAGGTTATTTTTCCTTTGCCATTGCATCAGCACATAACGATTTGGTGAAGTTTAACCATTGGTTAACCCAAAGAAAGAAAGAACAAAGGATTAACTTGCTAAATAAAAGCATTTTTTGAAGAAACACTATGGAACTTGATTTTACTGTCATGTAATAATTTCATCCAAATGTTTTAAACCCTATTGGGTAAATTTAGGAGTGCGGCCCACACCGATGGCTATTTAGCCTAGGTCCTTTCTTTCCCAGCACATAACGTGTGCCCAACACGGTGGCACAGTATTATGGGTTGCACCCTTCTAAGTAAGTCTAAGCGAATACTCAACAGATATTAACTCAATCAACACTAAAGAAACAAGGTGTGCGCCCTCTCCCATTCTTCAATTCCATACAAAAGTGTTGTCCTCATGGAGTTAGCAACAGTTTTAGATATGTGGGAGACAATATCATTAATAGGTGTGCAAGTTCAGCATTTTGATCCTACAAATGAAAAAGTGCCTTCCTTTTGAAGCCAATATAGTATCCAAGGCTAAACTATTTTGCAGCACCATGGTTCATATGGCTACTTGCTCATGTGCAATCTGCTCCATGTGTGTGCACAGAAAGATCTGCAGTGTGTGCTGTCCTGCTCACCTCTAACACAGTCATCTGCTGCCAGGCCCCTACCATCCTGGACTGCATGTGTTCTCGTCCTTGGCTGTGTTAACAACACTGAGGATGGGTGCTCTGTTCCTGGCACCGCCCTCCCCTGCCCACAACGTGCTGGAGCAGTCACATGTGCCTCATATGGACTCTAGGGACTCCTTAATCCTGGACATCCCCCTCAAAGAGCCACCCTCTAAGGGCTTTATCTATTCCTGTTTGCGTCTGATCATGTGCTGTATCATCTTATACTGCTCCATCTATTATATTTTCCCTTTCTTTCTTTTTCTCTCTTTTATGCCTAGTCCTATTCCAGGATTTCACACCACTCTTCCCCAGCCATTATCTACCCACACCTGTGCTCCTTCCAATCTTTGTTTTCCTTCTATTTCTTCAGATGTTCTACCTTCATTCAATTGTGGCCTTCTTGTTGCCTTCTCTGTCTGTAACAAGTCTCATCCATTCTTGACTTCTCCTTTCATTTTAATGTACACTTTCTCTGGCTTACTGAGACCTGGATCACACTGGACAGCACTTCTACACCAGTGTTTTTCCATACCTCTTCTAGTAATTTCTCCCACACCACCCACCTGTCTGGACGCAGAGGCTACACTGGGATTCTTTTTCTCTCTTCATGGACTCTTCCACCCCCTCCCTCTGGTCTTCCAATCTTTTCCTCTTTCGAGTACCATTTTACCTTTTCCTATCTTATTTCTTATCCTTTATTGTCCTCCTGGGCCATCTTCTGATTTTGCTGATCATCTTGATCTTCTTTTTCCTTTCCTTCTAACTTCTCCCTTGCCTTTTTTTCTTTTTGGCAATATTAATCTCCCTATTCTCACTACCTCTACTCATTTCTCGTTATCACTTATTGAATCCTATCACCTATTTCTTTTCCCCGTCTCCTCCTTCCCATCAATCTGGTTTCTGTCTTGATCTTATTTTATAATCACCTTCTTCCTCTTACTCTTTCTTAGCTCATCCTTTTTATTCCTCGGATCACTCTCCGCTCTTTTTCTCTTTATCTTCCTCCTCCACCCCATTTCCTCTTTCTACACCCAGGTTTACTTGTTGTAATCTCCTCTCTTTCAACTCTGCTTCATTTCTTCCTCTACTTAAATCTTCTCTCTCGTCTACTTCTTCATTTTCTTCTTTTTCTCCTGGCGAAGCTGCAGTTACTTTTCATTACACCTTATTGTCTACTCTAGATTCTGTCTATCCAGCTTGTCCTGCATTTGGATTTAAAGACTGAAGCTGAAATGTTCAAGGGAGAAAAGACGAAAGTTATTTTTCCAAAAATAACTTTCGGTCTTCTCTCCCCTGAACATTTCAGACTTTGCCCTTGGCCCACCCCCTTACTTACATTTTCTTTTCCTTTTCTTCTTTTGACACTACTTTGCACTCTGTTTCTAAATGCCTTTCCTCAGTTCAAAATTGCATGTCTTCCCACTTTCTTCATTGTAATCCCTGAAAAACTAAGGTTCTTTTTTTTTCTTGTTACCACAAGCCCTCCTACTCTTCACTCTCCCTTTTCCCCCTTCCCGTTGTCTTCTTCAGCCCATAACGTGGGTGTAATCTTTGATCCTTCTCTTTCCTTTTCTTTACATATTTCCTGTACTGCTCAATCCTGCTGCTATGCTCTGCTCAATATTCACTGTGCTTGACCCTATCTGTCCTTCCATTCCACTAAGCTCCTTCTTTTCTGTTTGGTTTTCTCTCACATTGACTACTGCTCTGCCCTCCTTCTTGGTCTTCCTGGTTCGCACCTCTCTCCTCTTTGCTCTATCTATAATTGCTCTGTTTGTCTCCTTATCTCTCTTTCTCTGCGTTCCTCGATCCCACCTTTTCTTCTTTCCATATTGCTTCTGTCTTTTGAATCGTGTCTCCTTTATCATTTCCCCTCGATTACCTTTAAGTGTATACACAGTCTCACTCCTCCCTATCTTTCTTCCCTTGTCTCATTCTATTCCCCTTTCTGGTATCTCTGTTCCCAGAATCAGTTTCTTCTTTCTGTACCTAAACCCCCATGTGCATCTTCTCGTTTCTAGCCTTTTGCCTTTCTTGCACCTAAACAATGAAACTCTCTATGGATCTCTCCCTTTTCCTATTCGTTCCTCACCTTCTCGTTCTATTTTTTATTCTTATTTAAAAGCTTTTGTTTATCTGTTCTTTCCAATAACTGACTGTTCTGTCTCCAACTCTTCTGTTTTTATCTGGATTGAATTGTTCCCTCACGATTGTACCATTTTGTGTACTATGTGCTTTTGGCTAAAGCGCTATATAAATTCAATAAATACAAATGCAATCAATGTAAGAGACATATTGGTGTCATTGGCTGCCTTCTCAAGCATTTTAGATAACCGAAATACCCTAATTCGAGTCAGCTTCACTTCTATTCCTGATCTTATTTATGCCATAGCATCCACAGACTTGTTCCATCCAATACTTCTCCTACTCTGGGGAGCAGAGGGGATCTTTTCAGTATGACGTATAGCTAGCAGAATGTAACACTTGTAACTGCTTCCACTCCAGTCCATAGGCAACCAGGAAGAGGAATTGACACCACAAATAAAGTGAGTCCCCTTATATGCTGCATACCCAGAGCCAATAAAAGTAAAATCTTTATCAAAAGCAAAAGTGACATTCTTAATGATCACTCGGGTACTGGTGGAAAGGTAATATTTGCAGTTAGTAACTCCCATGAATATGGAACTAATCTTGGTATAGCAGAAGAAACCTGTAACTGAAAAGTAAAGGTGAATTTAAGCAGGTTTTCTTGATAACTGATCAGTAGAGAGGGTTGGGGTTGTTTGAAGGGCCAGTAAACCCTATCTGGGAATGATAACCAATGCAGGGTTCAGGACCAAAGACTGGGAAACCAATCCAATATCCCTGCAGACATCTCCCCAATTAAAGAGAACAGGGAACAACTTGAAAAACCCTGTACTAAATCATCAGACAAATGGGTGCAAATCCAGCAATCGATTACAAACTTCCAAGTTGCATGTTGGTATGTGTTTTGACTATGGACCCAAGGATGTGCTTCTGGACCTTTAGATTCATGTCAGGATGTATTAAACAAAATAATGGTTGTAAAAGAAAGGATGAGAAGTATCGGATACATGATCGTTGTATGTCACCACTTTCTTCACTCCCTGCCTCGACTCCTGGGATGAAGCCACGCTTTCAGGAGGCGCTGGAGCACTTTCCCTTCCACCAGACCATCCTGGAGCACGATCCTTGAAAGGGATAAGACCTTTCCTGATGGAACGTGCAGTGTGCCTGTTACGTGATTTCTGAACATTCCATCTTTTCTCTCCGTGACATTTACAGAAATGCATTTTAGCAACTTGGGGATCATTCAAGATCTTTCCTCCTCCTCGTCTTTACTATCACCTGTTTACCTTGAAAAATCGTGTTCTACAGTATTTGGCCTCATTGCCACCGGCCACTCCAAAATGGCCACGCCACACTTCAGGCAGTTGTTGTTCCTGCCTGGCCTCACTCGCCACCTCCCATTGGTTGCCCCGGCCTACATTGGCCAATCTAAGAAACCAGGAGGCGGGAGCCAGCCACAACGGGAAAGGCCCACAACAAGGCCCTGTCCACCACGGTATGCCACCAAGCCGGCCCACTTCCCCCTGTGAGCGTGAGAGTGCCCCCCAACTCCCCATGTGAGTGTGAGAGTGCCCCCTGTGAGCATGAGAGTGGCCCCCACCCACCCCAATGCCCCAGTGAGCGTGAGAGTGGCCCCCACCCCCCCATTGCCCCCTCTGAGCATGAGTGCACCCACCCACCCCAATGCCCACTGTGAGCGTGGGTTCCCCCACCCACCCCAATGCCCACTGTGAGCGTGCGTGCCCCCACCCACCCCATTGTCCCCCATGAGCATGAGTGCCCCCCACCCACCCCAATGCCCCACGTGAGCATGAGAGTGCACCCCTCCCACCCCAATGCCCCTGTGAGTGTGAGAGTGACCCCCACCCACCCCAACACCCCATGTAAGCATGAGAGTACACCCCACTCACCCCCATGCCCCCTGTGAGTGTTCCTGTGCCATCCACCATTAGCCCCACACCCTCCGGTCTTTCGCATCCACCTACCCCCCCTTCCCCTCCTCTTGCTAAAGCCAGACACTACCTCAATTGCCATTAGTCATAGTAATTGCAGTTGCCTGCCTTGCACAATCACCTACCCTCCCCCTGGCCACCCTTCCCCTCCTCCTGCTAAAGTCTGGCACTGCCTCAATTGCTGTTCGGCATAGTAATTGCACCCACTCGTCTTGCGCAGCCACCTACCCTCCCCCTCCCCACTCACTTTGTCTACTTGCACTTACTTGTATCATTTGTCCTGTGAGCTTTGATAGGAGCCTGTCTGACCCCCTTCCCCCGTGTCTTTTCCTCCCACTCTCCCAGCACCTTTCTGACCTTTCATGTTAGCTGCTTTTGTTGTCCCTCTCCTTCTCCCTCGCTCCTTCCACCCCTCCCCTCCTCCCCCTCCTCTTGTTATTCATGCACTACATCAATTGTCACCAGGCATAGTAATGTTCCTGCTTGTATTGTTCTCCTCCTTTCCCTTCCCCTCTACTCCTTATTGTTCCTTGCACTTGCACTATCTGAAATGTCGCCAGGCTGATTATGATAGTTATTTTTCATTCTGATTTGTTTTCTGGACTTGTAAGAATGTATTTGTATTCTCCCTTGTTTCCTTCCCTCCTTGAATCGCTTTGAAACACTTGTGTATAGGCGCTATACAAATAAACAATTCAGTTCAATTCAGAAATGCTGACATCTTCTGAAGTCCATATCCCTATATTGAATATATCTCAGCAGGAGACAAAACAGTTTTATTTCCAGCAGTATCTTGGATAGTTCCACTCCATGCAGGTTGTTAAGCTACTTCGAGTATCCAAATGTTCTCCCGCAAATCAAATCTAAGTGTTGAGTCAACCTTAGCATTGCCTTCTGTCATCAGTTTAGTTGAGAGATGGTTAATACAAAATAGGAGCACGGGAGGAAGTCAGAATCAGATGTGTTCAGAATGACTAGCAGACCACACATAAATAAGAAGAGTCCGGCCACTCCAGTGTAGAAAGAAAGACAGAAACACGCTAGGCAGGGTATCTCACTTAATAGTTCACAATAGTTTGGCCTCTGCTCGTCATCTACAGTCTGCGATGGAGGCATTTGCTGCCACAGCACTTTTATTGAACCCAACAAGGCTTCTTCTCAGGAGTCTTCTCCACTCCTTACATAGTGTTTTCAGGAGCGCAAATTGTATCTTCTGTGAGGGGTCAGAAATGTGAGGCAGACAACTTTGTGAAGGTTTTTCAAAATATGCCATTTTATTAACTCAAAAGGCTGGATGAACACCTCGCTATCCCTGCTCTGACAAGGATTCCCTGCCTAAAATAAACTAAAGGAAACACTCCAACAAAAGTTTTCTGTCCCTCACATTTATGCATACAATAGCTCAACAAGGTAATATAGCATTTCTAAAGCAACAAATATAAGTTAAATTCACAATATAACTGTCTCTCCTTATAAACCTGGTAAACTCACCTTCCCCTGATTCAAGTAAGACTCTGTTCAACAATTCCAAAAGAAAAAGGAAATCCGGTAACAAAGTTCCAACACCGTTCTTTGTGGTTCCAACTTGATAACAAAAGTTCCAACACTTCAGAATTGTTCAACAATGGTGCTTTCACTTCCACTTCTAATAGTGAGAACTCAATCAATAACGCTTCCTTTGTTCATCAACATACATACATTGTCTTTGATAGGGTTGTTTTATAATAACATTTTTGTTTAAAAACACGTGTATACTTCTGCAGCAGTTTATAGAACACTTTGTTCAACTATGAAAGTTTGTCAGGATGATTTGTTAACACTACTTCAGAGCAGTTCATCAACTTCCACCTGGTTTACTTCCATGCCAGGCCTACTACTTCAAGTTTCTCTGTTCGGGTAAACTCCCCTGCACGAGCAGCATACATTCTTATCACAGCTTCTGACCTGGTATACTCCCCTGCCAGGTCAGTAAATTACAAGCAAGTGCCTCTGTGAGATCAGCTTACAACAACTTTGCAATGTTTGTTTCTTGCGAACACCAGGTTTTAAGCAATTCTCCATTGTTGACCAGATTCACTTTGGTGTTATTACACTTTTGTGACTTCCAAAACATCTGCAAGTTATGCTCCTCTCCTTCTGAATGACCTTTACCAGGAGGGCAGCCTTCTTGCCACTTGGGTTTCCCCACCTCTTCATCAACCAAACACAGACTATGATATGGTTTTATTCGGTTTCTTCCCTGGCTTTGGCAATGTGGGTTTATATCCACTTCTGTTATGCATTTCTTCAAATATGGGCAATACGCTTTACAAACTCTGGGACTTTCATTTACCCTCCTCTGACTTTGGTAATTCTTGTTGGGTTTAAATTGCCTTGCATTAACTTTCTTTTGGCTTGGGTAATGGTAGTTAGCATTGGGTTTTGAAATGATTGCCCCATTTTATTGCTTGGCTTTAAATTAACTTGTATGCTTAAGATTACAGTCAATTGATGTTAAAAAAAATAATGTTTTCTCTGTGTAAAGACTGGAGGGGGGTGTCTGTACTTCTGCTCTCTATATGGCAGAGCAGAGGCACAGAGGACCCCAGCCAAGATTCTCTATTATTGGTACGTGGTCGAGGAACCAAGGCCTAACTTCTCGGGAGGTGTTGTATAGAGTAGTCCCCAAGCACCCACAAAGGAATGTCCGCACACTGTATTAGTTAAAACAGTCTTTGTATAATTAATATTCAAGGTTATGTACAATATCACAATAACTCATTTTGTACTTAGTTATCTATAATGGCAAATATACAGTTCTACGTGGTACCACAATTACTATTAGATGTATTTAAAGTGTATCAACTGTACGGTTAAATGTCACACAAATCAGTTCGTAACGCAAACCAAAAATAGATATAAGAGGAAAGCAGTTGGTTAGAACAATTGACAGAATTCTGGCCCCGATACCTAGACACAGTTCTGTGTGGAGATCCCCTTCCCCCACCTGGGCAACCTTTAGAATGAAGATATATCACAAGCCCAGTCCATACATTGTTCACAAGAGTCTTTCCAATGGTTCTGCAACCCCAAAGTACCTGGCGTTGTAGCGTTCCTTGTCGGGGAATCAACGGCCCTTCTTGAGTGCCCTCCCTTCAAGGCAGGAGTCACGGGTCGTTGCACGTCCAGCAAAGAACAGGGGGAACTATGGCAGTGAAGTGGCAGCTTCTTTCCTAGCGGTGCTTGTCGATGGGGAAGCGTAAATGTCCTGCAAGAAAGAGGTGTGCGGGGCACCTCGGTGTCGGTAGTTCTGGACCGCAAAGAGTTTGAAGAACTGTGGCCCTACAAGGGCGTTGAGTCGTCGGCATCTCTATGGTCTTTGGGTGGTGGCGCATTGACGGCCTGGCCTTCTCCGGCGGGATAAAGCGTGCGGCGGTGCGGACGAGCGCGTCCGTGAATCGAACGTTCTTAGGCAACGGGAGCACGGTGGCTCCGTTCGGCGATGGCGATCGTCGACAGTGGCAGACAACAGTCGGGCGCTTCTCTTTAGGATTCCGCGGCAGTCCTCATCTCAGGTCGGCATCCTGTCGTAGGTCTGTCTGCCAGGGAGTTTTGGCAAACATCAGCTGGTGCACGATGGTCCCTCGTAGCTCGGGAAGAGGGCGCCTTACCAGGTCCTCTCTGGGTCAGTCCTTGGAGATAAAGCAGCTTTCAGATTGATGAAGGAGAGCAACAGCAATTCTTCTCTTCCAGCAAGGCGTCAAGGCCAAGCTTCAGTTTCACTCCAGTTACTATTCATAGTTTTGACCTCAGCTGAACATTTCTGAACACGATTACTAGCAGTGAGAGGTCCCCAGACATACTGTTGATCTCCCATTCATTCTGCTGGGTCACACTCAGGCATCCAATCACTACGAAGGGCATTCAGCAGTCAGTCAGCCAATCAGGCGCAAGGCGCATTCAGGCCATTCTTCTCCATTCAGGCACTCACAACACAGAATGTGGATTCGGACAAGTACCATGCCATTCAACACTACCCACTGCATTTATACCAGTTTTGGGCAGGGCTGTCTAAGTCATTGTTTCAAACACCAGATACCAGACATTCACAACAAGAGGTGTAGATTCGTCACACACTCCATTCACCCAGGTCCCAGCCACAGGTGTACCCACAACATACGGTCGTTGGAAAGGCTCCAGCCAGTCTGGTCGGCACTTCCCCACACTACCATAAATGGAACTTCCATGCAACAGCCAGTCAGGGGGAAGGGACAGAGTCAGGGCTTCCTGGGACTTCAGAAAGATCAAGGTAGCAGGCAATGGAAGGCAAGAGGCCACAGGGGCCATCTTGTCTCCATCAGGAATCTACTGATTCCAATGACAGGGCCTGGGCATCCCAAAATGGAGGACGCTCAGGGCACCAGTCAATTCAGCACGGAACTGCCACCAGCCCATACCCAGCTCTGTGGGTCACACACAGGTGCCCAAAAACATACACTAGGGGCACAGGTTTGTACCCCCATGCCTGGGTGCCATAAGGGTATCCCATGGGTCTGTACCCCAAACCAAAAGAGAGAGCTGCACCGCCGCCAAATTAAGTAAAGGACAAAGATACGGAGGCCCTGTCCCTCCGATGCATTTCCAGCATCACACTCTGCTTTCAGTATTCAAAATTGCATCCTTTCGTGTTTCTATGCAGGTTTTCTTATGTTAAAGTACCTGCTGTGAGCACGGGAACGGTCACAGAGCACTCTGGTGCCACAATAACTTGGTGAACTCACTGGGTATGGTGTGCGTGTCCATTTCACTCGCTACTCCCAGGTCTTCTGCCTCCACTGCTCCTCGAGGTCAGGCAATCTGCTGCTTCCAGTCTGCTGCTGTCCATGCCACTTGCACACAGAACTTCCACTGCTCCAAAGGCTCTCCGGTGTTCGCCTGTCACTGGAGACAGCCTTGTTAGGGGGGAAGCTTCTTAAACTTTTGTTCCCGTTGTGCAGCCTCTGCAGTCCAGGTCTCCACGGGGCAAGCTTCTTTATCTGATGCTTCCCGCTGCACGACCTCTGCAATTAATGCTTCTGCAATTAATGCTTCTGGAGATGAAAACCCTCTCAGGACTGGCTACTGCTTGACACTCGACTGTGGTCCCGACGTCTTCTCTCGCCTCCAGTTTCTGCTTCTGCTGCAACGTGGAGAGTTTACAACTCCTCCACCTACGACTACTGCTCTACTTGTTCTGCTTTCTCTTGGTCTGCAATTGAGGGGGCCTTTTAAGCGTCACAGGCTCCCTCAGGTGTGGGCCATTCCCATTAACAAGGTTCACTTTGCAGTGTTGTTCCTCTGTAGCCCTCTTCTTCAACCCAGTACCTTGGGGATTATGGGACTGGTAGTCCATAATACAAAAATCTGTTTTTCTAACTTCTTCTGTTTTGCAATAGGTCATTAGAAGGTTGAGGTCTCGGGGGAAGTTGAACAAGGGGTTTCCCAGTCCACCTGACCTGCCCCGCAGCGCCCCATGTGATGTTCCCGCAGAACACCGCCCCCAGTGTCTGGATCAGAAAGCGTCTGCCTCTCCCTGGCCACATGAGAAGGGTCCAAGGCCAGGTTTTCTGGGGGAATCATCTCCCATCCATCACACTTCCTGAAATTGAGGAGCCTAATTCTGTATGGGTAACAGTAGTAGACAGTGGCTTTCTTAGAGACTGGAATTGGCTTCTATACTGGCAAAGCTTCCTTTGTCTGCTGAAGTTGATGAGATCCCGATTCTGTACCTGAGCATTCAGGTAAAAAAGAAGTGATAGAATTGGCAACCGCCCATGTTCCAGAATAGATTGAAGATTTGGACATGAGTGAAAAATCGGTGGTCTTTACTCTGGTGGTTGCAGTGTCTGCATTGGCAGTTTCACATCAATCGGCTCTAGATGAAATAGCTCCAGGTTAAAAGGCTCCAGTGGTGATGGCAGGAGATATTTTCAAGCAGAAAGGATGCATGGACCCATGACGAGACCCCTTGGCATTTCACTTGTCTGTGTGGTAAACCGGATTAAATAGGGTCCTTGCCAGTGGGGTTTCACTGCTGACTGTCGCTGATGGTTACATTGGCAGCTGATATAAGAAGTTTCTCATACCTGGTTATTCGAAACGTGCTGCATTTTCCATTTATCAGCAAAGCAACTGCTGCAAGTGGCAAAGCTACATTCACTAGGTGTCCTTGAACCAGTTCAACTATTAGAGCCGCAGCAGTGACTGATCTCAACCCAGCCACCACTGGATCTAAAGCTAAACTATGATATGAGATTGGACTACGCTTATCACCATGAATCTGTGTGAGAAAGACGTGTCTAAATCCATCATGCTCATCACAAAACAGTACAAATGTTTTCTCATAATCTATCAGACACAATGCTGGCGTTTTTAACAGTCCCAGGTTAATTTTAACAAAGGCTACTTCTTTTTTAGTAGACCATTGCAGGGGTTCAGGGAATGAATCATGGGTTTGACTATTGAACCATATCCCAAAATCCATTGGCGGAAACAACTGACCATCCTGAGGAATCCCCTCATTTGCTTCATAGTCTGGGGCTGGGGCACCTGATTGATCGCTTTAATGTGATCTTTGGACAAATGTCATTGACCTGCCAAAATATCATGGCGTAAATAATACACAAATGAGGTATTTCTATATGCAAAATCCAAACGATACTGACTGGTGTGAAGGCATCATGAAGCAAGACACAGACAGATTCAAAGTTCAAAATAAAAGGATTAATTAACTCAAATGTTAGGCAGGTTGAAGGCCTAACTTGCCCGATGTAAGGTGGGATTTCCCTACCCGAACAAAACTAAGGAAAGACTGAGTCTGAATGTTCAATTTAAAAGTCTCTCTGTGTCCAAAACCTATCCTTGCCCTCACAACTAAAGCTAAACAATGTGTAGGGATGTCAATAACAAAAGTAATGGTGATAAAACAAGAGTTCTGAGCATCTGCCAGCTCTTAGCTTCTTTTACTGCTTGCCTTCCCCAAGTTCAAGAAATTTCCATAAAACTCTCTGGATTACCATTCTTAAGTTCAAAACAGTTCCACATAACCTTGGGGTTGCCTTCCTCAAGTTCAAGGCAACACAGTTCCACAGATACTCAGGGTTCGCTTCCCCAAGTTCAAAGCATCACAGTTTCACAGAAAAGGGGCTTGATGATTCTGTCCTCAAGACAATATCAAAGTTCAGAAAGTCTCAGGATTCCCTTCCACAAGATTTCAAGTTGGTAGCCTCTGCTTGGCTTCTCTCTCTCAGTGTTCAAAACAAAAATATATTTCCTTCTGGATCCGCTTAATAACTCTTTCAACTTAATTCTTTCGTGGTTTGCGTAAGCAGGGTCTTCGGCATCCATAGTTGAGGGTTCCCTGATCTAGGCACAGTTGTCAGACCAAACGGTTCACCCATCATGGGTTGGCAACCAGGAACCCCACGTCTTTTTACACACACATGTCCTTCTGCTTGTGTGCCTATATGGATGCTCCAATTCACTTGGCCTTTCCTTGTCACCCTCTTGGCTTTGCCAGACTTTGTTACACAATTCGGACCAATCCATATCCCTTCCACACTGTATCACGCAACTTGGACCAATTCTTGGTCTTGCCACACTGTGTTTAATTACAAGAGTTCCCTCAGTGGTTATTTAACTCCATTACAACCTTGCTGTTATGCTCTCCCGCAGTCTTCTATTCTTACTTTCTTGCCGCTTAGTTGGCTTACATAAAACAAGAGCTGTAGTTCATATGCATTTCTCATTTGTTATAACTTTGCTCATAAATGTTTCATTCAGTGCAATATTGAATAATTGGTCTATTTCCTTTGCCATTTCTATTTCACCCAACACCCAGCCTCGGGTTTGTTTTATCAATTGCGGGTTAGGTCAGCCTTAAATAGGAAAAACGGGATGCCATGTCTCGCCTGGGGTTACCATGCTCCCAATAAACAATGACCCTCCACCCAGGGGATCCTCCCTCTCTTCTCCGTCCCCAGGCTCCAGATCCATGAGCGATGGCCTTTCCCTGGCCACCTGAGCAGAGGATCCAGGGAGAGTAGGAGTGAGAATACCCTGGATGTACAGGTATGGAGAGAAATGCAGAGCAAATGATATGGTGGTGAGGTTGAGAAAAGGAAAAACGGGAAGTATGGTTGCATTAATGGCATGCAAGTCTTGAATAATCAGAGTATTCCATGGAGTTTGGGAAGGTACAACGACGCCTTGTTCAAGCAATCATTCAATAACACGATCAATGTCCTCTTCAGCTTGTTTAAAAATGGGGTTCTGAGGAACACACAGCAAAGTTGACAGAGTTAATCGTTATTTTCACATGCTCCTCATTTCAACAAGCAACTAACTGGGGTAAAATACAGTCCCGAGCCCACCAGAAAATGGTGGGCGCCTTTACAAATTATAATTTGTGATGATTTGTGACAAAATGAGTACTATTGGGGCACTTTTGGGGGAAAATATGTGGGAACTGTTGCATTTTAAAGTACATGAGCCTGTTAACATGTTTTCAGCTTGATCACATTGGCCTATCAGACTTACCCTTCAGACATTACCTTGTTGCCCAATTGGCCAGTCTGAGCCTACCTTTGAGGTGAACTACCCTCAAAACGATACCTCTTGATAGAGGACAATGCCAAATCTGCTGTGATTCCTTCGACAGAGTCCTCTGTCTGATTCCATTGCTTGGGGGGTCTCATTGTCAAGTGTTGATCGCCTGTACCAGAACACTTCTATACAAAATCAATGGTAGGAAAGTCTTCCAGGCCATATGGTACCCGCAACTCCAGAAGGTTGGTGTGGTAAGATGTTTCCTTCTCCAATCAAGGTCCCTCTATGTGAAGCAATGACCAACGTGGGCTGCCCACCGCTTGAGAGAGGTATGTTCACGTGTGGGTTGAGGAAATGGAGCTCCCACCAGTGGATTTGTGGGAGGGAGGGAGTCCTGTGGACTAAAGTTCTGTATTGGTTTGCTGACATATTGGATTTTCACTACACACATGCGCAGGAAGGTAACAGCAAATCTGAGCTCTATGCTCTGCATTCACATCTTCCCTTACCTGCTGGCAGTCTGTGGTTAGTACATGGAACGGTCTCTGTACAGTGAATAGTGCATGCATGTTTGACAATTTTTTGTGCTGTTTCTGAGGTTTTCTGATTCTGTGCACCCCCTGAATAAAATCTCCTGACATAGCAAGTTCAGGCCTACTCTTCTTCCTTTGCTTTCTGCAAACTAGTGCCAGGTGTATGAGGGTCTTTTGGAGGGATTGTGGATATTACCATGTTAGGACAAAACATGGCTTAGGGGTCAGTCCCAGGAAGGATTGCATGTTCTGCAGACCTCTTCATATCAGGAGGGTCACTTTGGTGGACAGGACCATGGGTTTGCTTCTTGTGACAAGCCCCAGCCATAGCACATTGGAGTGGCAGGGCTCACAGGGGCTCCGAACCTTACCACCCAATCTCTTAGCCCCCACGGCTACTCCACCTCCTCCCCCCGCCCAAGAGTCAGGCATCGGACTTCATCACAACTCATATTGGGAAGCTTCACATTCTATGGCAAGACTGGAGGTGAGCATTATGCTTCAACTTCTTTAATATACTACTACAGTTTCAACAAACCAATAACAAAACACTGAAAAAGTCTCAATAGGCTTTTCTTCTTTTGGAACTACAATCCGCATAGTCTCTAGTCCATCTCACTCCATGCTCAGCTATGACCACTTCCTGTCCCTGAGCTCCTCCTCTCTTCTTTTACTGCTCTTCAAGCAGATAAGTACTTTTTAATCATCTCCCTATATGACATGGGATGTTAAAGTTACTTAGTAGGGTTAAGCATTATGTGACAAGTGCAGCGCAGGGGATCGCAATTTAGCAGTGAAATGCACCTGAAAGCAGATATTTGTTGATAATAATAGCATAATTGCCACAGAGACGCGCAGTCTCATTGCCGCGCGCGCGGCCCCTATTTTCCCTCAAATATTCATATATTTAGTCCCGTCTCGTGCGGGTCAAGCTTCTGCGGCGCACTCATCCTGTGCCGCATGACCTGCACTCCAGGGGTTTGCCCAGTACCGCAGGAGCCTAGGTGTGCCTTTGGAGGAGTCAGAGAGCGCCGAGGCCCTCCGGCCCCCTCCTTTGGGGAGGCGGAGCCAGTGCACAATGTTGGAGCTTCCGCGACGCGGAGCAAAGAACCCAAACGGAGCCGGGCCTGGCGGTGATTGCATGATAGCTACTCCCGCAGCATTAGCATTAGCATTAATAAACAGAATGTTTATATTAGCGAAGCAGAGGAGCTTCGCACGTGAACATGCTCACTCAGAGAGCGTGAGACTGCCTGTTGGCAGAGAACATCGGAGCAGAGAAGCTCCGTAGTACAAGGCAAACACACAAGTCTACACAAAGACACGAAACCCCCTCCCTCAGAGGGCATTTTGAGCCGAAGAAGCCCATACCAGGCAATATAAACAACAGTCCGGTGCAGCCACAATTTATAGAAAAAAAAAAGAAAATAAGAAATATTTATATTGGAATACCAAGCACATGAAATAACTGGGAGAGAGCAAAGACTCTTACTAGAAGCACCAAACTAGTGAAGTGGGCATGCTCAGACACCTCTGTCAGGTATACCAGGAACACAGCAACCTCCCAGAATGTCTTAATTGGAGTGGAGTGAAGAGGAGCAGTCATTGGACTTAGCTGCCAGCTTCAAGGAGGTGCTGGGAAACTCACTAGTAGATGGTGTGGTTTAAGGGGTGAAACCCCTACAAGACAGGCTGGAGACTTTGGAAGCAATCCTACACCAGCCCAAGGATGGCACCATAAGGACAGAGTGCACGCCCACAAGACCCTCTGAAGCAGGGTCTAAGGGGAGTACTAAGGCCCGAAAGATGAAAGCCTCTTGCGACCCCCAGAGCCCTTCGGATGCGGCAAAAGAAAAGGCCCCAGAGGTGGTCGATGCCTTCATAAAGCTCAGAGAAGCGTATTTGCAGCGTCAGACAGTGCCAAACCTCACAACCCCCACTCCAGGGGAAGAAGATGATGGAGAGGAGAACCCAGGCTCGGAAGAGGAGCCAGTGAAGGATGCAAATAAGCGCTAGACACTGTCACTAAGAGGCACATATTTAAGCACCACAGGGAAACCTCTTTTAATACTCTACAGATGCGAATGTTTATTTTGTCATGATATATAATCCCCATCACCATTTGGAAGCACGGCACAGTGCTATTTTAACGTTTGTATTTATATTTGTAGATACACTCGTTATGAGTTCACGTACATCAGGATAACAACACATCTAAGAACCACACCATCTTGCACGGCACGTCCCGGCCTCTGCTTTCTGAGCGGGGCTGGAACGCAAGACGGCTGAGTCATGTCACACCCACGGGCGGGTCGGACTCGGGCGTATCCAGCCGCAACCATGGTAACGCATAAAACCAGCTGTCAGAGCGGTGTGCACACGCTCTTCACAACACAGAGGAACTCGAGAGAGAAGGAAGGTAAGCAGTTAGCTCTGCTACGAGAGAGGTTCAGTAGCTTTAGATACACTTTAAGAGTAATGGTATTGACAAATCTGTAACACCATACTTGCTTATTCTTAAAAGGTGGAAAACTTGATTACCTTAATTGCAAAGCATGCCAACGTTGAAGTAAGTGTTGCATGTTTTGAATCTGGAATTTGTATTAAAGGGGGTTTGGCAAGGTTTTCTAATTAGAGACATATCACACTTTAGGAACCTCCATTTTGAACTTCATATAGTTCAATGGACTCCACGTGAGTGGCATACATAATTAAGGTATTTGGATTTATATATACTTTAAGCCCATCATATAATGCTAGTACTATTAGTACTAACGTTTGTAAGCGCAATAAGAAATGTTTGTAATGTTGATCTATTGCTTCTTTTTCTTTCACTTATGCTTTGAATAATTTGCGCATCGACAATTTGGACCACAGGATGTAAAATGAAATGGATATCTATATAATGGATACTCATATGTGCGGTTTATGTTTTGTTGTTTAAATATACCTATTATGGAAATGTATATATTGACTGTTAACAGAGAGGACAGCCCTGACGAAGGAGACAATGTTCTCCGAAATGCATTGGCAATGATTAAAGCTTGTATTACTATATCAACGCAGTTGGTTTGTTGGCTACCTTCCAGGCAATAGTAAACTGAAGAAGCAAATATCAGCTTTTTTCAAGAAACAACTAGTTTTATACTAAGAAAATACAGAGTGTGGACTCACTTTCATTTTCCATGATGCTCAAGTATATCAAAACACTTTTTTAGTAGCTATAGGTAACCTCTACAGAGGTACACGAGAGAGAGCGACCGTCTAGTAGGGTGTGTCACACTCTGCTTTTTGCACACAGATTTATTAGGAGCCCAGGTGTGGCTGGGCGTTTTTACAGTCTGCACCTCAAAAATCAAATAATTATATTTCGAAGGTTTCAGAGACTTTACGAGTTGTTTTTTTAAACATAGGTGGTGCCCACCTCTCCAGCTTTGTCTTTTTTTATCAGTGCATTTATGGCACTTCTCTGTTCTCAATCTTTACCCAATACGTCAGGCTTATGAAGAATACTACCTCATCATCCGAATACTCCTTTCTGAATAGTTCCTCATCTGTCAAATCAGTCAGTCTGTATTCTTCGTCAAGAGCTATTACTGCCCTCCATGCTTTTTCTTCGTCATCAGTCCCTTAAAGAATCACCCTTTCTTACCTCACTATGGCTTCTTCTATTTCTATAGGAACCACTCATCCCTCTTCATCATCCATAGGTACTTCTGGCCTGAATAAAAATTGTGCAGATATTCTCAACGTCTTTCCCCTGATCCCAGGTAACCATGTCAACAAAAGGTGCACTCATTGATGAAACACTTCTGGGTCTACTGGTAAGCCCCTCTGTGCCTTTTGACCAAGAAATGCTGATACAACTTCTTATGCATTCATTTAATGAATCCCAGGAGTGGAGCACACTATTCCTTAGTCAGTGAAAGAGATGGTCATGTTGAGCTTGCTCATCATGTCCCTTCCCATTATGTTGACCTGTAACTTGTGAGAATATAATGGCGGCATGAAGAGGTCATGTTTAGGTCGTCAGTAAATGGAACCAAACCTGTGGCCCCAGTGAACACTTGTGCATTTATGGCAGTGTCTGACATTGGGTATCTCCCTTCCCTAACACAGGACCTAGTCACTCCGTATCTACAAGAAAGGAGAATGTTTTTAAACCTATGGTCATTCTGACCCATGGTTCCTGTTGTGGGTCTGGTGTGACTGATAGGATTGAATGCATCAAGCCCCCCTGTGGGCTGCACTATTGTGGATATAAATTAATTCCTGTCCTCGTGAACGGGTTGCCACCCACCACAGTCATACTCCCTAATCTGGTAGTAGGTGTTGCCGCTCCTGCAGCTCCTGCATCTGAGGTCCTAGTCTCCATGGTATTCTGTTGTACTGGTGCTTGTGGCAGCATCTGTGTTTGCTGTGTCTGTTGTGCTGGTATCAGTGCTTGTTGTACAGGTTGTACCTGTGGTGCACGTGTCTGATACTGTGTGTAATCTTGGGCATAATATTCAGGTGGTCCTGTACTATATGGTGGAAGATACGCTGTCCTCCCTCTTGGATCCTGACAATTTTGTTGCATTCCTCCCAATAATTGTATTCTCCTCGTCCTGCAAAGTTCCATCCAGCCATTGGCTGTGCACATTGTGTATTTGGTGTGACCACTCCTTCCCCACTCATCAACATGGTTCCTTCCAACAAAAACATTTTTTTTTCCTGGATAAACTTTGCTTCCTCTAACTTCCTTTCCTTTCATTCTCTTGCATTACCCTGCAATGGTGAACTACAGTCAGCTGGATTTCTGGCCATGGTTACGCTTCCCTCCCCACAAATGTTTTCATCTGTCTTTGCACTGACCCAGGTAATCCCTGACATAATATATAATAGAAAATAGCTATAGTCTTTTCCCACAGCTACCTCATCTGAATCTCTTGAATATAAGCAATGGGATGTTCATCATTGCGCATCTTATGCGGCATAATTGCACTCATGTCTGTCATATCTGCATATTGCACTCTGAGTGCATTCCACACATCTCCTGTAAAGTTATTTAATTGTGCTCCATCATGAGCTGTGTTCTGAATTATCTCGCTGGGGAACCCCGCCCATTTCGAGATATCATCTGCTCTCTTCCCAATGATGGCGACGAGTAAACCTTTTATGTCGTCCACCACTAATGTCATCCCTGCTGTCAATCTTTCTAGTTCATAAATCCATTTACCAACTCCTGATGTTAAAGTTGGCAATTTGCATTTCAAATTATCCTTTTTTTTAAAAACATTTTTTTTTAACACACAACAAGAAAAAAAAATAACCATCATGCCCAACATTTCGTTCGCAAGCATTTTAGCAATAATTTATATGTTATTAATCACTGTCTTCCCCCTAACCCCATTTTAACTCGTGCTTGCACTTCCGCTCCTTGGGTTACCTTTCGCTTGGGGCTAATCCCCTTCCTCGTTCTCAGTTGTATCACATTCGCTGGAATTAGTATGGGGGGATCCGGACAATGTGATCACCATTTGCCTCCAAGCTATCAGAGAGCCCCCTTCCTCTCCTCCCCCTATTGGCTGCCTCGTACCATGCCACTGTCTCAGCATCTGCCCATTTCAGGAGATCGTTCCACCATGCTTCTAGCCTGGGTCTGTGAGCTGCTTTCCAGCCCATTGCTATTCTCCTTTTGTCTAAGATGTACGCCAGGTCCTTGAGTTTGCAGACATGTTTCAGGTTGCGCGGTCTGGTGTACCCCCCCAGCATGCATACCCACATGGATTCCACATCTAGCTTAATTCCCTTGTCAGATAGTCGCTGCTTGACTTCCTCCCAGAATTTCCCAACCTCCGGGCACGCCCAGAACATATGTATCATCCCAGCATCCACCTCCCCGCACTTGGGGCATTTTTGTACTTCTATACCACTAAATCTAGCGATCCTTTTGGGGGTCATGTACGCTCTGTGGGTGACGTATAATTGGATCTCCTGCAGCCTCGCGTTCCTAAACACCTTTTTATGGTATTTTTGGGCTCTTTCCCACTGCCCGTCCCGCATTGGTATCCCCGCTTCCTCTTCCCAGTTCCGCCTTAGCTGGAGCAGCTCCCTGCCTACTGTAGACATCACCAGTTCGTAGATCCGGGATACCTCGTGCCCTCCCTCCGAGATGTCGTACATTGTTTCTATGGCGGTGTCAGGTTGTTCTGCCAATACTGTTTCGGGCCACCTTTCTTTCACCCGCTTGATTATTCTAGTGTAAGTAATATATTGCCTCGGGTTTACCCCTGTGTCATCAACTAGCGTTTGGAAATCCAGTGCCTTCCCCTCTTGCCATATGTCTCCCAAGGTCGCCAGGCCCAACGACTCCCAGTGTTTGCGGATCTCTTTCCTCAGTTGTTCCTCCGCCCCACATAGCGTCGCCAGCGTCGCCTGCGGGGAGTACGGGGTTGGGTTTCCCACAACCTGGCACGCATTGCGCCATGTCTTCCAGCCCAGTTCCAGCAATCTCGGTCGCCCGTGCAGCTCTGGTTTGGGCAGTTCTTTTAGGAAGTAAGGATTGCATTCCCTCCTTAACAATCTAGATTCAGCCGTCTCGTCTTCCCACAGCCATCCTGTGACATATTGTAGCTGCCCTGCCAAGTGGTATATTTCAATGTTCGGCAGGTTTATTCCCCTCTGTCATACGTGCTCTGTAGTTTCCATAGTGCTACTCTGGTTCTAGAGTTGTGCCACAGGAAGCCTCTATACAAGCTCTGGAGTTTAGTAAAGAAACCTGTGGGCACCATGTACGGGATGTTTGCAAAAAAGTGCAGTAGCCTAGGCAGGACCACCATCTTGAGCAAGGCCGCTCTTCCTACCATGGCCAGGGGGAGCTTTGCCCAAAACCCCATGCTGTTCTTGATGCCTTCCACTGCCCTCTGCATATTATATTTATGCTTGTCTGTAGCCTTATGGTATATATTAATCCCGAGGTATTTGAATGTACTAATCTGCCAGGCTTTCTCCAGAATAGGCAGATTCTCCTGTGGGACTCCTCTGTACACCCCCAGGGGGAACATACAAGATTTTTTGGGGTTCACCGCTATGCCCGACAGTTTCGCATAGCTCTCCATCACCTCTAGGATATAGTGCAAGTTTTCCTCTGGGTACCGCAAATATAGCAACATATTGTCCGCATATAATGATATCAGGTGCGGTCCCCCCTTAGTGTGGACCCCTATTTCTTCGTACTGCTGTCTCAAGCAGACCGCTAGCGGTTCTAGCACTAGGATGTATAGCATTCAGAAATGATCACTCCCGTTTTGACCCTGGCTGTTGGGGAGCTATAAACCATCTTCACCCATCGCAGGTACCCTGGTCCCATCCCATATTCTTTCAAGACCGCCATCATCCATGGCCATCTCTCATCTCAAAGGCTTTTATTGCATTTAATGAGACTATTGCTATTTCATTTTGGTTGTCCTCTGCCTGTTCAATGACATGGTGGAGCCTCCTATGGTTGTCGGATATACTTCTTCCTGGGACGTATCCGGTTTGGTCTGGGTGTATGAGTTTATTTATAACCCTCTTCATCCTATTCGCCAGCACCGCCGTAAGAATTTTACTGTCCTTATTTAGCATGAATAGGGGTCTGTACGACCCGCAATCTGTGCTTGGTTTGTCAGGTTTGAGCAGCGGAATAATCACTGCTTCCCTTAGGGATTCCGGCAGTCTCCCTTTTTCAAAGGCCTCATTTAGCATTACCAGCAGCGGGGGGAGCACTTCTTGTCTGTATGTTTTGTAAAATTCACTGGGGAGCCCATCTGTCCCCGGGGCTTTGCTTGTGGGTAATTGAGTTACCACTGTATCTAATTCCTCTGTGGTGATTGGGGCCTCCAGGTCCTCCCTATCTTCTTTGTTCAATTTAGGCAATCCTATGTCTACCAACATCTCCTGAGAATCCTGCTCCATTGTCTCGCCTGCATCTTCATAGAGGCGTTTATAGAAGCTAAGGAATCCCTCATTCACGCTCTCCTGGGTCTTCCAGACCTGGCCTACTTCTCCCACTATCTCTCTAATTGCTGGTCTTGGTGTCTCGTTCTTGTATAATCATGCGAGGAGTCTCCCAGGTCTGGCCCCCCCACATGTTGCCTTTCAATATATTTTGTATAATTTAGGTTACATAGCCTTTCCCAGAGCCCTTCGCAAGTCTGTTGTAGTTGACTCGCCTGTTCGGCGTCCTCTTGTGAGGTGCCCCCTCTTCTCATAATTACTTCTATTTTCTTTTCTGTCACCCGTTCCTCCTGCTCTATGCCCTCCTGGAGCCCTCTAGATTTAGATATGGCCGCGCCTCTCACCATCACCTTAAAGGCCTCCCATAAGGTTCCTTCTGATTCCAGACTTCCCGTGTTGTTTTCAAAATACCCGATTATCTCCTCTCTTAGATCCTCTCGGAATTTTGTGTCCCTCTGTGCCTTGGCTCTAAGCCTCCAAGTTGGGATCCTGGCTCTGGGGGGCTGGTGTCGTCACTCCAGGATTAGGGGAGAGTGATCTGATAATATTCTTGCCTTGTATTCAGCACCCGTCATTTCACAGGCAAACCCCGGCGTGGCGAAAATATAGTCCAGTCTGGTGTACAGGTTGTGTGGGGCAGAGTAGTACGAGTTGTGCCTATCATTAGGATGTTGCTGCCTCCATATGTCCACCAGCCCAAAGTCTCTCAGCAGGGTTAGTAGCGTCTTTGCTGCGGGGATGGACCTAGCTAGTTTTGTATCTGACCTGTCCACTTTGGAGTCCAGCGTGCAATTAAAGTCCCCCCCCATATTACCGCACCTCCCATATGGGGGCTGATTTTGCTGTATAGCATTTTGAAATAGGCCAATGTATCTTGGTTGGGGGGCATATGTGTTTATAACGCACAGTTCTCTGTTTTCTAGCAACCCCCGAATCGCTACCATCCTCCCGTCCGGCTCCACCGTGGCATGCAACATCTGGAAGGGCACATGTGGCGCTGTTATGCTTGAGCTAAAACATGGCGCTGGTGCGCAGTGTATTCTGGGGGCACTCAGAGCCATAATGGATATTTACTCCATGCCTCAGTGAAAAGCTGTACTTACTTTGCTGAGAGCTGAATTTACTTTGCTGAAGAAAACATGCTTTCCAAACCTGGTATGCAGTCAAGGACATTCTGCTGGGAAAGCTGGTTTTGTTATGTCTTGCTATGAGTTATGGGACTGTTTTCCGTGGCGTTTGTTCTTAGGAGAGGGAAGCGCTTTGCTCGTTGAGGTTACTGTCGGTTTATCCAGCTGGCAACCAATGGTTACCCATCAATGCGCAGGTGCATTGCCAGAAGTTTCGAGAAATTACCACCCCTTTTTGAGGAGTGCATATATGCGGAACCCCTCAATGGTCAGATGTGACAAGTACAAAGACCTCAGTCAGAAGGGAGATGCCTTTGTCCGGCATACCTGTGGGCTGTTGTGCGCTCGGCCTGGCTGTTATCGGGGTTTTCCAGCCGCTTCTGGCGAGATGAGGGATTCAGTTACGCCCACGGTGATGTATTTTCTTTTAAATTCTATGGGCCTCATTACACGTTGTGCGGTAGGGAATTAACGTTACCGCTAAGGGAATACCGGTACCGTTAAATCCCCATGCCAATTACGACCCGGCTCACCGCTATTTGCGGAACCGCTAAGTACGGTGCCACTAATAGCGGCCAGTCTGCAGGCGCACGACCCTCGATGCCGTAAATAAAGCCATACCGCTAATAGCACATCATCACAAGCCAGGCAGACGTGCTAATAGCGGCATGGAAAAGCCCCCAAAACCCCTTACCGGCATGGCGAAAATAACGGCTTCGCAAACCACCCATTACCAGAACCTAGCAGTGTCCCCACCTGCCACAGGTGGACAAAATCAGCACAGCAATGGAGACTGTGGCAGCACAAAAGGAGCACACCACACCCCTTCACACACCCATTCCCATACCAAGATAGTACCAATACTAGCAGCATTACATGGGCTGGAGGACATGATTGCAGTGCAGCAGCAACAACAACAGGCAGCACAAAGGAGACGCAGGAGGAGAAGGAGGAGGATGGCAATACAGGCGCAGCAAGCACCACCAGGGCACCTAGGCATACCACAGAGGCAGCCACCAATCCCCAGGATCCGAGGCAGTCCATTAAACCTAACCCCTGAGCAGATACACACCCTGTACCGTCTGGACCAGGATACCATCACCATGTACATGACACATGACGACATTGTCAGCCTCATAGACATCAGAACTGACATTCCCCCCTCTACAGAAGGTGGTGACTGTGCTCCATTTCCTGGCCACAGGCACCTACCAGCATACAGCGGGGCAGATGCATGGCATCTGCCCCGTGCATCCTCGCACATGCTGAACCAGGTACTCGATGTCCTCCTGAAGCATGCACGGGAACACATATTCCTGCCACGGACTGCCCAGGAGATCGCAAACACCAAAGTTGGCTTCTATTCACTGGCTGGCATCCCAAGTTGCATCGGGACCAGCGACTCTACCCATGTGGAATTGGTGGTCCCACATCAAAATGAAGCAGTCTACCAAAACACAAAATAATTCCACTCCATCAAAGTGCAAATGGCATCTGATGCTAAGAAGATGATCACACATTGTTGTGCCCGATTTCCCGGATTAACCCATGATTCCATGGCCCTGCGTAACTCAAATATGCCACGCTACATGGAGCGACAAGCCGGTCAACGTTCCTGGCTACTTGGTGAGTGCCAGGGCAAGCACATGGCAGTGTGATGTGGTGGGGAGAGATACATACTCCTACTGGGTGTTGACTGTCGTCTGTAGGACAAATGGACATACAGATGTAGGCCAATGTCCATCAGGGAAGGCCGCAATGTCCTTGAGGAGAACCCACATGCAATTATGAGCTGCACAACATAGAGTACAATCCAGGTTTCCGAATATTGCACATCCATCCACATCCACATTGCACATCATGCCACACCACATAAATCAGCAACATGGCGTCAAGATGGTACTACAGAATCAGCACAGCACAACATCAAGACAGCAATGTGCCCTTGAATGCATGCAAAGGTAACACCCCTAGCCATACCATTGAACCACACACCTTTAGCACCACTGAAGTGATGCCACACAGCATGGCAACAAAGTGGCCATCGCCTCTTGCATGGCCAGGAGGGACACGATGAGCGTCAGCATCTGATGTATCAAATGCAATGAGATACAAGGGAGAACTATTATGGATGGAGATGGGTATTGTTGCCCTGATGTATGTGGTGAGGCCCACAAAGGACGCTGTCCCCAATGAAGTACATATACACAATGATGGAGACTAAGCCTGTGTTTCAAATTTTCAACAGTGTATGGTGATCATAATGTGTACAAAAAGTGCATGGCCCCAACTGTGCAAACACCCTTTCCCCCCCTTCCCCCTCCCCCAACACTCCCAAAAACACCCTTTCCCCTCTCCCTCATCCCCCTCCCCCCACAACACTCCCAAAAACACCCTTTGCCCCCTCCCCGCTCCCCCCCACAACACTCCCAAAAACACCCTTTCCCCCCTCCCCCCACAACACCCCCATGTGAGTTTCATAGTGTGCAGGTGTCCTGCTCGACATGTGCCAGCAAGTTCTTGATGGCCCTAATTCTCATGGGCTCCTCCGCCATTGGGTGGTTGCGATGCCGTGCGCCTCATGGTACGCAGAGAGCAGCGGCGGGGGCTTCTTTGTCGGGAACTCGCAGAGGTGGAGGTGCCCGGTTGATTCTGGGGGGGGGGGGTATTGTCGCTCCATGGCGTCCGCAATACGTGTGAGTGCCTGCCTAAATTGGGCCATTTCCTCACAAATCCTGTTCATGCAGGCCTCCATGGCATCCCTTGTCTGGCTTGCATACGAACTAAGGTCATCCCTCAGACGGGCTGCCTCTGCCACATGCTGGCCAACCAGTGCAGTGATTTCGACCTGCCTCTGGCTGATGGTAGCAAGGTCGTGTTGACTGGATCCAGCTGTTGAGGTGGCTGCTGCGGCCTGGTCCATGCCTCTGGCATCAGGTGAAGACACCTGAGGGCTCCATCGCCCTTCCACAGTCTCGTTGCCTGATTCTACATGGCTACCTGATGGCGATAATGGCCTTGGGCTTGGCTCAATGGACCGTGGTGGGCTGGGGGTCTGGCTTTGAATCAGAACGTCAATCGCCTCCTCAACTTCCGAAAGCGGGGTGGTGGCTGCTGCCTCACCAGTGGAACTGGTGGCAGCAGAGTGCGGGCCCTCCGTGCTGGTTTCCAATGTCATGGGGTACACTGCCGTGGGTGGAACAATTGCAGCAGCCGTGGCCTCAGGCTGTGTAGAACTTGTGCTCTTGCTGCCTTTGCCTCTCTGCTGCTGATCACTCCTCCCGGTTCCCCTTGAGGTGGTGGCGGTGTCCCCTCTGTCATGTGTCCTGGGCTTTTTCTTAGCTGGTGGAGCAGGTGTCACAGTGCCTGGTTCATCAGTGTCTGTCTGTGACCCTGTAGGGGACGAAAAAAGGGAATATCATCGTTTATGGTTCTACGTGCCTTATGCAGAATGTTTACGTCATGCCGCTCTATGCATTGGGGCCTCTTTATTTTGGAATGCGGTAATGGGGATGTCGGGTGGGTCATGCATGAATGGGTCTGTGTTGCACGTGTATGTGGTGATGCGTGCATGTAGGTTTGTGGCTGGATCAATGGCCTGATTATGGACTCATATTTGGGGGGCCCATCACCCTTCACTGTGCATTGTTTGATGTATACACTCACCTCCATCTGATGAAGTGGGCGCACCATGCTCCATGTCTCCAACACCCTCAATCAATTCCACACCAATTGTGGCGGCGCAGGTCTCCTCCCACTCCCGGAGTTTTATAGGGGAATCTGCGCCACCTCCTGTGGCCATTGTCGGCTTGCGATTCACGGACAGGATGTTCCGTACACGGACCCGTAGGTCGTCCCACCGCTTTCGGCAGTCCTTGACAGTGCGGGTGGTGGTACCCAACGCACTGACTTTGTGTGCAACCTCTGCCCAGATGGCCTTTTTCTTGAGGAGGGTCTCCCGCCACATGTCATTTGTGAAAACGACATTGGCACTTTCCGCAAGTGTCTGAGTAAGCATGATCAGCTCCCCGTCGCTCAATGTTTCTTTTCGCTGGCGATCTGCGCCTTTCTTGACGGCCTTGGGCATCTTCGCGCTGTCCTGAATGATTTTATGTTGGAGTCTTGCCGAAAGAGGTCCTGGATGCAGAGGATGGCAATGGATTGTGTTTTTGAAGATGGCCGCCGTGCTCCTTCCCGTTCTTGTGCGATGACGCTATTTCCGGTTCCGCATTTTAACGGTTACCGCTAATAGCGGTGACCGCTATTTGCATGCAGAGTGAGGGCGGAGGTGCTATCTGTACTTTCGTCGAAGCCGGTAAGGGACTTTTTTGGGTCTTTAGTGGCATGGCGGTAGGGTCATTACCGGCATGGCGCTATGCTCGTGTCCGCGTACTCGTAATGGTACGCTATTAGCGCCCTCTTGCCAAGGCGGGCACGGTAATAGCGCCATGCCGGTGAATGTCGGATTTTACCGCACAACGTGTAATGAGGCCCTATGTCTTGGAATCATACAGTGATAGCTGCCAGTCATCTGAATCATGTGAAACTTCCAACAGGATGGCTCTTTTCATGTTGTAACATCACATACACTTATATTCCAGCTAACATTTCCGGAGGTCCATGTGCCTTAACTCGATTAGGACTAATGATGTTCCCTTTACACCCAGCGATATCTCGAGGCAAAAGGTCAACTTTTGAGTCTGTGGGTCTATCCCCGATTTTGATTCACATGTGCATTTGCTATCAGAAGGTGAGGTTCTAGCATTAACCCTTTCATTAGTGGGAGTTTGGGGTTTAGCTGCTGGGTGTTACAAATCTTTGATCAAATTAGCATGTTTAGTAGTCAAAGGACTCAATCATACTTCTCAAGCATTAGAAGAGTTACTCCTTGATAGCAAATATATTAGAAAAGCAACTTTGCAAAACTGGGTTGCTGTTGATTATCTATTGCTAAAGCATAATTTAGGTTGTAACGCAGTTGAAGGTATGTGTTGTTTCAATCTAAGTGACTATTCACAATCCATTGGAAATCATATTCGAGGTTTGAGGGATCTCATTTCTCAAGTGTCCCAAGATCATACTGGGAATTGGTGGGATTGGTTATTTTCATGGATTCCTGATATTTTGGGTACACTGTGTTACGCTTTTGCTTGTATTTGCATTATATTAGCTATCATAATAGCTTTTTGTTGTTGTATTCAATGCATTCCCAACTTAGTTTTAATATTTCGTCGGTTTCAGAGACCAGCTCCTCTGCCACTGGGCTATGGAAGATAAATATCCAAGGGTGGAATTGTTATGCTTGAGCTAAAACATGGCGCTGGTGCGTAGTGTATTCTGGGGGAACTCAGAGCCATAATGGATATTTACTCCATGCCTCAGTGAAAAGCTGTACTTACTTTGCTGAGAGCTGAACTTACTTTGCTGAAGAAAACATGCTTTCCAAACCTGGTATGCAGTCAAGGACATTCTGCTGGGAAAGCTGGTTTTGTTATGTCTTGTTATGAGTTATGGGACTGTTTTCCGTGGCGTTTGTTCTTCGGAGAGGAGGGAAGCGCTTTGCTCCTTGAGGTTACTGTCGGTTGACCCAGCTGAAAAACAACGGTTACCCATCAATGCGCAAGTGCATTGCCAGAAGTTTCGAGAAATTACCACCCCTTTTTGAGGAGTGCTTATATGCGGAACCCCTCAACGGTCAGACGGGACAAGTACAAAGACCTCAGTCAGAAGGGGGACGCCTTTGTCCGGCATACATGTGGGCTGTTGTGCTCTCGGCCTGGCTGTTATCGGGGTCTTCCAGCCGCTTCTGGCGAGATGAGGGATTCAGTTACGCCCACGGTGATGTATTTTCTTTTAAATTCTCTGTCTTTTCTGTGATTTATTTCTGTGTTATCACTTGTTGCTTCCAAGCTTTGAACAAATAGCCGTATAAGTGCTCATTATTTTCTAAGCGTGTGTGTGGTTGTAAGTCATTGCGTCATCTACCTGCGTTTAAAGTATTGGCTCTGCAATTGCGCTGGTGATTAATGACTGTCCGTGCACTCTGGGTGAGCAATACAGGCGCCACCCAAATAATCAACCCTCTGGCGTAAGCGAGTATGTTGCTCCCATGGGGGTGCCTTTCCATTTTTTCTTTACCACCTCTTGTTTCTCTTTGGTGAGGTGGGTTTCTTGCAGTAAGGCTATATCTACCGTCTGCCTTCTCGGGTACATCATTACCTTATTTCTCTTCAGGTAGCTGTTGAGGCCTCTGACGTTCCAGGTTACTATTTTAAGGTCTCCCATTGTCGTCCATGTCTTATCTCTTCCCCCTCCCTCCTTATCCTACCCTCCAAGTTTGTTTGACGTGGATGTAAGCCTGTTCCCCTTCCAATATCCAATGTTGGGCTGTAACACACAATGGGAAATGAAATCAATTAAGTTGCCTTTTTGGTGCTATGCTGATCTAGTTGTCGGCGTAAATGTTTCTATATTGCGAGGTGGAATGTTTTTAACATGTATATGACTGTGTTATGTGTATATGTTGTTGTAACTATTTTTGTATTACCTGTGCTGAATTAGAGATTAATATATTAAAAATGATATTTTCTAACAACACTGTTCTATGTGTATTGAGAATACATAATGCAGCCCATATTGATTTAGCGGCTGTTATGTATTTCTGCTTTCTGAGGGGATAAGTTCACTGTTTTATATAGTTTGCTGTACATTCCTTCCTTTTATTGAAATATATGTTATATATCCTCACTTAGTAGGAGGGATCATCACCAGAGTGTGGGGTTACCCTTGTAGATGAGTATCCCCCTTCCAATATCAACATACCCCCCAACTCGCCCCCATCCCCCAAACTCCCTAACTAAATGCACTGCACACCTCACTACTCCCTCCCCTCCCTCCATCCTTCTCGTTCCCAACTGTTGCCCAGCTCCATCCCTGGATCTCAGGCCTTTCCGCATTTGATACCTATTTGGCAATGCCGATACTGGGGACCCAGCAGGGGGTTTCCACACTAGCGGAAACCCGACTATCATATCTATAGGGGTAGAAGAGTGGGTCTATCGTGTCTCCTGCTACTATGCCACATCGCTTTATGCTCATGCAGTACTGCGTATTCATCGTGCGGTGCTGCCCTTCCATGGCTGCATTGCCCTATCTTATATTGAAGTCCCAAACTCTCAGTTTATACAGCACATCTCCTTCGGGATTACGCCTCACTTCTCTGCGTTGTCCACTTTCCAGCCTTCTGCTCCCAACGGACAGTTCTGGTCGTCCAACCACTCCGTCGCCTCTTCTGGGGGTCTCGAAGAACAGGGCCTTGTTGTTGTGCAACACCTTCAGCCTTGCCGGGTACATCAACATATATCTGAAGCCTGCATCACGCAGTCTTTTCTTCACTATCCCATAGTTCAGTCGCTGTCTCTGCACCAGTAGTGTGTAATCCGGATATGCCGTGATGGACGCGGAAGCTCTCTGTATTGTACCTCCTTTCCGGAAGTGTTCAAGTATTTTCTCTCTATCACGGTAGTTCAAGATTTTTGCGATTATTGGTCTCGGAGGGGCCCCTTGAGGGGGTCTTCTTGAAAGGGCTCTGTGTGCTCTCTCCACTACGAACCCCTGAGTGAGCGCCCCTCCTCCTATCTCCTGAAGTAGCATGGTCTCAATGTAGTCCATGGGGTTGGGGCCTTCCGCACCCTCCGAGAGGCCTACTATGCGTACGTTGTTCCTTCAGGCACGTCCTTCTGCTTCCCCGACTCTGTTTTCTGGGTTGCTCACTTGCTGTTTCAGTAAGTGGATCTCCAAGTCATGGGACACGCGAGCCGCCATGTTTGTGGATGTTTCCGTCTCCAGCTCATCTGTGCGCTCCGCTATTTTTCGTACGTCTTATCTGAGTAGGTTAACTTCCTCCTGTACTACCCCACTTTGAGTTCCAGCGCTGCCTTAAGTTCGGCTGTAGCTGCCTCCAGTTTGGTCTTCCACGTCGCCTTCAAGCCCGCAATCGTGTCTAGGATCTGTTGGTCATTGCGCCTAGGGGTCGCATCCATCTGCAAGTTCTTTTCTTTGTTCCTGGCCCCTTCCGCTGGCTGTGGGGTCTTCGTGTATTCCTCCATCGTGGGTTGCTTCCTTTTAGTTTTGGGAAGTTTGGATGCCATCGTGATTTTTAGTTTGTTCCAGTGCTAGTTGGCGCCTTCTTCCCTGGGGGTGGCTTTATCACGATCCTTCTCCCACGAACCAGAGCCCTCTTGATACTCTGCCTGCGGCAGGAGTTGTCTTGACTTGTCCTCACTCCGGCAACTATCACCACGTCACCTCCGCTACGGGGGCCTCTGCTATGGGTTCTTAGTGGCCTTCCTTTCTGTTTCCAGCAATATGGGCACCCTCCCAGTGGCGTCCTTGCCTCGTGTAGTCCTTGTCTGTGGACCCGTTCTGCGGGCTTGCGCTGGCTTGCTTGCCCTCCTTCTTGTTGTGGGTGCTTCCGGTGGTCCTGGCCAGGGTCTGGATGTGTATGTGGTTAATGAAACTCCTGTAGTGTTTAGTGGTCACGTTCTCCTCCTCAGCACTGTAGCGCTCCTTCTTAGGCCATCATGTCCAAGTTTCTGTGTCAGAACTACTTTACCGGGGTCCACGTTTCGTTTGTGTGCTACCCCATTTCCTCGGGGCCCCTCTCACCGCCAGCATTTACTATTGGCTCCTTCTCTTTTCTAGGTGTGGGTTCCTGCCGCTCCTAGTGAGTTTCCAGATCTCTGACCTCTCAGATGGTGGTCTGTGGCACTGTTACCTTCTCCGTGTGAGGCACTGTCCATGTGTTTGCAGGGGAGTTCTTAGCTGGTGTCTTGAGCACTGACCCCTCTGTGCAGCGCTGATTCCCGTATACCTCCGTGGCCCGGGCTCCTTGCTGGCTTAGGCTTTGCCTCCTTTGATGTGCTGCAGCCCCTTTGTGTTTTGTGCTGTTTTGGAGTCGGGGGAGGGGGTGCTGATGTACACTGCCCTGCCCATAGAAGGTGTGGGGTACTGTGGGGCCCCCAGTTGTATCCCACTTCAGCTGTGCTCCACTCTGTACTTTTTGTGGGATGAAAGGAAGCCATCCTTGATCAAATTTTGCTGGTGCTCGTGCTTTATGCTAGAGCTCCCGGGCCTCCCCCAGGGCCTCTTGGCAGCTGTGAGCCCCGCTGAGGGGCACGTTCCGCAGAGCGCTTCATTACTGATTTGCCGGGGGCCCCTGCATCCGGGTGCTCCAGGGGGGGCTAACGTTAGCAGTGCGCGTGTATGTGGGTACAAGGCGCTTCAGGCTGGGGCCGCAGCAAAGACTTGGGTGGAGTGGGGGGGCCGAGCCACCTTTCAAAAAGGTATAGCCCGGGTCCGTGTTCCCCTCGGGGCACCCCGGTACTCCGGGCGTAACTGTTGTGTTCTCCTCCCTTGGGCGTGCGTCTGGGCCGATCAGGCCGCCGCAGCCTTCATTGTGTCGGCAATGTGCGCGGCGCACTGTGCATCAGTGTCATGTGCGTCCGCTTGTCTTTGTTGCGCTTTCTACTGCTCCCCGGTCCAGCACTGGTGAGCGCGTTCCTCGCATCCCTCAGCGGGGGCTCAAGGCGCCGTCCAGCCGCCACACATGTTCAAATTCCTGTGGCGGCGATTGCCCATATATTACTGCTCGGATGCTGGCCAGAACTTCATGTCAGTTTTTGATGCGCCCTTCACAGCACGGTGGGATCTACGGAACTCGCTTTCCGTTCTCTTTGTTCTCCCAGTGGCCATTTTGCCTGAGCATCTTCAATAGCTCAGCAATTTTCTTACGCCTCTAGTTCCTCTCTCCCAGCTCGGTTCAAGCTCCAGCACGGCGCGCCGCCTTCCGCTCTTCTTCCTACAGCATTAGATTAATTTTAGTAATTTTTTAGTTGCCTTTGCCAACCAGGCATCTCAGGATTCCTTCCGGATCAGCAGGAGCACTGGAGCCACACGACTTGTTACATGGCCAGATGGCCACGTCCACCATTTCAAATTATCCTTATCCATTTTCAGCCATGGTATATATTACGGCAGTCCTCCTCCCATTCCTAGTAACGGGAATTGCATCACTTCTGTGCTATAGTCACATCCTGTTGCCCCTCCTTTAACAACAGCGTCTGTCATACTCATTTTCTCTCGCCTCTGCAACGTTCTCAACCTGCATAAATAAAGATTGTTTCTTCTAGACTGCGCAAACGTCCCTTTGGATGTTCGGGGTATGCTATAGGTTCTGGCCACCTTTCTTCTACTCCTTCTAGGTCTGACCAAACTATCTCCTTTTCTAGTTTTGAGCATGTGGAATGGCCTAGTCTTCCTCTTCGTTTCCTCTTTCATGTCATTCCTCATCTGAAGCCATTGCCCCACAACTTTCATTACTTCCTTCTTCCCTCCTACCTCCGATGTTTAATTTCATCAGGGGTCTTGCCTCATACAATCCTCTCAATACCCTCTCTAAGATGCTCCCCTCCCCTACCTATGGGGTCCTACGGTACTCCTCTGTATTTTCTGGATTGTACCAGTGTCTCTTCTACATCTGTACAAACCACCAATCCTTCTCTGTATTCCTTCTCCTTCTTCTTTACTTGGAGGGGTATAGTCTCTTAATATCTCCTCCACTTCCCTATAACATTGTTGCAAATCAAATTCTCATCTCTTCCTTGTTACTTGTCTTTGCTTCTGTCCTTTTTTCAGAGCACACGTTCCCTGACAATTCTGTCAGTTTATTTTCTGCCGTTTCTCTTGGGCTAGTTCCATTGCTCTCTTTACTTCTATCTCTCTTTATTCCTCCATTCTCCGCTGTCTTTTTTTTCCCTATGCTTCTTCACCCTCTCTTCCATCTGCCATTTAACCCTTTCCCTTTCTTCTCCCTCTCATTCCTTCTCTTCCTGTTGTTTTCTCATTCTTTCCCTCTCTCTTCTTTCTTTCTCCTGCTCTTCTTCCTGTAACTTCCTTCTCTTCTCCTCATTTCCTCTCTATTTCGCGTTACTTCTCCTTTTCCTTCTTCAGTTATCTGATCCCACTCTTTCTTCTTTTTCCTGTTCCAATCTTTTTCGTACCCTTTCTTCCCATTTCATTTTTTCTTCATCGTCTTTCTCCTGTCTTTCCCTAACTCCCCTTTCTTTGTCCTTAGAGTCGTCCATATTCCTCCCCTCCCGTCCATTTTAAATATTATTCATCCTCCCACCCATTCATTTGGGGTGATCCCTATCTCTTCCTTATTTCTCTGCCTGCCTCTCTGTCTCTGTATCTCTTCCTCTGCTCTGTCAGCTTCACTTGGAGTTCGCAGCACTCGCTATACTCATTGCGCATTGGATACTGGTTTGCATTCGCTCATTTTGGTTCTACTTATACTGTCTTCATTACTGTATGCAGGGCGTGCTTATACATGGTTAGTATATTCTGCCACAGCTTTTAATTCTTTCAATGGGTAGGATCCCTGTCCTTCATCTGGCCGATTGATGCTTTGGGGGGGACGAGGAGGAAGGAAAGCCCGCCGTGCCCTCCCATTTATGCTGATAAAGCTGCCACTCCCTTGGGTGTGGATCGTCCAACGCATCCCCGAACATATTCTGTAATTCCTAAATAGCCAATTTCTCTTGCAATTTCTTTTCCTTTATACACAGCATGTAAATATGTATTCATGTGGTGCAGCACTGATTTCGAAAGAGTGCTTTCTTGGGGCCAGGGTAAAAACATGTTGTCTGTTGTGGCCAGAACCCACTGCTCGTGATACTTCTGCATTTTATCCTTGTTTCTCGGCAGGGATTTACAGGGGTGCATAAGGGGAGTGTCTCCTCCCATGATGACACATCATGCTCTTGACTGCCAATACTTACCCAATCTCAAAAACCTTTGCAGACCTACTATCCCTTTACTCCTTCTTCCAAATCTCATATCAACACTATTTTCTTCAATGTCTAACACTTTCTACACCTCTTCCCAAGCCTCTCGGCTGTGCCAACAACAGTTTGGGCATGAATCACAAATGCCACCCATGCTCAGGTCTCTACCTCTTTTGAGTCCAAACCAAAGCTCCACGTGCTCTACGATATAAATTGCCTTATTTTTACCCCTTTAAACAACTTCTCACCCTCCCGCTGGTGCCAGCAAACTTTATGAATATAGGTGCACCCAGAAAATATAACACAACAACAAACCCCCACGGCCATCTTCCTGCCCTCCTCTGACAAGGATATGCTTTCATTTCTTAAAACTGCCCCAATGGTGCGTTGCGCCCTCTTCTGTAACCTTGTTGCAGGTGTTCTCTCTTACTTCTTAATAACTTTATACCCTGCCTCAGGGTTTAGTATGCCACCTTCTGTAACTATGGCTACAAGTAATCTCTCATAAATAAACTCTTTATCACTCTTCTCCAATATTATACAAACAAATCCCTCACTCCTTAGTTTGTCAATTCAATGCTCTTATACATACATCCATAGATCGGCCAAGGCCTTTGGTATCAATCCTCCCTCAATCGACCACTGTGCCTTTGTCTTGCGGTGAGCCCACGGGGTCAATGCAGGACATTCACCAATGGGGCTCCGAACGACTGTCTCAGTTCACGTGTGATTCTCCGGTCTCCATGGGTCACCCTGCAGTCCTCAGGCTCGCAGCTGAAAGGCTCAATAATTATGAGGGCACTGGCCAACCATTCGACTCTGCTACCATATGTAATGGTGGGGTGAAAGTCCCAGCCCTGAGCAGAAAAGATAGGCTGGGAAATCCTGCTACCAAAACAGAAGAGTCAAGGTAAATGACAAAGGCCTGTTTTATTAACAATCCAGATAAAGCAGGGTCAGCAATGAACATAGAGAATCTCCAAGCTGTCGTAGTCTCTGAGCTTGACACCTACTTAAGAACACAGAATATGTCATCATGAACGTCTTATTACACTCTTAGTTACAAAACCTATAGGAAGGTGGAATTGGTGGCAGGACTTTGTCTACATATGGATCCTATACTGGTGTTTGTTTTCATTTGTTATAAAATTCTAGTGTCTCCACCTCAGACCACCCCGAAGATGATAAGGTAAGAGATACATCAATGTCCTGTTTTATTTTTCTTATGCAACTGTCGCTAGACCGTTTTGTCGGAGGGCACTGATTAGTTGGTATTGACTTCACCAACCTTGGACATCTGGCAGGCCATCAGCACATTAGTAAAATATAGTTCTAGCGGGAGAAACACCAAGAAGCCACTTTTCCACTTAACTGAGATTCCATTCCTGATTCCCTAGGCCCCAGACCAGGGCTTCTAGCTTTGAACTTGGCCTTGGCTAATTTTTCTGTTCTGAGAACATTTAAGGAGTCGAGGCAGGTACTCTGTGTCGGTGATAATGAATGAGCACTGTTTTGTAATCGCTAGTCATGTGTGAGGGGACCTCATTTTTAATGATTCTGTTCGGTTATTATCAGGAATTTAATTCCTATTACCATGGGTGCTGTTACCTTTCTCTGGCTTGGTTTAGTTACTCCTCATACATATTCACGCCTTTAATTAGTTGGCACTTAGCATTCAAAGGTTATTTATTCTTTTACCTAATCTAAGAGAAATACGTCTTGCTTTTGGGAATTTTATCTCCTTTCTATTTTATGGCTGGCCGACCCTCCCTTTTCTTGCAGTAACCTTGGAAGGGGCCTGCATATTCCTTGTCTGATCTGTGCCGGTCCGGGTTTCAGCTAATTCAGCAAACTGAACTTCTCTGCAGTTTTGAGGCATCCTTTAATTCTTCATTTCCCCAAAATGGCAACTTGTTTCTGTTGCTCTCCTGCGTTAATCAAGCTTTTTGTGTATCCTTATCCCTCTTGCATTTATATTGACTATATGTTTCTAGTGTCTATTGAATGCTGACATTTTCTTTGTGTCTAAATGCGAGGTTGACCTAGTGTATGCGTGACTTCAGGGTAGGTGTATATCTGCTTTGTGTGTTTAAGCATGTCAGTCTAGCAGTAAGGGAATTTGCCCTTATTCTCTTCAGCTATAGAGGTTCATGTCTTCTTAGGCTTGCAAATTCATCTCTTCTTAGATAGTTGCAGAGTGTGGTCGGTAGGGTTGCCTTAGTGAGTAGCATCTTTCATATTTTCGATACTTCAATGGGGATGGGGCCGTCATTATGCATGATGTGCTTCTCTTGCTTCTATGGTATGGAGGAAGGGGCAATGAGCAACATATTCATTTGCCTCTCAACAGAATTTTCAGCTTCATGCCCTCACCACCTTCACAGAGAAGTTTGTCTTGTACGTTTCTATACAATAAACCATGTTGATTACTAATATATTTGTTGATCCCCTTCTTCGTTGCACAGGTAACCTTTATCCTGTTTCTGGATGCAAGTAGCACCATATCAGAAAAGAACACCAAAATTACAGCCTGGCTACTTCATGTTTCAATCTGGTCACCTGAGCTAGCATTCTACTTGATGTTTCTCTCTTCATGGTATGAAGACGCACCTTGAATCCTCAGACATATCCTTGCATGAAAATATTGAGTACCCATGCTTTGTTTACTATTTCTGCCCATTGCTGGCTTTACCCATGATATGAAGCTACCTTCCTGGGTGTTCTTTGGTCACAAGGTGAGAGGGGAATCACTGCTTGTTTGGGGTAGGATGATTGTCCCAGCTGCAACTAGCTACAGGACGCCATCCCAGTGCCACTGCTGAGGACTCTCCTGATACTGAGGCCACTGGTATTGCAGAATACAATGAGGAGTTGTACCCTTTGATATGAAAATGCCTGCAGCGCCCTCCTCTGATAGAGTGGACCTAAGCCAAAGACCGCAACAGAGTGGAGTGAGTGTAGGGGGGAATCCTGTAATTTCTGTTGGGCGTCCATCCTTAGAGCAAAGCTGTGAATAGTACATGATGGACAGACTGTGCGTTACCCCTTAGAGGATAAATCATTCAAAGCTGCATCTGCACGGATACGTTGTTTTGACACTATCCTGGCCTCCTGGATCACTCGGAGGAGGTCCTCCCTTTTATCTTTAGTTATGTATTGCACCCTATGCTCAATCAATCTCATTGCAATCTATTATATTTGCTGTGACACAGTCACTTGCCTCATTCTCATGGGGGAGGATTTGGGAACTCTGCGGGCAGGGAGAGGGAACCACCCACTCCATGCTACAGGCCATGGAAGAGGAGCATGGTGGAACCCAAACATCTCCTCAATTCCTCTCTTGAGGGGGCACATCAAAACCGCATACAACCAGTCCCAGTTCAGGTCTGTGGCCTCACACATTTTTTGTGCACTGTCTGTTGTAAATGATTTCAATCCGGCACACACCCAAGTCAAAGCCCAGCATGTAGTGCAAAACTGAAACCCTTATTTATTTTTCTTTATAAGTTCACTATTCTCTTCTCCTGAGACCCCACTGGTCACACTGAACCAGGAATCAGGCTGGTTTGCAAAGGTAAATATTTATTTGTGTATTGAAGATTTAATCACAGTATATTTTAATAGGTAAACAACAATCACCAAAGGGGTGACAGAACACAGAATTATATTTTTAAATACACTAGGAATCGAGTAATGAGCACCAAAAACATATGCAGGCCAGAAAAGAATACTTCTGTGTTGGTGTGGACAGATGGCACTATGATTAGAGGTTCCCCCTGCAACACCCCTCAACCCCCCAATAGGGAATTAAATAGATGTGAGGAGAGAGCAGGTATTCAGGAATAGCACAAATCAAACAGAATATCAGTCCAACCTTCCCCCTTCAAACACAAGAGAAAAACGGAATTGACTTTTCAGCTGTCACAATGGCTTTAAAATTGTCTTTAGAATTGACTGGTCAAAAACACCAAATATGGTCAAAAATACTTCAGTTGTTGTAAATTCCTATGGGAGTGGCTTTGAACAGTTGCACACAGTCACAAACAATGATTTAGTCCAAAGAAAGCATTTGAAATCTCAAAGTCCAAGTAAGAAACAATTTAAAGCTATTTCATACGTGTACAATTCTTTCAGAATTGTGATTCGCAACAAAGTTTTCCTTGCGCGATATTCGCAATAACGGGAGAATTGCACTGTTCTATGGATAGCTACGGATGTTCGGTACAAGTAGGAGTTGAAATTTCGTTTCTATCATAAAAAACTGAGGGAGTTATAGAGGATTTAGTAAAGGTTGTTTTTGTAAATTAGGTGCGAGAATAGAAAACAGAAATGCACTTTGAAAATGAAAGATGGGTTTGTTTACACTATATTATGACTATGAAAAAGAGAATGTGACACGTGAATTTCCACAGTTACGTGGCCAGCGTAACCCTTCACATGTGATACTCTAGTTTCTGTTCTGGGATTTACTTTTCTTATTCAAAATCACTAATGACTTATGATTTTATAAAAAACAAATGAGAAAAATCAGTGCAGGAAAGGTTCTGACAAGACTATGATTCTGAATTAAAAGACAAGATGGGTTGAGATTGGGACAAGGCAATGCAAAGATACTAGAGGTCACTTTTCTTTCTATTAATAATCAAGAAATAAATTATTACATGGACCGTCAGTTCTGGTCAGGGATTGAATCTGGTCTAGGAAGAACAGCACATCAGGCACAGGACTGGATCAGCTAGGCCGGTCACCGGTTTTGCACAGGATTTGTGCTCCTTGTGTGTGGATATTTCAATCAGCTGAATAGCGAGTTCCTCAGGCAAGCCTAGTGGTGACAAGCCAGAGAATTTCAGGATACTGGTTCAAAAGGCCTTCTTACACCATACAGAGCTTCACTGGGTGGAGAGATAAATTGGAGAATTTGGGCCTTGCTGAAATCAATAGTTCTTTATTGCTGGCAAGAGTCTTGGGCTCTGGATCTGGAAGAATATTAAAGCTGGATGTTGAATGCTGGATCAGAGTGTTTCACCGAATCAGGAAAGTCAGTGGGGGTCATCACGAGTTAGGAGGTAAGTAACTGTCTTTACCGGCATGGAGCAAATACTGTGTCCGTGCTGGAAAGACCCCCCTAATAGAGGGCCATTACGTGTACGCGTGCAGGAGCTTTGCGCCATGCTAGTAGTGACATTACCGGCATGCCGTTAAAGACCAAAAAATGGCCCTTAGCTGCTTCATGTAAAGCGCAGACAGCACTACTGGCATCAATTGATGCGGCATTAGCAGTGACCGCTATTCGCGGTCACCGTAACTAAGCAGAACCGGAAGTAGCGTCATCGCACAGGAATGGGAAAGAGCACGGCGGCCATCTTTAAAAACACAATCCATTGCCACCCTCAGCACCCAGGACCTGGAGCATATTGCTGAGTACATACATCCACCTCCAACAACTATATCACGCACAGGGCTGTTAAAAAAGGCGCCTCCCGCCTGCGCAAGGAGCTATTTAATGAGGATGAGCTCACCGTGCTGGCTGAGACCCTGGCTGACAATGCCGAGGTCGTATTCGTAAACAGCCTCAAGAGGGAGGCAGTGATAAAGAAAAGGAAATCTGGGAACTTGTCGCCAAAGAGTCAGCGCGGTAGGCAACACCGCCCGCACCACAAAGGATGTCTGGAAAAGATGGGATGACCTCCACCTGCGAGTCAGAAACATCCTGTCCACAAACAGGAGCCAGGCCATGGTTACTGGTGGAGGAGCAAGCTCCCCAATAAAGTAGAGCCGATGGGAGGAAATCTGTGCCAGCACGATTGGCATAGAGGCCATCGAAGGTGTGGGCGGAATGGAGCATGGCGCCACCTCATCGGCGGAAGAAGGTTAGTGTCTTAAGAAAACACTGTAATGCAAAGTCTGGTGATAGTCCACCAATTTGTCTGTCTAAAGAGCCAAGGCATGGCCCAATACATACACATTCCCAGCATAGTTGTCATCCACAGCACAGACACATGCACATGCCTGCAGCATGGAAATGCCATACCTGACACACACCACACAAATATGAAAATTGCACAAGTCACACTGCATGCAGGCCACAACAGAAATACTTGTCACATAGCATATGCCCGCCCCAACATGAGTGACCCTGACGGATGCCTGCATGATCCACCCATATAGAAAGCAACGTGATCATCAAACCCCACTGCCTATTCCCCTCTAATGTGTAGATGAGCAATAATACAAATGTATGCGCGATGCTTGTCAAACCATTACTCATGCCACCCCTCTCTTCGTCCCCCACAGACTCAGATCCTGACAGCGAGACCCGGGACTCACCGCCACAGGTAAATACACCCCGGAAGAGGGCCAGGGATGAAGGCAACAGGCCTTCAACTTTCAAAGCCCCACACAAGCCACAACAGGCACTGAAGACCAAGCCAGCCCAGGATGCCACGGCACTGATGCCGCCAAGGCCCATCACCACAGTACCCACAACACCTGTGACACATACACAGGAGACAATCGAAGGGCTACAATCTGCAGAAAACAGCTCTGTTGGCGAGGCGGCAGCTACAGCACCTCTCACAGATGACGAGGTGCAGGGACAGGTGTGTGTGCCTGTCGAGGACGACTCCTCCGACCTACCTGCTACACCAAGTCTGACCCTATCCCCCCAGCTCATACCTGTCGACTGATACCACGACACAACCCCGGAGCAGTCTGGGGGGGAGTCCATCCAAGGGAGCATGAGTCCATAGAGGACCCAAATGCATTTGGCCATGTCACACATGCATCCTCCACCTCCACTGGTGTATTAGCGGGGTGCAGCAGGCAGGACACGCTGTGCAGCGTCAGGAGGAACTCACTGCCCTGGTGAGACAGTTTGTCACAGACAGTGCCCAAGCAAGGCAGGAGGGGCGTGAAAACACTGCCTCCCTGAGGCAGATCATTGTGGAAAGCACAAATAGATTGAGTGAGGAGATGTCTGCCCTGAGCGAGGTCCTCACCCGCATTGCAGATTCAATGGAGGCTGAGCGCCAGCCCCCAGAATGGAGCAGGCGGCCACCCCATCTTCCTCAAGCTCCACACAAACCAGCCCCCTACGCAGGTTGGTGCGCACCCTGCGCTGCTCGGACATGCCACTACCAGGTGCAGGGAGTGGCAGGATGTAGACAGGGCAGCCTGATGAAGGCAATAGACAATTGCTTGGACACCATGTGTGGGGGAGTTGTGAAGGGAGGGGTAGGGGGTGAGGGTGTGTGGGGGAGTTGTGGGGGGATAGGGAGAGGGGTGAGGGTGTGTGGGGGAGTTGTGGGGGAGGGTGAGGTGGGTGAGGGTGTGTGGGGGAGTTGTGGAGGGAGAGGGAGGGGGTGAGGGTGCGTGGGGTGGAGGGTTTCAGCACTTTAATATTCTGTGGACAGTTAAATACACCCATTGTGTGAAAAAGAAATTCTTGAGTGGACATTCCTTATTGCATATGTGTCATTAATTGATATACAGTGCATATTGTACATGTACTCCCACACCCAGTGCCCTCTGTCCGACTTTCATGTCAGCCTCTGCACCCATGTGTGTCAGAAATATTGTGCAATCACTGACTGATGCACAGCACGTCCCTCCTGTGCATCGGCACCGCGATGATGTGCACCCACATCGATGTGCACCCACATCTTCTTCATCCCCTTCATCATCACCAGGTGGTTGCAGTTCAATGTCAGGGGGCAGGGGCACGTTCCATCGGATACACATGTTGTGCAGCATGACACATGCCATGATGATCTTGGCCACCTTCTCATGCCTGTAGTGGAGTGCCCCACCCGACCGGCTAAGGCAGCGAAACCGTGCCTTCAACAGGCCAAAGGTCTGCTCGATGACCACACGGGTACGGGTATAGGAACGATTGTAGTCCTCCTCGTGCCTGTTCTGTGGGTTTCGGACAGGGATGAGGAGCCACAGCTTCAATGGATAGCCACTATCCTCTGCATGAGAGGCAATAAAAGGTATATGTCAGTCGAATCATGAGGGACAGCTGTACTAGTCACACATGCCTGCAGATTATTGTTGGTCACACACACATGTCCCTGGTTGTATGCACACAATTTTAATGTCCTCAATGTGTTCTATGCCATGGACTTATGGTGTGGGTTGCATCACCAAGCTGATACATGGTGTACACTGCCTTGATGTTGCTCATGCAGTGTGGATGCATACGGCTGTGTTAGTGTGAAATTAGTGATGGGTTGTGTTCTGTATGATTTTCTAACTGGCAGCATTGGCAGTAAGCTCTGCAATATTAGGCATTCAGCACAGATTATTACGATGGTGACATGCTGCACTTCTGTGGTGGTGGTGGCCCTCTGACAAGCTGTGGATTCCCTTGGTGATTTTGTTCAGTGCACCCCCATGGATGCATGTCCTGTGTAGTGATTTGCTGACGACTTTTAAATAGTGATTATTCACAGCATGTTGCTGGATTGTGTTACGGAGGGTGAGGTACGATGATGGGTGGTGGACGTGTTGTGGGATGTGGGGTGTTTTTAAGTTTGCCATGTTGTGATAGGTGTCCAGCTAACTTCATTGCTATGGGAATTGGTTGTTATGTTCAGTTAGGGATGCTTTGGGGCACAGTGTTTTGTGATGTGCACATCGTGATGTCACATCAACAATGACACCATGGTGGTGTGTGCATCTATCCCCCCATTTCACTGCCATGTGCCTGTCATGCAACTTACCAAGCAGCCAGGCATGTCGTCCTGCATGTCACTCCATATAGCGTGGAGTTCCGCAGGACCATTGAGTCATGAGTTAATCCGGGATATCGGGCACAACAATGTGTGATAATCTATCTGGTGTCACATATCATCTGCACATTGATGGAGTGGTATTGCTTGCGGTTGTGGTACACTGCCTCCATGGCATGTGGGACCCCTAACTCCACGTGGGCGCAGTCGAGGGCACGTATACAATTTGGCATGCCTGCCAGTGCATGGAAGCCAACTTTTGTATCAAAAATCTCCTGGGGACTGGTAGGGATATGTAGTCCCTTGTGTGCGCTTCAGGAGTGCATCCAGTACTTGGTTCAGCATGCAAGAAAATAAGGGTTGTGATATGCCATGCATGTGCCCCACTGTGTGCTGGTAGGTGCCTGTGGCAAGGAAGTGGATCACCGACACTACCTTCAGTAGAGGGGGGATGGCGGTGCGTATTTCGATGAGGCTGACAATGGCGTCATGTATCATGTCCACAATAGTGGTGATAGTGTCCCGGTCCAGACGGTACAGGGTGTGGATCTGCTCAGGGGTTAAGTTCAATGGACTGGTTCTGATGCGAGGGATTGGGGCTGCCTGCGTGGTACCACTGGCTTCACTGCTGGGGAATGCTGGGCCTGTCTCACCCTCCTTCTTCCTTCTGCGTCTCCTCGGTGGTGCCTGCTGTTGTTGTTTTTGTTGGTGTAGCAATGCAAGCATGTCCTCCTGCCCCAGTATTGCTACTACTAGTGGAATCATTTTGGTGTGGGAAGGGGTGTGGTGTGTGGGTGTGCTCCTTTTGTGCTGGCCCAGACTCCATTGCCTCCACCTGTGCTGATTGTGTGCACCTGTAGCAGTTGGGAACACTGCACATAGCATTTTACGGGTGGTTCGCGATGCCGGTATTACTGGCAAGCCGCTATCCCCTATTAGCACCTTCATGATGCCGGTATTTGCATGTCCTCCTGACTTGTGATGTCCTTCCATTAGCGGCATCCTGGTATTGCCGGCCCTAAGGGCCGCGTGCCCGAACCCTTGCCGCTATTAGAGGCACTGTTATTAGCAGTGCCACTAATACCGGGGTCTTTGGTCAGAATAGCCGGAGCGGTAGGCGATGCCGGTAATCCTTTACTGGCATAATTTTTCCATTACCTCCAACCTCGTAATGACCCCCACTGGATCAGTGAATCCCTATGTGTTGTCAGATGTCTCTATTTATGCTTTAAAATGACATCATAAAGTGGGTGTATGGGCTGGCTTAGCTAAGCTTGCCCCTGTGAGCAGGGATAGGATCAAAAATTCATCTCTGCCTTGCAATTTGAGTGAATGGATCAAGGCTGGATGATTTCACATTTTATGGTTTGCTTTACAGTCCTCAGAGACCTCCCTTTAGCCACTGGTCTCAAAATCGGATTTGATACTAAATGTATATTTCTACATTGGTCACCTTTATACAAATCACACACAAATATGCCATATTTTATATAGCAGCTATTCCTCAAAACCCCACAGCGGTGGGATCTTGTCTCAACTTTCTACGGAACTTTGTCCTTTTTGCTATGAACACAATTTCCAAATGTTATGCAAATTTCCACAAATGTGTGTGTTTAACATAGGGATGTGCGTGTAAATTTTCACCATTCTAACATTAATACATTTCGCATAAAACCACATATATTGCCATTCCTGTCCAGAACATGTCACGCAGTTCTACCACCTCTTCACACGTGCAGTCAAAAATGTAATTAACAACTCTGTCCTTTTTATATTTTTCACCACTTTGAATAACAAGTTATGAGTCTTTTAAAAATAGTTCATTGTTCATTCATAGCAGATGGTTGCTTGGCTCCACCCCTTTGTCTCTCCTGGGAGTCCAGGGCCTCCCCCTCCTTGGGGGAAGCCCCTTCCAGGAGAGTTTATGACCACCTCAGCTTCCTGGGCTGAAAGGCTTGTCATTGTTCCTTCTCTTTCTGTAGACAAGAGTCTGTTCCACCCCGCAATTGACATCTTCCAGTGAGTCTCACCCAGGCTAATTAACTTCTTAAATCCAGCAAAAACCAAATTTGCTGCATCAAACATAAATACATTAGTTTCTTAGCCTTAAAATCTATGGGATCAAAAACACAACTAAAATATGTATTTCTTTTTGGCAACAATCCTTTTTATGTTTGCTAATCCAGCAGACTTTTAGGGAGCCCACGGTACTGCGCCCAGATTTTGGCTTGGGCTGTCAGTTTTCAGACAATCCAGTTTGTCTGAAGAATATTTTGCTCTTCACATTAGGACTTTGTATTTTCACAATACTTCATTAGATACATGAATTTTAGCACCAGGGAATATTGTGAATGTTGAGGAGTGTTGTGTTATAGGCATTTTGGGGTTTTTAGCAACAAAGCAAATGTCATTTGTAGGCACATTTTGGGGTTTCCCTTGCTAAGTGCTGCTTCTCTATCTGCACTCTGTTTGCTGGTCATGGAGCCCACTGGCACATTTTCTGCAGGGTGTGCTTTATTCCACCGCACATGCACCATGGGTCGCAGGTTGTGCATACCTCTTTTTGTGTGCTGAAGCACACAGGTTTTGTAGGTTTTTGTAGGTCTTTGGCGCACACAAGGGTTTTGCTGCCATTGTTGCTGTTTTTTCACCATAACTGGCAGGGTGATGATGCATAGCATAGCGGAGTGGGTCAATACATCCCACACTGTCAACCCCATCCACAGACCTGCAAGTAAAACAATAGAGCAGAGTAAGCCTCACCAAGAACCCCCTTCATAAGAGAGAAGACATTTCTTCAAGTGAGGGCTGTTGGCGATCTGCAAAATGTGAACAGACACAGCCCCAATGTTGGTAAAGGTAGATTAAGTCCTCGGGAAGCCATAACAGGCAGCTGCCATCCTGCCACTGGCTGGCTCCAAGATGGCAGCGCTCCTACCTGTAGCCTCAGCTCACAGAGTCACAGTGAACAAGTCTCAGGCAGGGGAATAGGCCACCAATCGGGAGACCTAGAGAGAGATGTGGGGAGAAGGAAAAGACCCAACAATCAGACCGTGACCTCGCTAATTCTTTCAATAATCCTCAGTATAAAACATTTGAACGGAGAAACTTCATAATGTAGCAGTTGATATGGGGGACAGGATGTGTAAGCACAAGGGAAAGAATAAAAGGCTAGTACTACTGTGGCCTAGTGTGAAAGATGTAGCTCTGCCAAGAAGGTCAATTTAGGAGCCAGTTATAGAAATGGGTTGTGCTAGACCAGAAGAGCAAAATGCTGGAGGGAGGCTAAAAAAAAAGTAGAGAGTATTTGGAGAAAACTTTGGTCCAGAGCTCAGAAACTGGTAGCAAACCACTCTTGTGGATAAAGGGAAAGGTAAGAAGAGATGTTAAGAAAGATAAAACTTGCTGGGATCTATTTACCAGAAACTAGTGGAGTAGAAAGCCCACAAGCTAAATGAAAAGGCTTGCTCGAACAAGAGATTTCAGACAGCGGTAAGAGAGAGGGACGGCCCTTAAGGCCGGTTTTAGAATATCAAATGGTCTTTTGGAGTATCATTGAGGCCACCTTTGACAGGGGACCTCACTCCCCAGTATTGTGAGTGTAGTTGGCCATCATCTTGGGTTAATGCTCGAGAGCTTTATGTTTTAGACTAGGGATGAACGTAGGACCAATTGTCTTTTAAAAATATGCTTAGTTTGCCTACAGTTCTTTAGATTGTGAAAACCTCACAGGCATTTTTGTTATTCTAGGACTTTGTGCTGTTTTGAATAGAGCAGGTTGTTTTATTTTTTGATAAAAAGCTACAGAAGGTCTTGCAACAATGATATCTTTATTAGGGTAACTCCAAATAAAATTCTGATAACTTTCAAAACGACATGGCTTATCAGGCAGCAATAGTTAAACTGAAACATACCTTAATTTATAGGGAAGAACACTTTGAGTACAAGTGAGCACAGAAAAGGAAGACACATGTTTGCATGTTACGGTGCGTTGAACCGCACATGCAAATTTGGTGAAACAAAAATGATATTGTTGGATTTTTTTGTTAGCCTGTAATATGCACTTGAGGTGAATGGGTGTGTGGGGAAGATACGGGTTTAGTATACAGCAATGTAAAATGCAGCTAACCTGCAGACATAGTTATCTGCAGTGCATAGCCAGTGAAGTGCAAATTATATCTATAGGGAAGGGCAGGTTAGTTACAAGTGGACGTATATAGCCTAATAAATATATCATTGCTGCACAATCCTTTTTTAAAAAAACAACTTGCACAGTATCGTTGGTTAACACAGTAGTCCTAGCCCTGTTTTGCTTAGACATATTCTCTCTTGAAATACCCATATCTTCTATGCCTTCCTCCATCCTGGTTGAGAAAAGTGAATTTATTATAATCCTCATATTTGTGTTGTGTGCTTCTGTGACCGCCACCATGGCACTGCCCAGTATGGTTGTAGAACGAGAAACTATTAGAGTAATGGGAGATGACAGACAATTTGTTGTCAATGATATCAAGGCATTTGCGCTCCTTATCAAGGAGCAACAGATGAGTGTGGAAGGGGGGATTATTTCCTAGCACTAATCATGACTACTGAGTCTGGAAGGGCATGGTGCTTTATGAAGGCTGGATCTTGGATGGCCCTTTGCACTTTTTGTAGGGCCTTTCTCCTCTTCTTAGGTCTATTCCTGGCTTGCCTTGAGGTGATATAGTGACCTCCGATTCAAGTTGAGATTCTGGGGTTCTGGGACAATTGGCCTGGGGGATACAAGTGCAAATGTTTAGGTTCTTGAGCAGAGCAAACATGCCCCTCTTGGTGTTGAAAATCCCCAACTTTGACATAGACACCCTCAATGTTGGGAGCTTTGATGTTGACTTTGTGTGCCTCGATGTCCAGGTCCAGATAGCAAGACACATATCGACATTAAAAGAAGCAACAAAGAGCAAGTCGCTGGTGAGATTCTCAGAATTTGATAAGAATAAGAAGGAATAAGAATGATGCGTGAGGAGTGAGTTTTGAGGAAAGGATGATGAATAAAAGTTGAGGAGGAGTAAAGGGAATATGAAAAGAGGACAATGTGTGAGGAGTAAAAATGTTAATGTCCTAAAATGTACAAAGGGTGTGTCATGCATGCTGGACGTGGTCCTACCTCCTACGCTCATAGAACAGCTAGACCGTTCTATTCCAAATGGCGGTTGTTCGATACGTTGCCGGGAAAACGTTTGCACTTTTCACGTCGCTAACTTCACGTGTATTCTGCTTCGTCACGTGAACTACGGCATTACGTATTTAAGCAGCGTGGAAACTTCACTCGCTGCTTCTGATCGAATCATTTGCCGTTGTGTAGCTGAACCTCCGGTCTGCATCCTTGCAGGTTACTACAGCTACTTTTTGGGCCTTCTATAGCGTGTTTTCCGCCACACGCTGATTCCTGGAGCTGTTTGGTTGCGTGTAAATCCACACGCGCACGTTGTCTTCAAACGCGGCTGGCCTGGGCTGCGTGAATCCTGTTCGCGTGTAAATCCACACGCGCACGTTGTCTTCAAACGCGGCTGGCCTGCGTGAATCCTGTTCGCATGTAAATCCACACGCGCACGCTATCTTCAAGCGCTGCTGGCCTGGGCTGCGTGAATCCTGTTCGCGTGTAAATCCACACGCGCACGCTATCTTCAAGCGCTGCTGGCCTGGACTGCGTGAATCCTGCTCGCGTGTAAATCCACACGCGCACGCTATCTTCAAGCGCTGCTGGCCTGGACTGCGTGAATCCTGCTCGCGTGTAAATCCACACGCGCACGCTATCTTCAAGTACGGCTGGCCTGGACTGCGTGAATCCTGCTCGCGTGTAAAATCCACACGCATACGTTGTCTTCAAGCGCTGCTGGCCTGGACTGCGTGAATCCTGCTCGCGTGTAAAATCCACACGCATACGTTGTCTTCAAGCGCTGCTGGCCTGGACTGCGCGAATCCTAATCGCGTGTAAGTCCACACGCGCACGCTATCTTCAAGTACGGCTGGCCTGGACTGCGTGAATCCTGCTCGCGTGTAAATCCACACGCGCACGCTATCTTCAAGTACGGCTGGCCTGGACTGCGTGAATCCTGCTCGCGTGTAAAATCCACACGCATACGTTGTCTTCAAGCGCTGCTGGCCTGGACTGCGCGAATCCTAATCGCGTGTAAATCCACACGCACACGCTATTTTCTTCGCGGCTGTACAGAACCGCATGTACTTTGTTTATACCTTAAAAGGAGCGCTATTCCAACTCCTGCACCTGTGATATTAACAGGGGGATTGATTCATTTCTATACTTTACTCTACGTGGGAAGGAAGCTTTTCAAGGATAATTGGAAGGTGACAGTGAACAGTACTTTGGACGCTATCCTGTGGTGCATCAACCCGGTATCTAGCGTGAGCCTCGTTCCGTTCGGGATAAGTCTCCCTTACTAATCTTCCCTTCCTTGTCGTTTGTTCTACCTTGGATTCCTCAAGAGACTCTGCTGGACTCATCTGCCCTAGACTCAAGGTCAGTGCGTGCATTCATGTCGTTTTCTATTCCATCATACTCAGGTTGGGGCAGTTATTCATGATACTTTATTTTGTTCTAGGCTGATTTCCTATACCTTACCCACGCCCTTTCCAGTGATCCATCGCTCTGCCTGTTTTACCAGTCAGAGAGTTGTATCATTTGGAAGGTCTTAACTTGACTTCACAACTATCAAAACGCGTGAACAGGGATCCGGAAGACCCTACCACCTGTATCCTTTTGAGTACCGTATCCTTTTCAGTTAATACTTTGGTGCTCTCTGACAGAATCAGAAGCCATGGAGGGTACGGATCCTTTAGCTGTTTTGACTCAGTTGATCAGCGATTTGAGAAATGAAATGGTTACGGCACAGGACATGTTACGGCACCGTATGGACGTTATGCAAGACGCCATGCACGGTAGTCCTCAGGGAGCACAGGTTCCAATGGCCACTGCATCTGGATCTGGGACTATGACACCGCCACAGGAAACTATTAATGTGGTTATGCCCACTCAGTTTCCCTTGGCCCCTCCGGAACGGTTCACTGGTGATCCCAAAACCTATAGAACCTTCGTTAATCAGTGCCGACTCCATTTTCTTTGCCGTCCTACATCTTTTCCTGACCTAACCACAAAAGCAGCATTCGTGCTTTCCCATTTAGGGGGCACAGCTGCTGCTTGGGCTAACCCTTTGTTGGAAACAAATAGCCCTTTGTTGTACGACTGTGACGATCTCTTGGCTGCTATGAGTAAAGTCTTTGACATGTGTTATGCTACTCAAGCCATGGATCTGGAGCTACTTAATCTACAACAAGGCAATCAACCTCTTTTGCCTTACATTGCCCGGTTCAATCAACTAACAGCCGAAACTCAATGGCCTGACGGCAAGAAAACGGCTGTTTTCTACAAGGGTCTTTCAGAAGAACTGAAAGATGCCTTATCTACAGTTCCGGTGGTTCCTACGGGATTCACAGAGTTGCTTGATTTGGTTTTACAAATCGATGCCCAAAGGAATGCTCGGAAAGGAGAGAAAAAGCCCTTCATGCAAGCCTCGGGGCGTTCAGAGACACCGGCAGTCCTCTCGAACGACCCCGAACCCATGCAGATTGGCGTCGTGAGAGGCCGGTTGTCTAATGCAGAACGAGAGAACCGAAGAAAGAACCATTTATGTATGTATTGCGGTTCATCCGAGCATTTATTGGCGACATGTCCTAAAAAACCCATCAAGCGTTCGGGAAACGCCAAAACTCGACAATAGCAGGAGTCCCTATGTCGAGTGTTTCATCGGACTCCAGTAACATTCCTAAACACGCACCCATAATTGTTGAGGTGACGTTACGTTGTGGTGAACGAGAATTGGTTTCCAAGGCCATGGTTGATTCCGGAGCCACCAACAATTACATAGACATCACATATGCCAAGAACTGTTCCATACCCCTTGTAAACAAAAACAAACCTGAAAGGGTTAATACCGTGGACGGATCTGTTTTGACTTCTGGTATGGTAACCCAGGAGACGGTATCTGTTCAGATGACATTATCGAATAATCATTCGGAAGAAATCATCTTCGATGTCATAGCTGCTCTGCAGTACGAGATCATACTTGGTCTTGCATGGTTAACCCTTCATAATCCCGCCGTTGACTGGGTTTCGGGATTGCTCCAGTATCCTTCGATTCATTGCAATGAACATTGCTTTACCAGTCAGGAGGTGTCAAACAAGCAACACATATTGGCCTCTATGGTGGGAGCTTCAACTATCAACGTGGTACATCAAAGCGACACTACCATACCATGCGAATACGCTGAGTATGCTGATGTCTTTGACAAGGGCCAGGCAGAACAATTGCCTCCCCATCGACAGTACGACTGTCCTATTGAATTGATTCCTGGTGCCAAAATCCCTACAGGTCGTTTATATTCACTGACCCCAAAAGAAGACGTTGTGTTGAAAGAATACATTGACAAAGCTTTAGCGATGGGTTTCATACGGCCATCACAATCACCTGCTGCGTCTCCTCTATTCTTTGTTCCGAAGAAAGAGGGAGATCTAAGGCCTTGCATTGATTACAGGGCACTTAACGACATCACCATAAAAAACCAATATCCTTTACCACTGATAAACGTTCTATTGGATCAATTAGGTACTTCCAGTTCCTTCACCAAATTGGACTTGCGAGGAGCATACAATTTAGTTCGCATTCGTGAAGGCGACGAATGGAAGACCGCTTTCAAGACACGGTATGGTCTTTACGAGTATTTGGTGATGCCTTTTGGTCTGTGCAACGCTCCCGCCACTTTTCAATTCTTCATGAATGATATATTCAGGGACATAATGGACCAGTTTGTGGTGATTTATCTGGATGACATTCTGATCTATTCATCATCTTTTTCGGAACACGTCAAACACGTTTCTACAGTCCTACAAAGACTCAGGGAGAACCTTCTTTATGTGAAAGCCGAGAAATGCGTCTTTCATGCACAGGAAGTGGAATTCCTGGGCTATGACATTACCAATCTAGGTGCTCGAATGAGCCGTTCCAAGGTGAAGGCCATATTGAATTGGCCGATTCCGCACAATGTCAAGTCATTACAGTCTTTCTTAGGCTTTGCGAATTTTTATCGCAGATTTATTCATTCCTTCTCCAAAACAGTAGCTCCTTTGACGGCCCTAACTAATTCTAAAGTTCCTTTCTGTTGGAACCGAAATGCCCAAGCATCATTCGAAAAGTTGAAAGAAGCATTTACCACTGCTCCCGTGCTTCAACATCCAGATCCAGATTGCCAGTTTATCGTTGAAGCGGATGCATCCAGTGTCGCTACTGGAGCGGTACTCTCACAGGTTTGCACAGAAACCAAGGAGGAGCACCCAGTGGCCTTCTTCTCTCGCAAACTTACCCCATATGAACGAAACTACACCGTCACTGAGCGGGAACTGCTGGCTATCAAGGATGCCTTCCGAGAATGGCGTCATCGTCTTCTTGGGGCCAAACATCAGGTGTTGGTGTACTCTGACCATAGAAATCTTCAAGCATTCAAATCCATGAAATGCCTTACGGCCCGACAGGCCAGATGGCATGTCTTTTTTGCCCAATACGATTTCCAGGTCACATATCGTCCTGCCCGAGAACACGTTAAGTCGGACGCGTTGTCCCGTATGAGTGAAGAGGCGAAGGAAGAAGCACAAGTACAGAATCAGTTGTTGGCAGATCATGTAATATGTAGTTGTTCTGTTCAACCATCCTTAAAAACCGAAGTACAAGAGTGGGTGAAAAATCATCCACAAGTTATCCAGGATATGAATCTGGACGTACATAACGGTTTACCATTCACACAAGGAGTGCTCTACCTACCGACGTCTTCAACGCGGAATAAAGCCCTCAAGTGGAATCATGATTCCTTGATCGCAGCCCATCCTGGACGGAAGAAAACACTAGAACTACTCAAAAGATGGTGCTGGTGGCCGTCCATGTCAAAAGATGTCATAGATCATGTATCAACTTGTTCTGTATGCATCCAATGTAAAAACACTCCTGGTAAACCAGTGGGCTTACTCCAGTCCCTACCTGTCCCTAACAAACCATGGGACATGATATCTATGGACTTTGTGGTAGAACTCCCACCAAACCAGGAGTACGATACCATATGGGTTGTAGTGGATTATTTCACTAAATTGGCTCTTTATATTCCCTGTATTGGTTTACCAACCGCTGCTGTTCTGGCTGACCTATTCATCCAACACATATTTCGTTTCTTTGGTCTACCGTCAGTAATCATTACGGACAGGGGCTCACAGTTTGCGTCACGCTTTTGGAGAGCACTAACCTCTGCATTACTGATTGATGATAGAATGTCCAGTGCTTATCACCCTCAACCTGATGGACAGACCGAAAGAGTCAACTGCACTATGGAACCATATCTGCGGTGTCTGTGTCTGCAGTACCAATCGGATTGGCTCACGGTCCTGCCGGCAGCTGAATTCGCCTATAACAACTCCTATCATAGTGCCATAGGCACTTCACCGTTCTATGCGCTTTATGGACAGCACCCCCGATCAATACCTTTGGATTCCAGCTTGTCTTTGGATACACCTGCCGCAGGCCGTACCTTTCGTGATCTGAAGAAATTACAGAGGAAAGTGAAGCAGCAATTGGAGCAGGCTAAAAGACGCGACAAGTTCTATGCTCATAGAATACCCGCACCCGTCTACAAGGCTGGTATGAAAGTATGGCTGTCCACTAAGAACTTGAGAATTCCAGGCAAAAAGAAATTATTGCCTAAATACATTGGTCCGTATGTAGTGCTCCAAGTAATTAATCCGGCTGCTGTCCGTCTGGCTTTGCCACAACGATGGTGAGTGCATCCCGTATTCCACGTGTCACTCATTAAGCCATGTTCTGAAGCTACTAGATTGCCTGTACGGCCTGTTGCTATTTCTGTGCGGGGTTCAGATGAATACGAGGTACAGGACATACTGGATATGAGACTACGTTCTGGTAGGCCGTTTTATCTGGTGGACTGGAAGGGCTATGGTCCCGAAGATAGGTCCTGGGAACCTCTTTCTAATATTCATGCTCCTGCTTTATTGAAGCGTTTTCACACGAGAAGGGGAGAGGTTGCCCCTTTGGGGGATGGCACTGTCATGCATGCTGGACGTGGTCCTACCTCCTACGCTCGTAGAACAGCTAGACCGTTCTATTCCAAATGGCGGTTGTTCGATACGTTGCCGGGAAAACGACGTTTGCACTTTTCACGTCGCTAACTTCACGTGTATTCTGCTTCGTCACGTGAACTACGGCATTACGTATTTAAGCAGCGTGGAAACTTCACTCGCTGCTTCTGATCGAATCATTTGGCGTTGTGTAGCTGAACCTCCGGTCTGCATCCTTGCAGGTTACTACAGCTACTTTTTGGGCCTTCTATAGCGTGTTTTCCGCCACACGCTGATTCCTGGAGCTGTTTGGTTGCGTGTAAATCCACACGCGCACGTTGTCTTCCAACACGGCTGGCCTGGGCTGCGTGAATCCTGTCCGCGTGTAAATCCACACGCGCACGTTGTCTTCAAACGCGGCTGGCCTGGGCTGCGTGAATCCTGTTCGCGTGTAAATCCACACGCGCACGCTATCTTCAAGCGCTGCTGGCCTGGGCTGCGTGAATCCTGTTCGCGTGTAAAGCCACACGCGCACGCTATCTTCAAGCGCTGCTGGCCTGGACTGCGTGAATCCTGCTCGCATGTAAATCCACACGCGCACGCTATCTTCAAGTGCTGCTGGCCTGGACTGCGTGAATCCTGCTCGCGTGTAAATCCACACGCGCACGCTATCTTCAAGTACGGCTGGCCTGGACTGCGTGAATCCTGCTCGCGTGTAAAATCCACACGCATACGTTGTCTTCAAGCGCTGCTGGCCTGGACTGCGCGAATCCTAATCGCGTGTAAATCCACACGCACACGTTATTTTCTTCGCGGCTGTACAGAACCGCGTGTACTTTGTTTATACCTTAAAAGGAGTGCTATTCCAACTTCTGCACCTGTGATATTAACAGGGGGATTGATTCATTTCTATACTTTACTCTACGTGGGAAGGAAGCTTTTCAAGGATAATTGGAAGGTGACAGTGAACAGTACTTTGGACGCTATCCTGTGGTGCATCAACCCGGTATCTAGCGTGAGCCTCGTTCCGTTCGGGATAAGTCTCCCTTACTAATCTTCCCTTCCTTGTCGTTTGTTCTACCTTGGATTCCTCAAGAGACTCTGCTGGACTCATCTGCCCTAGACTCAAGGTCAGTGTGTGCATTCATGTCGTTTTCTATTCCATCATACTCAGGTTGGGGCAGTTATTCATGATACTTTATTTTGTTCTAGGCTGATTTCCTATACCTTACCCACGCCCTTTCCAGTGATCCATCGCTCTGCCTGTTTTACCAGTCAGAGAGTTGTATCATTTGGAAGGTCTTAACTTGACTTCACAACTATCAAAACGCGTGAACAGGGATCCGGAAGACCCTACCACCTGTATCCTTTTGAGTACCGTATCCTTTTCAGTTAATACATTGGTGCTCTCTGACAGGGTGACAATTGAGGGGAAGGGGTGAACAGACTAGGAGGACTAAGGATGATGTGTGAAAAGGACGGTATGAGGAGTTAGGATGACTGAGGATAACAAATACGGATTTGGGATGATGTGCGAGGAGTAATAATGATAAATGAAAAAGTTCTAAAATGTACAAAGTGTGGCAGTTGAGTAGAAGGGGTGAGGAGTAGGAAGTGAGAAGGAAAAGGGAACAGTGAACACTGATGAGGGAAGAGGATGGCTGCAAATTTAGAAGGAAAAATTAAAATAAGGAGGAGGAGCAATGAGAATGTCCTAAAATGGACGGTGTCGTTTTGGATAGTTCTCTGCTGTAACTCTCTGGCCCCTCTACCTGTACAAGCGTCGACACAGGCACTTGAATGCAAACCTTAGGCAATTTCTTTTCTACCAATTTTGCTTCCTCTGCCAGATGCCTTTGAGCTGTTTCCCTCTCCCGTTCCTTAAAGGGGAGGTTCACTCAAAAAAATGTTATTGGCCAAAAAGATGGGCCATAATCAAAATTATATATAAAACATATTTTTAAAGAAAGTTCCTATGTAACATTTGGAGCAAATGATGCTCAATTTTTGGCATGGGGGAATTCAGTTTGTGATATGAAGCAGCCTCCTCTGTTCATGTTAAGGTCTGCGCTGGCTGCAATTATCAAACAAAAGCCCCCTACTAGGAGCTTTTGCTTACTGCTGCCAGAGAGCAGGGCTGAACACAAAGAGGAGGCTGCCACAGAAAAAGCCTTCACTTTCATTTTAACGTTTTCTGTGCTCCCCAAGTCCAGGGAAGCACAGAAAATTTAAACGAAAGGGAGAGCAATTATAAATACTTCGCCGGGCGCCGGCAGAGTTTTCATAATTGCTGTGACTTTCTTTTCAAGTTTCCCGAGCACGGGAAACTGAAAATTAAAGTTGCAGCAGTTATGAATACTCTGCCGGATGCCGGCCGAAGTATTCACAATTCCCTGGACTTTCTTAAAACCAAAGTCGCGCCAATTATAAATACAACTTGTATTTATGATTGCGGTGGTTTTCTTTTTTAGTCTCCTGAGCTCCCCTGATCCGGGGGATTCCGGGAGACTTAAAAAGAAAACCATGGTAATCATAAATACAACAACATTGAATTTATAATTGCCAGTACATTTGCTTTGAGTCTCCTGGGCTCCCTCAACTCGGGGGAGCCCACAAGACTTAAAAAGAAAACCACAGCAATCATGAATACAGCAACGTTGTATTTATAATTGCCGGTACTTCCTCTTTGAGTCTTCTGGGATCCCCCAGCTCGGGGGAGCTCGGGAGACTTGAAACGAAAACCACTGCAATCATAAATACAACTTTGTTGTATTTATAATTGCCGTGGTTTTCTTTTTAAGTGTCCCGAGCCACCCTGAGCAGGAGGAGCGCGGGAGACTTAAAAACGAAACCATGTTAATTATAAATACAACAACATTATAATTATAATTGCCAGTACTTTTGCTTTGAGACTCCTGGGCTCCCGCGGCTCTGGGGAGCCCAGGAGACTTGAATCGAAAGCCAGTGCAATCATAAATACAACAACATTGCATTTATAATTGCCGGTACTTTCGCTTTGAGTCTCCCCGGCTCGGGGGAGCATGGGAGACTTAAAACGAAAGCCACTGCAATCATAAATACAACTTGGTCCTCCCGTCTCAGCTCTCCACATCTCTTGTAATTTAAGAATGAATTTAGCTGGATCCTCATCATTCCCCATTGTACACTGCATCAGGGACTGTAAATACATACAGCTATCTAGCAATAAATAACATTATTTGTGATGTGTGCACATGTATTGAATTGAACATCGTCATCTGCATGAGAACACTCATGCATGGTTGGGTCGACTGGTTTCGATAACCATAGCTATTAGGGTCATCTTCTTCAGGACTGTGCATTCTTATTATAGGGTTCACTCCCTCTCTGGATCTTCTTTGTGATCCAGGTGACACCTCAAATTCCTAAAGGGAAACATAAGGTAGAGAAACAAGAGGGTAAGTATACCTCGTGTGTAGCACGCACGTATATCTAACTGCAAGCGATTTATTGTGTATTCCTTTAATCTCATTATTGATTTTGGTGCAGTAACTAAAGGATCCAATTCTTATATCCTTGTGGTAAGACCTTATTCATGCGGGAAAGTGGGGGGCCAATATTAACCCAAAGTAATGAGTTGTATATGTAGTGCCTAGGTATCAAAGGGCGTCTCTCTGTTGTCTACAAACAAAAGCATACCACACCTCTGTTATGTGATGTATAGGCTTGCAAACCAAATGTGACAAGTCTATCACATGCAAACAATGCAAAGAATTTCCTACCCGGTTTATGTGTGGTGGTTATCTGAGAGATTTGGGGGGCACAGCACATCAGTTGGTAATGAATGAATCTGCATCTCTTAACATCTATCAATGAAGATGTAAGAGTTACACATACACATTATGGAATAGCATTTCATTGCCTTTCATGTTTATAAAAAGCACCTTGGCGTACCTCGGCAATTGCGAGATTGTTACAAACGCATGATTTTTAGAATACCAGCCTATGTCATTACGCGGCATATATTGTTTCTAGGTATTCCTATGGGGCACATGAAACACAAAATGTTCCGTTTTACTATGGAATCTTGTTTGGTCCTGTGTAACTAAACTGTTACAATTGCAGCGGGAGCGCTTACCTCAGTTTGTCAGAAAACGCGAGTTATTGCTCGTACGCGTGTGCTGCGGGCCAACGTCTCTGTGGTCTAGGCTAGACTGCTGTATAGATCACAGAGAGGTTATATCAAATACCTCCAGCTCACTTGCCGCATCTTGGGATTGGGAAAATGCTGATTGGAACGGCCCAGTTTTTCTGTATGTAAGCCCAAAGGAAACATTATGCATTATGTGCATACAGAACACGGGCTTGCCACGGGTGCTGCAGTGATCATCTTCTTCTCACGTCGAAGGTCAAAAAACAAATTAATTATACTTCTAACATACAGCTACTTTATCACTCATACTGTGCACCTGGCAGGCCTTAATATGGGCACAAAGGAGGTTCTGGCTCACTCTTACCTTCACACACACATTTCACTCACTCCCTTCCGTGCCATCTGGCTCCAAGGTCTCCACCCTCGTTTTGAACTACAATGTATCCCTCCAAGTACCTCGCAATACAAATCATGTGATTGTCACTTCACCAATGTGCCCTGTCCGTCCTCTTTGAACATTTCAGGACTTGTTATTTTGGGGTTGGTGGTCAAAGGGCACCTGGTGCCATGGAATTCAGGGATCTTAAGTTTTAGTCAGTTATATGGGCTATAACTCATGGTCACCTGGGTATACGCCAGATCATTCTTTGGCCAGTATGAGATAACATGCACACCAGGCGCCGGTCTGTGATCATGGCTTTGTGGGGCACATTCCTCTGGAACATCTTTGCAACACTGTTAGAACAATGAATAGGCATGGCGGTTGGGGGTGTGGGCTGTCCTCATGGGAGCTTGGACATGGCTGGAGATTTCCCTCATCTGGCAAATTTGGGCCCAGTGCATACAATGCTGTATTTGCTGCGCAGGCTTTCCCTTTTACCTATGGTTACTTATATCTACACAAAATAGAAATGCTGCTCGCGCCCTACGCTATACTATGTGAGTTGATTATATTTGATTAGTATTTTGATTTAGTATTGGGAGGCGGTCCTCTCACAGTCCCACTCAACCCATGACCCATCATAGTGCTTTGACTGCATCTTGCCTCACTCTAAAGTGTCTAAGGGGGTGAGGTGGGGCTGGCCCTTCCCAAAAACTGCTTCTTCCTTGCCCCAATATCACAACACTTAAAGCCAATTAAGTTTAATAAATCACATAGTGTTATGTTCTATACTTTTGCTTATGTTCTAATATGTGTTCCAGAACCCTGGCAGGCTCTGGAACACAAGGTGGTTGGAGAAGGGCTAGACTCGGTGCCTGTTGCTCTCTTCTATACTGAATAATCCATCAGTGTAAATACTTGCAGTCTGCATCTCCTTTTATCAGTGGCGGCGAAGATGGGATTCCAGAGGACCGCGTGTAGAGGGGAAGGAGGCAGAGGTTCCTGCGAAGCAAAGCTGTGGTTTCCCGTGAGAGAACAGGCATCGCAGCCGGTGAAATAGCAAGGACTCAGAGGTGAGGAGGATGCGACCCCGCTGGAGCAAAGGGGGTGGATACGCTGAAGAAACCAGGCTGGCTGTACACTGAAGATTTAAAGATAAGGGCCTCAGCCGTGTGTGCGCATAGCACATTACGCTTGTGATTTTTTTGGAGACGAGGCTGTGCATGAAGTACAAGCACGGCTCTTCTCCAGTCAAGCATTAGCAATGCAACGCGGCAAGGCTGTCTGCAGATCAGCGTATGAATAAGCAGGGTTGCTAGGCACCAGTAAACATACCGAATAGTTGCCGGCGCAACAATAACAAAAGCCTTTAGACAGAACGGAACACAGTTAATGCAAGATTTATGAGAGCTGTATTCAGGCTACCACTAGCAAGGGGCAAGGCATATTAAACAATTGAGTGGAACTTTACAGTGGGGAACTGAAACCATGGCCGCAGCTATACCTCCCCCAGCCACCTTTTTGGCAGAAGCAGGCACCCCACTGATTAGATGGGAAAGGTGGAGGAAAATGTTTGGGATGTATTTGGTGGCCATGGGGGGGCAAATTTAACCCCTCCAGAAAACAAGCACTATTACTCCACAATTTAGGCCCAGAAGGGCGCAGTGTTTTCGAAGGCCTTCCTGAACTGCTGGAGGTAGGAGCAGGGGCCATGGATGAGTTCTCCGTACCTGTGAAGAAGATTGAAGAACATTATGAACCAAAACAGAATGTAACCTTCGAAAGGCATACATTTTTTCAAAGAGGTCAGGAATCTTCAGAGTCGCTGGAAGGGTATGTGGCTGCACTAAGGACATTGTGCCACACTTCTGAATTCGGGGATTTAACTAACTCCCTGATTCAAGAGCAATTGGTAAGGTGCACAAACAACCCCAGGGTGCAGGAGAAGCTATTAGCAAAGGATTTGACCTTGGAGCAGGCAGTGGAGCTCACTCGAAGCATTGAACAAACGACTCAGTATATGAAGGAAATTAAAATGGAGAGACATGGGGGGCAAGAGGTATGTGCGAAGAGCCAAAGGAGGCAACCCATGCCGAAGAAGGAATGGTGGGGACACAAATGTCTTAGATGTGGAAATCCCAGACATGCAGCGAACAGTGTATTGTGTCCGGCGAAGAATGCAGAATGCATTAGGTGCAGATGGAAAGGACATTTAACGTACATGTGCAAGGAGTCAACCATCAGTGTGGTGGAGCAGAAGCAAGGTCATAACAAACAGGAGACCATCTCATCTGACCAAAGTGTTGAAACCAAACTGTAAAGACTGGAGGGGGGGGAGTCTGTACTTCTGCTCTCTATATGGTAGAGGAGAGGCACAGAGGACCCCATCCAGGATACTCTATTGTTGGTAGCAATGGACGAGCAATCAGGGCATAGCTTCTCAGGAGGTGATGCGGGCTGGTTCTTAAGTACAGTCCTTAAGCACCCACAAAGGAAGGTCCACACACTGTATTAGTTAAAACACAGTCTTTATATATATGTACAATATCACAATAACTCACTTGGTACTCGGTTAATCTACAATGGCAAATATATACAGTTCTACGTGGTACCACAATCAGTATTCAATCTCTTTAAAGTGCATCAACTGTACGGTTAAATGCCACACAAATCAGTTTGTAAAGGAAACCAACAATAGATATAGGAGGAAAGCAATTGGTTAAAACAATTGGCAGGATACTGGCCCCGTTACCTAGACACAGTTCTGTGTGGAGATCCCCCCACCTGGGCAACCTGTAGAATAAAGGTATATCACAAGCCCAGTCCATATATTGTTCACAAAAGTCTTTCCAATAGTTCAGCAACCCCAAAGTGCCTGGTGTTGTAGAGTTCCTCATCTGGAAATTGACAGCCCTTCTTGAGTGCTCTCCCTTTAAGGCAGGAGCCACAGGTCGTCGAACGTGCAGCGATGAACAGGGTGAACTGCGGCAGTGAAGTGGCAGCTTCTTTCCTAGCAGTGCTCGTTGACAGCGGAGCGTGGACGTCCTGCAAGGGAGAGGCGTGCGGGGCACCTCGATGTCGATAGTTCAGGACTGCAAAGAGTTTGTAGAACTGTGACCCAACATGGGCGTCGGGTCGTTGGCGTCTCTGTGGTCTTTAGGCGGCGGGAAACCCACTGGAGGATGCTCCTCAGTGCGTTGGCAGCCTCGACTTTCTCCGGCGGGACAAAGTGGTTGACAGTGCAGACAAGCGCGTCCTTGGATCAAAAAAGTTCTTAGGCAATGGGAGCACTGTGGCTCCGGTCAGTGACGGCGATCATTGGCGGATAACGGTCCGGGTGCTTCTCCTTGGGATTCTGCGGCAGTTACCGTCTCCAGTTGGCAGCTTTTTGTAGGTCTGTCTACCAGGGAGCTTTGGCAAAGATCAGCTGGTGCACAATGGTCCCTCGTAGCCTGGGAAGAGGGTGCCTATCCAGGTCCTCTCTTGGATCGGTTCTCGAAGACACATCAGCTTTCAGATTACACGGAAGGGACCAGTGGTTCAACTCCTTCTTCCGGCTTCGAGAGTAAGCTTCAAGTATCAATGTCAGTTTCAACTCCAGCTTCTGAACGATTCCTAGCAGTGAGAGGCCCCCAGATATACTAGTTGCTCTCCCATTCAGTCTGCTGGGTCACACTCAGGCAACCAATCACTGAGAAGGGCATTCAACAGTCAGTCAGCCAATCAGGCATACAGTGCATTCAGGCAATTGTTCTCCATCCAGACACTCACAACACAGAATGTGGATTCGGACAAGTACCACGCCATTCAAAACTACACACTGCATTCATACCAGTTCCGGGCAGGGCTGTCTCAGTCAATGTATTAAACACAAGATACTAGACATCCACAAATTAGAATGCGTATTCGTCACACACTCCATTCACTCAGGTACCACCCACAGGCGTCCCCACAACATACGGTCGTTGGGAAGGCTCCAGCCAGTCTGGTCTGCACTTCCCCACACTAGCATATATGGAACTTCCACCCAACAGCCAGTCAGGGGGAAGGGATAGAGTTGGTGCTTCCTGGGACTTCGGGAAAATCAAGGTAACAAGCAATGGAAGGCAAGAGGCCATGTGGGCCATCTTGTTTCCATCAGGAATCTACTGATTCCAATGACAAGGCCTGGGCATCCCAAAATGGAAGATACTCAGAGCACCTGGCAAATTCAGCATGGAGCTGGCACCAGCCCATACCCTGCTCTGTGGGCCACACACAGGTACCCAAAAACATACACCAGGGGCACAGGGTTGTACCCCCACCCATGGGTGCCATAAGGGTATCCCATGGGTCTGTACACCAAACCAAAAGAGAGAGCTGCACCGCCAGGAGTCCCACATGAACTCCTGCGTGGAAAACACAACAGAACACACAATAAAAAACAGTAAAGGACAAGGATACGGAGGCCCTGTCTCTCCGATGCATTTTCAGCATCACAGTTGCCCCCCCCAGACTGAGGTTAGGATGCCTAATCTCCCACGAGATAGACACCCTCATCCAGACGGTCAGCATACCTTCTGGAAAGGCCATCTGCATCTGACTCTTCCCTGGTCTATGCTCTATGGTGAAGTCTAGCCTTGCAGGCTAATGGACCACCTGAGCAGTTTCGGGTTCTCATCCTTCATCTGCATAAGCCACTTCAGGGGCTTATGATCTGTTTGGACCTTGAAGGTAGACTTTGTAAGGTAGGGCCTAAAACGTCTAAGGCTCCAAACTATGCTAAAACATTCCTTTTCAACAGTAGCCCACCTAAGTTTTGTACCCTTGAGTTGTCTACTGATGAATATGGTAGGATGTACCCTCCCTTTGTCATCTAACTGGGACAAGACAGCTCCAATTCCGGTGTTGCAGGCATCTGGATGATAAAGGGTTTGCTTTCTTTCAAGCCATCAAAGGCCCTCTGACAGTCTTCCGTCCAATTAACCTTCCTAGGCTGTTTGCGTGAAGTCAGAGCTGCCAGTGGTGCAGCTATGGTTCCATAGTCTGCCATGAAATTGCGATAATACCCAGTGAAGGCCAAAAAGGCTCTCACCTGGGTTTGAGTAGTGGGAGTCTCCAAGTCATGTACATCCTGTACTTTACTGGATAGAGGTTGGAATTGACCCCTCCTTTCCCATGACCAAGATACATGAATTTCCCCTGAGCTATCTGGCACTTAGTGGTCTTGATAGTGAGGTTAGCCCTTTTCAAGGCAACACCTTATCCAGATTTGTTAAATGCTCTTCCTAGGTGGAATTGTAGACAGCAATGTCGTTTAAGTAGGCCACACAAAAGGCCTCCAGCCCACTGAGCGCATGATTGACCATTCTCTGGAAGGTGACAGGGGCATTCTTCAACCCAAAAGGCATGACTCTAAACTGGTAGAGTCCCTCAGGTGTTGAGAATGCCGTCTTTTCCTCGGCATGGTCTGTCAGAGCTATTTGCCAATAGCCTGAGATAAGGTCAAAAGGTGCTCACAAATTTGGCAGCACCTTTGGTGTTCACAAGCTCATCAGCCCTGGGCAATGGGTGCGCGTCAGTTTTGGTGACATCATTGACTCCTCGGTAGTCCACACAGAATCTCCAATCCTTGATACCTGCCTGGGAACTTGCCTTGGGGGCAAGGACCACTGGACTGGACCAGGGACTGGTTGAGGGTTCAATAATACCCAGATCCAACATCTTGGCGACCTCAGCCTAACAGTGTCTGACATACGGTAGCACCTGCTTTCGACAGGCACACTGTCACCAGTGTCAATTTCATGCCTACACCATGGTGTAAGTGAGAACAGAGAGGCATACTGCCGGCGCAAAGCCATGCAGGCCCTCTGCTGCTCTGTCGTCAGATCGGGAGAGAGATGTACTCCCTCCACTGAGTCATCCTGGGGGTTGCTATGCAGCAAATCAGGAAAGAGCTCACTCTCATCCTATTCTTGCTCTGAAGCTAGCAAGAGACATGAGACCTCCGCTCACCTATGGAAAGGCTTGAGCCTGTTGACATGGAATACTTGAGGGGCTACCCCAGAGACTCCCATGTCAAAGCCAGAGGCTTGGTAGGCTCCATCACAAGGATCTCCTATCCTGGAGTCCAATTCACTTGTGTGGCTTTAAGGTCTTGCCAGTACTTACTCAATTCCTGGCTGGTCTTGAGATTTGCTGTCGCCTGACCCATCATCTCTGTCATCCTCCATCTGAGGCCGAACAGATAGTCTCCACTTGCTTGGTGGGACCTGGAGGGGCGGCTTCCAGACCTTCTCTGATGAAGGCAAGGTGCCCCCTCACGGGATGTCCAAAGAATAACTCAAAGGGGCTGAACCCAACACCCTCTTGAGGTACCTCTCTGTAAGCGAACAGCAGGCCTGGTAGGAGGAGATCCCATTTCCTCCTTAGGGGCTCTTCCAAAGCACCTAGCATGCCCTTGGGAGTTTTATTAAATCTCTCAACCAGACCAATGGTCTGGGGATGGTAAGAGGTGGAGAACTTGTAGGTTACCCTGCACTCTTTCCACATGGTTTTCATGTAACTAGACATGAAGTTGGATCCTCTGTCAGAGACAACCTCCTTAGGGAATCCAAAACAGGTAAAAATGCCCAGGAGGGCCTGGGCAACCACCTTGGCAGTAACAGTCTGAAGGGGTATATCCTCAGGGTACCTGGTGGCATGATAAACCAAGACCAGGATGAACCGATGTGAAGTGGGAGGGTCAAGGGGACCAACAATGTCGATAACCACCCTCTCAGACTGTATATCAACCATTGGCAATGGTTGCAGTGGGGCAATGACACTGCCCCAGTCTTGTAAGACAATCTTGTAAGACAACTGACAAGTTGGGCAGGTCCTGCAGTGGGACTCCACTTCTAATCCCATCCGGGGCCGGTAGAAGTGGGCAGAGAGCCTCTGCTTAGTCTTCTTGGTACCAAGATGACCAACTAAGGGCACCTCATTTGCCAACTGCAGTAGGAAGGGTCTGTAAACCTGGGGTACCACCTGTTACGCTCACCTGATATCCCCGAGGGTGTCTGGAAGGCTCTGAGCTCTGGAACCCTCGATGCGTAGTTGCCCAGTGCTGAATAATGAATCTTAGTTATTTGTAGGGTGAGCTATCAGTCCTGCGTTTCTTGTGCAGGGCGCTTGACGTTTGTTGGCGAGCTGCCCGAGTTGCTTCACTGGTGCAGTATGTCTTCCTTGGGCCCAGGCCTGCTGTGACCCCGAATCTGCTGGTAGGCAGGTAGGTTTGTTAATTGTAAGTCTTTGTTCTGTTTATGGTGGGAATGTGTTAATGTCTTTATCTCCTTCTTTTCAGGTGCGAAGGTCTTGATGCTGGTGTGCCGGATGGAGAGGCACGTTTCTAGGTAAGAGAAAGCATGAAGCGCAGTGCCTTTACTGTCTTTTAAAGCTAACCTGTGTTTTCCTCTTCTTCTCTTCAGGCTGCTGCAGTGCTGCGAGTGGGTGAAAGTGCGATTGAAAAACAGGCCTCCCGGAATCCGTTAAGGTAAGTACAGCGCTGTGCGGTTGTTTAATATTGAAAGCGAACCTGAATATGTCTCTTTTCCTTTGCAGATATTGCTGTGGTGCTCCGGATGGAAGCGTGGCATAGCGCGAAGGAATTCAGGTAAGACTGATGAAATTCAATGTTTTGGAAGCGCGCGTTCTAATATTGTTTTTCCCTTTCTCGTTATTGCAGGTCGCAATGTTCGAACAGCAGCTGTGGTAGCGGTTCGCTCGAAGTCCTTAAGCTAGTACTCACAGGTGAGTGATGTTTCTTCTTCTCTCGGTTTCCACAGATTGCAGTCCAGTTTAGATGCTGATTGCTGGATGGTGTTTTCTCAGGTAAAACAGAATAATCTGGTTCTTGTTCTTGCAGGATTACAGGAAGATGCTGAAGACCAGGAGCTGGACACAGTGAGCGTCACGCTGCTGGTTGCAGAATAACACGAAGCCTGTTCTGCAGTCAGGGTGTGGTTTATTTAGCCCAGGTAAAGTAGTACCAGGGAAAGTAGTTCCAGGCCTGCCACACCCAAAACACTAGACCGCAAGGCTTGGTTCTTAGAACTAGACTGTGTGAGTGCTTCCATGTTGGATTTAAAGGCCCATGTACATAAATGGGACCTAGTTTGAACAGCCCTTCCTTCCTACATATAAGCCTGGTGCCAAAGGTGCCAGGAGCCCTTTTGCAGTGGTTTTAAGGGCCTCAGGGTTCTGGTGGGAGCCTGCTTGTGCCCCCTCACAGTGGTCATGACAGCACTCCCCCCCAAGGCCCCTCTCATGGTATCCTTCCTGTCCGCTCTGGGTTTGGTGGGGTTATCCAGGTGAAACCTCTTAATCAGATGTGGTGCGTGAATATGTTCACTTGGTTCCCAAGTTCTGTCTTGAGGCCCGTACCCTTTCCAGTCCACTAAATAGTATAGCTTAGATCTGGTAAGTTTCAAATCCAGGATGTTTTTAACTTCAAATTCAGGCTCTCCATCAACTAGCACAGGTTTTGGTGGTGTTAAGAGTCGGGTTCCTGGTTGACAGGTTTTACAAGTGACACATGGAACACCGGATGAATTTGCATGCTTGGTGGTAAGGCTAACTTGACAGCCACCGGATTTATCACCGATTCGATGGTATAGGGTCCTAGATATCTTGGACGAAAGGTCCGGGTACCTTTTATGGGTACATGTTTTGATGCCAACCAGACTTCGTCTCCAACTTGGTAATCGGGAACTTTCTTTCGATGCCAGTCTGAGAATTTTTTTTGTTTGCCTTTGACTTGCAGTAAATGCTCATTTGCCCTTTTGAAGGCTTGGGTTATGCTTGTGTGTAGAGTCTTTACCGCTGGCATTTCCAAGGTCGTGGGGGAGTCTAGTTCAGAGGTACGTGGATGTATTCCGTATATTGTGTAGAACGGGCTTTGTCCCGTGCTGGTGTGTATGGAGTTAATGTATGCGTATTCCGCTATCCATAACAAGTCTTTCCAATTCTCTTCCACTTGATGCAGCATGCAAAGTAGATACTGTTCTAATGTCTGGTTTGTTCTTTCTGTTAGTCCATCCGTTTGGGGCTGATGGCTAGTGGATAATCGAACATCAATTTGTGCCATGGTACAACATTTCTTCCAGAAGTTGGATACAACTTGTCTTCCATGATCTGAGATTAGGACTGAGGGGAAACCATGCAGTTTTATAATCTGTTCAAGAAATGCTTTTGCCACACCGGTAGCGTTAGGAAGTCCTTTGAATGGAATGAAATGTGCCATTTTAGAGAACAGGTCTGCAACCATCAGAATGGTTTTAAAACCTTCACAGGGAGGTAAGTCCGTAATAAAATCAAGAGAAAGAGTATGCCAGGGAGCCGGTGGAATATACAGTGGTTGTAGGAGGCCAGCTGGTTTCTGTTTTTGTCATTTATTCTGTGCACATATCCCACAGGATAGAACGAATCGAGCAATGTCCTTACGCCAGGTTGGCCACCAATAATTCTGTTTAACCTTGGCCAGAGCCTTAGCAATTCCGGGAAGGCCTTCGATCAGGGAATTGTGATAACCAGACATGACCAATTCTTGCAGATCTTTACTTGGTAGATATAGTCTACTCTCTCCACTCCTCTCTCCTGGAGTGACCACTTTCTCCTATCCTCCCACCTCACCCTCCCTACCCCACAGGCCAAGCCGCCTCTGTCACTGCCACCCACCTTCTCGGTCATCCGACCCATGAAGTGCGTGTCAGTTGAGGCTTTCGACACCACCTTCTCCCTCCCCTCTTCCCCCTCTGGCTGACTCTCACCATGACACAGATCTCTCCACGCTCCACTCTTCTATATCTGATACTCTGGATATCCTTGCCCCTGTCATGAGAATCCGCCTGAAGCCCAAAGCCAAGTGTAACTCCTGGTATGACTCAGACCTCGTTACCCTAAAACGCAAGTGTAGGGTTGCCGAAAGGAAATGGCGTGCTTCAAGTTCATCCTCAGACAAACTGGATTGCCGCCTGCTGCAAAGGCAATACCGGCTCTCCGTCCTCACCAAGAAGAGAGCTCATATCCAAGCCCACATCTCTGTGGCATCTAACAACTCGGCTGAAATCTTTAAAATCTGCAAGGAACTGGCCAATCCTGACGCAGTCCCTACCTCTCCTGTCCCTTCCCAGGCCCTCTGCACGGCACTGTCGTCTCACTTCATTTAAAAAACTCAGGATATCCTGTCCTCACTCTCCTCCTCTCATCCCTCTCCCGCTATTCCCTGCTCTTCCTCTGGCCCTTCTGCAGCCACCCCTCCTCCCTCCTTCTCTGCCTTTCCCCTTTTCTCTCCAGACAAGGTTTCCAGACAAGTCCGATCTATGAAAGTCTCGCCGAAACAGGATCACTCCTGTTCCTCCAAAACTATGAAGGACCACATCTACTCCCTGGCTCCTGCGCTGGTGGATTTCTGCAATTACTCCTTTGCCACTGGAGTCTTCCCTTCCCCGTTGAAGCGCTCCCTTGTGCACCCTCTTCTTAAGAAACCCTCTGCCGACCCCTCCTGCCTGGCTCACTATCACCCAATCTCCATCACTCCCTTCCTGGGCAAGCTCCTGGAGAAACTGGCCATCTCCCAGCTCAATCTCCACACTGAATCTGTTGTCTTCATACCATCAGTCTGGCTTCAGAGCTGCCAGAAGCATGGAAACTGCTCTCCTGAACATCTGTGAAGACCTGCCCACCAACCTCGACTCTAATACCCCTTGCGTTCTTATCTTGCTTGATCTCTCTTCTGCCTTTGACACTGTCAACCAAGCCATCCTGCTCAACCGTCTCCGTGATAACCTGGGTATCACTGGTCAGGCTCTGGCGTGGCTGACTTTTTTCCTCTCCGACCGACCCTCCCAGGTCCAACTTGGGTTCTTCCTCTCCAACATCTTTTTCTCTACCTGTGGTGTCCCCCAGGGATCTAACCTCTCTCCCTGGCTGTTCAACCAATACCTAGCACTCCTTGCCCACCGCATCACCGCTCTCTGTCCCAACTTTCAGTGCTATGCGTATGATAACCAGCTCATTTTCAGGCTACCCTCGGCCTCCTCCTCCTCTCCTTCCCTCATCTCTGACTGTCTGTCTGCCATTCAGGAATGGTGTGCCGCCAACGACCTCTGCCTTAATGCCAGTAAGACTGAGATTTTACTCATCGGCACACCCACTCCCTCCTTCCCTGCAGCTCTCTGGCCGGCCTCTCTGGGCCCTCCTCCACTCCCACCTGCAAGGCTAAAAACCTTGGGGTCATCTTCTACTCTGCACTCTCCTTCTCCCCTCACATCTCTGACGTCTCTAAGAGGTCACATTACCAGCTGCACCTCCTTAGAGGTATCATTCCTTTCCTCTCCTTCCCCCAGAAGCTCACTGTCTCCAGTGCCCTGGTCCTCTCTAAGCTGGACTACTGTAACAGCCTCTATCTAAATCTGCCTGCCTCTACTCTCCGCCCTCTGCAACTTATCCAGAACAGGACTGCAAGACTTGTCCTTGGCCTCAAGCCCAGGGATCGTATCTCTCCAGGACTGAAATCTCTGCACTGGCTCCCAGTGGCTGCGAGGATTAAGTTCAAAACCCTCTGCATTGTACACAAGGCCTTCTGGGGTCTGGGACCGCAGTACCTTCAACTCTCTCTTCCTAAATATCTTCCTTCTCAAGCTCTTTGCTCATCTGCCTCCAACACCCTGAGGGTCTGTCGCTTCTCCAAGCAACGAGTTGGTGGCAGATCACTCTCTTCGGCAGGGGCCTCTCTCTGGAACAGCCTTCCTGCCTCCTGAAACTCAAGGAGAACCATCTCCGGTTCTGGAAACACCTCAAAACCTTCCTCTTTGCTTCTGCTTTCTCCCCTCCCCTGCTGAATTCCTGTCTGAATTTGCACAGGTTGCCTGGCCACTCTTTCTGATTTCTGGCCCAGGCCCCGTCAATTGCCCACCTGCACTGCCTCCCTGGCAACCCCTGCACGTGGGAACCGTTTTTTCTGTATCCCTTCAGTCCCCCTACCAGCACTTATGTCTGCACTTCCTTGCACTTGCCACTAGCTGGCTGTTTTGTTTGTCTTATTTATCTTATTTATTCCACTTTCCCATGTACTGCACTTTCCCCTCTCCCTTCCCCACCCCGCGCACTTTTCCTTTCCCCCCTTCTCATGCACTTGCTCGATCTGAATGACACCTGGCCTAGTAGGATTGTTGTCTGTCCTCCCTTTGTTCCCCCCTTGCCTCGTTGCGCCTTGAAACACTTGTGTATAGGCGCGTTATAAATGCTATATCATATCATAGTCGTTCCCTGAAGTAGGGTAATCCATCCAGAACTATGTGATGTTCATTTTGGGAATTCCTTTTCTGCAAGATCTAGGGGTTCATCAAGGTTCAAATCTTATCTTCAAGTTCAATCAGAGTCAATGTGGTGGTGAGTCCCATTAGTTCATCACTTGGGATGATGGCAACAGGGTCCAGGGTACTGTTCGTTTTCTCCTCAACACCCATATGAGACAAGGCATCAGCCTTTCCATTCCGAACTCCTGGTCGGTATGTTATTACGTAATAGTATTCTGCGAAGAATAGAGCCCACCGCAACTGTCGTGACGATTGGGCTTTTGCTGACTTTAGGTATTGAAGGTTTCAGTGATCTGTGATTGCTGTGATGGTATGTCTGGCACCTAATAGATACTGCCGCCAGGCTTTGAAGGCTGATTTTATTGCCAACAATTCTTTGTCTGTAATTGCATAGTTAATTTCTGGTGGTGTGAATTTACGTGACCAAAAGGCCACGGGGTGTAATTGGCCTGTGTCTCGATCTCTTTGAAAGAGAACTGCTCCCATAGCTACGCTGGAAGCATCAGTTTCCACTACATAGGGGAGATCAAGGCGAGGATGTCGTAAAATTGCCGCAGAGGTGAATCTTTTCTTGAGTTCTTGAAAGGCCTGTTCTGCCTCTTCAGTCCATTGGAATTTTTTGTTGTTTTTTCTCAGTAACGACGTGATTGGGTAGACTATCTGTGAGAAATCTGAAATAATTCAGCGATAAGAATTTGCAAAGCCGAGCATGCTTTGGGTTCCTTTAAGTGAAGAAGGTGACGGCCAATTAAGGATGGCATCTACTTTGTGTAAATCCATCTTGGCTCCCTCTGGCGAGAGAACAGAACTGAGGAACTCAATTTCGGTGACATGGAAGGAGCAATTCTCGAGTTTAGCGTACAGTTTGTGCTGGCAGAGTTTTGCAAGGACTGAGCGAATATGTTCCACATGATCTCTTTCAGAGGGGGAATACACCAGGATGTCGTCAATATAGACCAGGGCACAGACATCGATTAATTCCCGTAATACATCATTCATGAAGTATTGGAATGCCGCGGGAGTGTTGCACAGCCCGAAAGGCATTACCTGATATTCATACAGTCTATACTTGGCGCGAAATGCGGTTTTCCATATATCCCCTTTCTTAACACGTACATGGTGGTATACTCCTCTGAGGTCTAGTTTGGTGTAGATTTGGACATCCTTGACTTGGTCCAACAGTTCCGGGATAAGGGACAAAGGGTAGCGTTTTTTTACTGTGATTTGATTAAGTGCGCGGTAATCGATGCAAGTCCTCAAATCTCCTTCCTTCTTGGGTACGAAGAATAAGGGAGAGGCTGCCAGTGACTTTGACAGGCGGATAAACCTATTCGCCAGGTATTGATCCAGATAGGACTTCAAGTGGAGATTTTCAGTTTCCGTAAGTGCATAAATTCGACCACAAGGAACCTGTGTGCCAGGTATCAGGTTGATCTGACAGTCACAGGGCCTATGTGGCAGTAATGTGTGAGCCTGTTTATTCTGAAAAACATATTGATAATCTTGATATTCTTTTGGTAAGGTGTCCATTGGTTCTGCGATCCCCGATGCTATTCCTTGAACAGATTTCAGGTTTGGCTGTGGTATAGATTTCGGGTAGCAAGAGTGGGCGCATTCGTCAGAAAAGGTCAGTCTCTTTGCACGCCAGTCTATGTCGGGATTGTGAGTTACTAACCATGGCATCCCAAAGATCAACCGGAACTGAGGAGCTTTGATGAGGTAAAGCGTGATTGCTTCTTGATGTCCATCCTGACACAGAAGGGTTAATTCTGTTGTGCATTGGGTTACTGGTCCCAAAGCAATTTCTGTACCGTCAACAGTAGTTACCTTTTCAGTTGTTGGTTTTGTGCATAAGGGAAGTCCCATTTCTGTTGCCAGATCTCGATCTATGTAATTACCAACTGATCCACTGTCTATATATGTCTATATATGCCTCTATGGCATGCATCCGTGGCGGTCGTTAGTGATTGATCAAGGTTACAGGTAGGGCGAAATGTGAGGTCTGTGACTCAACCTTCTTGCTTGACAAGCGGACCTTTACGCTTCCCATCATCTTCTTTCTCTGTAGCACCTACCACCTTCCTTGGAGGTTTCACTGGGCATTCTTTGAGGTAGTGACCCGATTTACCGCTGTATAGGCATAACTGTAGCTGTCTCCTCTTGTCTCTTTCAACCTTGGTTAAAGGGGGTCGTATTCCTCCAATCTGCATGGGTTCTGTGGTATTTTCTGATGGACGTTGAACATTATCTTTTGAAGGTACGTACTTGGCACGATTTTCGAGTCTACTTCGGTCTGTTCATCGATCCTGTAGTCTCTGTAGTCCAACTGAACTACCAGGTTGATAAACTCTGCACACTCTTTAGGTGGGTCTACCACTTGAGCAAGGACATCCTTCAGGTCTCCACGTAGGCCCTGATGAAACAACGTGGTTCTTTTATCTTCTGGCCACCCCGCTTCTACAACCAGTCTATTAAAGGTGGCAATGTAAGTCAGCAAATCTTGATTCCCTTGGCGGAGGGACGGGAGTTCGTTATCAAGAGCTTGTCCATGCAAGTGTCGAGCAAATAACTTTTCCATCTCCAGTTGAAAACCCCTGAAGTTCTGCAGTAATGGGTCATCCCGGCTCACTAAAGGTAACGACCAGTCTGCGGCACTTCCACTCAAATATGATGACACAAAGGCCACCCTGGCGGGTCGTTTGGGAAAGCCCCAGGCCAACAAAGAAAATGGAGGCGGCACTGGTTCATAAATGTTGCGTACCTTCTGGGGTCTCCATTAAACCGTTCTGGTGGTGCCAGGGGTACTGCTCCCAGCAATGTTATCTGTGCTGGATTGACTGAAGATGGTGTAGCGATGGATGGGGTGAGTCCGGGCAATGGAGCCTGCCCCGTCTGTGTTTGTAGTAGCTGTTTGCTTAGTTCATCAGTACGGTCTTTTGTGACTATTAACTCTCGTTTTAAGGTATTAGTTTCCTGCTGGGCTGCGTGTACCTCGGCGCGTAATTGTCCCAAAAGCTGGGCTAACAGATCAGTTTCAGATGTCTCCATGATGCCCAGGACGATAAGCTTTAATGGCTTTGTGTTCTGTTATGCTCACCTGATATCCCGGGGGGAGTCTGGAAGGCTCTGAGATCTGGAACCCTGGATGCATAGTTGCCCAGTGCTGAATAATGAATCTTAGTTATTTGTAGGGTGAGCTATCCGTCCTGCGTTTCTTGTGCAGGGGTGCTTGACGTTTGTTGGCGAGCTGCCCGAGTTGCTTCACTGGTGCAGTACGCCTTCCTTGGGCCCAGGCCTGCTGTGACCCTGAATCTGCTGGTAGGCAGGTAGGTTTGTTAATTGTAAGTCTTTGTTCTGTTTATGGTGGGAATTCGTTAATGTCTTTATCTCCTTCTTTTCAGGTGCGAAGGTCTTGATGCTGGCGTGCCGGATGGAGAGGCACATTTCTAGGTAAGAGAAAGCGCGAAACACAGCGCCTTTATTGTCTTTTAAAGCTAACCTGTATTTTCTTCTTCTTCTCCTCACAGGCCGCTGTGCTGCTGCGAGTGGATGAGAGCGCAATGAAAAAACAGGCCCCCAGAATCCGTTAAGATAAGTACAGCGCTATGCGGTTGTTCAATATTGAAAGCGAACCTGAATTTGTCTCTTTTCCTTTGCAGATGTTGCTGTGGTGCTCCGGATGGAAGCATGGCGTAGCACAATGGAATTCAGGTAAGACTGATGGAATTCGATGTTTTGGAAGCACACTTTCTAATATTGTTTTTCCCTTTCTCGTTATTGCAGGTTGCAATGTTCGAACAGCAGCTGTGGTAGTGGTTCACCGGAAGTCCTTAAGCTAGTACTCACAGGTGAGTGGTGTTTCTTCTTCTCTCGGTTTCCACAGATTGCAGCCCAGTTGAGATGCTGAGTGCTGGATGGTGTTTTTTCAGGTAAAACAGAATAATCTGGTTCTTGTTCTTGCAGGATTACAGGAAGATGCTGAAGACCAGGAGCTGGACACGGTGAGCGTCACGCTTGTTGCAGAATAACACAAAGCGTGTTCTGCAGTCAGGGTGTGGTTTATATAGCCCAGATAAAGTAGTTCCAGGCCTGCCACGCCCAAAACACTAGACCGCATGGCTTGGTTCTTAGAACTAGACTGTGTGGGTGCTTCCATGTTGAACAGCCCTTCCATCCTACATGTGAGCCTGGTGCCAAAGGCGTCAGGACTGGCTCCAGGAGCCCTTTTGCAGTGGTTTTAAGGCCCTCAGGGTTCTGGTGGGAGCCTGCTTTTGGCACAACTTGTGCCCCCTCACAGTGGTCATGATACCACCAACCTCTTGAGGGCACCAGGTTCAGACTTAGTGGGCTCACTACAAGGAGGTCACTCTCCCAATAGATCCGGAATGTCCTAGGCACTTCTCCTGGTGCCTGGGACAGGGCCTGTTTTCTCAGACCTTCGAGAGAGTGGCACTGTCTCTGTCCCTTACAGATGTCCGCCCAGGAGGGTCCCCCTTCAGCCAACAGGCATTGAAGGTCGGAGTGGTCTTCCGGGTTGAGCACCTCTCCCGCATTAGGGTCTTCTGCCTCTTCTCCTACAGGAGTTGAGTTTGGGTTTTCCACTGAATCCAGCCCTCCTGGAGCGTGGATCCCAATGGCTGCTGTAGGAACAGCAGGAAGAGAAGGAGCCCCCTTCACAGAGGTTGCATTTTTGTTCTTCCGTCTTCTTACCTTAGGCCTCGCCTTTGGCTCGGGTACCTGACTCACAGCCAGACATGGTGTCACATGTGACCTAGTGACTGCAGCAGCAGCCATGGGTAGACCATCTGAGATCAACCCCAACTCTACTAGATCATTTCCTAACAGAATGTTAGCAGGGACATTGTCCTTAACCAGGACAGGAAGCTTTGCTGTCTTGTCTCCAATCATGAGTGTGACTAAGGCTACAGGCGATAATTTGGAGGCCCACCAGCTAACCTGGTGGTTCTCAGAGGAGCACCTACATAGTCCTCTGGCTTGAGCAGGGTCCTGTCACCACTGTCATGCTTGCCCCTGTGTCTCTCAAACCAGTAGAAGGCTCGCCATTCAAGCGGACACTTCTCAAAAACCTACGGATGTTCTGTGGGATTGTCACCAGTACTTCTGAGTACTGGTCCCAGGCCCCAAGGGACACTAGGGAAATTCTACAGGAGCACCGAATGTGATTCCTGTAGAGGAGGGGAGGACAGTGGCCTCCACCTCAGGCATGGGGTAAGGGTAGCTCAGGCTGACAGCCTGGACTCCAAGTGCTTTACCTTTACACTTGGGGTCATCCTACTTGTGATCCAGAGCCCCACAGTCCCAAAAGGTGCCAGGAATGTGGGGTGCAGTACTGGAACCACTGGGAGCCTACTTTGCAGCAGGTAGACCACTACTCTTATTCCCACCCACAGATGACTTAGCCCCACTAGATTTTTGGGTCTTAGGAGAGGAAGGTTTTGGTTTACCCGACTGTGATTGCTTCTGGGCCTCCTCAGCTTTCTTTTTTTTTTAAAACTCTTTATTTAACCTTTTAAAGAACAAGATTCAATACAATAATCAAAATACCTTAATAAATTGTACAAATCGCAAAACTCATAAAAACAGCAGAACCGAAGACAAAGACTGTCGAACAGAATGGACCTCCATAACAATCACAAAATAACATTTTCAAATTCTATAAAAGATTCATGGCACACAACCACAAAGACAATACAACATAGAAACACACAACCAAACAGTCCATTACCACCCCCCACTCAAAGAACAGGTCATCAAACACTGGAATCTACGCAGTCAAGCATACAGGTCATTAAAAGGCCCCCAAATCCGACGATAACGCCCCTCCCTTCCTTGACCAAAAAGCATAACCCTATCATATTTCGACAAGACTTGCCTGTCAAAAAGCCATTCCTCCACACCAGGTTTCTTTCTAGACTTCCAAACTCGCAAGATCTGTTTCATCACCAAAACCAAACCTCTGTTAATCCAATCCGCATCCTTCCTAGCCCTATCCCATCTCCCCTTGTTGGACAACAATATAGTCGAAAGGAATGTACGCGGAAGTTTCTCCTCCAACACATGATCCAACCTGTCCAATACATCGGACCAAAAATCAGAAACTCTTGAGCACAACCATAACATATGCATCAAAGAACCCCCACCACCACCACATCCCCAACACAAATCAGAGTCCGAAAGACCCAACCTGGCCATCTTAGACGGAGTCCAATATAATCTATAGAGGATCCTCTGTCTAATATATCTCAGCTGCAAATTCATCTTCGCTTTTACCCCCACCTGAAGTAAATAGGTCCACTCCTTAAAAGGGATAACCTCACCAACTTCATCTGTCCAGGACAGGCGGAGTCTATCCCAAGCCCTCACATCCGCCGCATCCGACGGCATTAAACCCATGTACGTTGAAACCACATATGAAGCCGAACAGAGAAGTTCACACAATGATGGTCTCTCCTCCATGACCCCACCGTCCAACATTCCTGTCTGTTCAGTCAATAGTGCATTCAAAGCATTATAGCGACTTCTCTCTCTAGCACCAATCCCAAAAGATGTTCTCAATTGGTCAAAGGGAACCATTCGACCGCCCAACCATACATCACGAATACGAAGAATGCCCCTATTGATCCAGCTCTTCCAGCATAAGGGTTTGTTTGCCAACTGTAAACACGCATTATGCCATAAAGAAGCATCATAATGCATCCAAGCATTACCCCCATTAATTTCTACAAAGCGCAATATCGCCTCCCTAGTAGCGCACATTGTAGGTAACTTCTTCACCGAAAACGGTACTCTCAACATAGTATATATATCCTTAAGGGCATAAGGCAAAAACTGGGAACTCTCAATAATATTCCAATTGGAAACATAGTCATGGACAGTAGAGAAGTACGAGGTCGACTTTTTCAATAGAAAGCCCATACAATACTTCTACAAATTTGGGTAACCAAACCCCCCATTCTTCACAGGACACGTCAGAATATATTTAGGAACTTTAGGCTGTTTACCAGCCCCCCAAAGAAAACCCTGGAATGCCTTTTCAACAGGAGCTAGCATTTTTTTCGTGAATTTTTGGGGGATGGATTGTATGACGTAAAGAATTTTTGGCAAAAGAACCATTTTGATTTCATTGATCTTGGCCCACAGCCCCATCTTCAATTGGTTCCACTTCAAGATGTCCCTATTAATTACCGCCAATATCCGTGACACATTAAAAGCTATCATTCTTTTCAAGTCCCGGACCAAGTAGACACCCAAGTACTTCACAGTCCCCGTCTCCCAGTGGCAGTGCCAAGAGCCCAAAACACCACATGGGACATCGACATCCAAGGGGAAAGCCACAGTTTTTCCCCAGTTTATTTTGTGTCCCGACAAGCGACCTACTTCATCAAACATCTGTTTGAGTCTCACACATCCCTCAGCTGGGTTAGATAAAGGAATAGTCATGTCATCAGAGTAACACAGAACTTTTATCTCATTATCTCCAAACTGAAGACCATGAAGGCCCTGTTTCTGTATCAAGTACAAAATGAGGGGTTCCAGTGCCAGATTAAACAGGTACGGAGACAATGGACAACGCTGTCTAGTCCCCCTAGATAACAAAAATGAAGAGGACATAGCTCTGTTAACCCACACCTTCACACTAATATCAGAGTTCAAGGCTCGTATAGCATTAACGAATGTGGTACCAAATCCCATCCTCTTAAGAGTGTGGTAAAGAAAAGACCAATTGACCCAGTCAAAGGCCTTTTCCTCATCCATAAAAAGCAACAGGGTATCTCGAATTTTTGTCTTCAGTAAGCTCATAACATCAATCAACGTCCTAATATGGTCATAGCCATACCCACCTTTCATAAACCCGACCTGCGAACTACCAACCAATTTACCAATACACCCATCCAGTCTATTAGTCAAAATTCTAGTAAAAATCTTGAGGTCCACATTCAGAAGCGAAACTGGCCTATAATTCTCACACTTTTTACCATCTTTCCCTGGTTTCGGAAGTACAACCACACAAGCCTCTTTTATAGTGGGGCAAATCACCCGTCTCTCATGAAACCATTGTACAGGGTGCATAGGAATGGTATCAGCACCCCACTCAGCGTCTGGTAAAATTCTACCGGTAGACCGTCCATTCCTGGTGACTTACCCACATTAAGTTGATTAATTGCCATCAACAATTCCTCCTCTGTAATAGGACTATCTACCATCACAGACTGATCTGCACACAAACTCGGCATGGAAATCTTATCAAAAAAGGAATCCATGTCCGCCTGAAATGGGAATTGATCCTCACGATATAACGTTGCATAAAATTTCCTGAAACCCTCACAAATCTCACCTTTCTTGATAATATGTTTACCATCAGCATCTACCAGTTTCTGAACAAAAGAGTTATCTGTTAGGCCCCGCAACCTATTCACCAGAAGTTTCCCATTTTTGTCAGCTTGCTCCCAGAACTTTTGCCTATAATGAACATGCCCTTTTCATATTGTGCATCCATTTTTTGTTTGAGCAGTTCCTTGAGTTTTCCAAAAACCATCCTATCATTCGTACTCTTAGAAACTGCAAAATTCTTCTTTGCCACCTCTAAATCCCCTTCCAATTTCCAAAGCTCAAGCATACCTTTCTTCCTAGCCCGGGATGTAACATTCATCAGCTCCCCTCACACGGTAGCCTTATAACTTTCCCAAACCATGATATCAGAAGCCGAGCCAACATTAGCATCAAAAAGTTCCTCGTAAAAACCTCCAGAGATTCAGCAACCCCCTGTTCCTTCAAAATATAAGTTTTGAGTCGCCACCGGGAGAACTCCGTCCTCTCATGTCCTATATTCAACTGCAACATCATCAAAGAGTGATCTGAAATACTCTTCTCCCTAATACATACATCCTACAACACACTAGCCAACCTACCAGAAACAAAAAAATTATCAATTCTCGAATGAGAGTCATGCACTGGCGAGTAGAATGAGAATTCCCTCACATCCGGATGAACAAACCTCCAAGCATCAATTAAATCCAAGCTATCCACAAACTCCCTAAAGGATTTACTCGCGCTTCCGGCAGTAAACCTACATTGAGCTGAACGGTCCATTTTCCCGTCGATCACACAATTGAAATCGCCCCCTAATATCATATATTCCCCGCCCATCTCCCTCAAAAGCAACGACAACTTCCCAAAGAAAGCACTACCACCAGTACATGGTCCATAAATGGAGCCTATTGTGATCAGCTTATCTTCATATTTAACTTCTAGAAGAAGTATCCTCCCTTCCTCATCCATTACTACCTTTTCAAACTGAAGCATTAAACCTTTCCGCAGGAGTACACCCAACACCTCCTTCCTTTTCCTTGGAATGTTAAGGCCCTTGACATTCCAGGAAAATATCCTTAGGTCACCCATTAACACACTTTATCCAACCTGAATCCATCATAATGATCCCAGAAACATATATGCGAAAAGACAAAGGAGGGTAGGTGATATGACCGAGTTGTGCAAACATTACAAGACAACACATAACAATACAAACACACAAAAACCACGAACTAACATATATGAAGTCTAACAGCACACCCTGCAAAACAGTAGGATGATGTTGAGTACAGTTATTTACAAAAAAAACAAAATCTTGAACTGCAATTGCCCCAGAACCTACACCCAAACATTATGTAGCAATAATAAATAACAGTAACCTTTCCCATACCACCTTCAAAAATATTCATATTAGCCTAAGAACATGAACCCCCCCTTCACACTCCATTACCCCGCCCAGAACCCAGCCCTATTCAAAAACAGTAATGAAGAAGCCAAAATGCACACAACACAATGTTACCTTTTGAAAAGTGGCATACACTCTTCCGTAAAATCCTGCAACAGTCTGACAATGCAAGGTAATCTTCCAAACTCCAAATGTAATCCCCAAAATTATACATACCACATCCACCCCGCATCCATACAGTGCCAAAAGAACCCTAGTCACCCACCCCTCATTTCAGCCTCTCAACTAACCTGCCAATGTGCGCAGTCAATACCCCCCTCATCGGCACCAAGATCCCAACCCATCCCGCCATATACATCCTCCAGTAGAACTCAGCGAGAGAAAATTGGGCAGACCACCAGACACAGCCCGCAAGTCACCCTCGGAGTGCTCCTGAAAATGTACGGGCATGGCAATAACAGGACATCCAATCAACAATGTCCCCAACATATCCACACCTCCAGTACCCTCCTGACCCCACCACGCCAGTTCCAATCAGCCCAATCCATGTGTAAGCACCCACAGAAACCACATACCCATATCTCCTCCAAGAACCGAAAATCAAGCAAACCGAAAACGCATTTCTAACAACGAAAATAGCCCCAAAGCAATAACAGAGGGAAGGCAATGGAGATGAACACAATTTCTAAGAATATGCAGGGACCAAAATGGAGATCCATAAGACATATCAGCCAACATATACATTCCTTATTATCAATGCCATGTTCACGGCTGTCCAATTAAGTTCACTCCAGATTTGAGAATTAAACCATTGAACCACGCCGATTTTTTATGCATTACTATAACATTTTCGCTTCCAAGGACACACCATTGTGCATTGTGGTTGGCATACCCCTTTTACAACCACTGTGATGAGGTTACACTGAATTTAGTGTGGTACAGAGTTTTGGCACATTGCATCAGCGTAACCTGTGCTGCAACTCACACTTCCACCCAGGACCAACAACAGCATAGAAACGGCAGCAGCAGTCGAGCAGACTGGGAGTGGCCTTTCCAACAGGGCACAGGCAATGCAAACAGGATTAACGGACCCAGCTCAGCAGCTAAGTCTGTCCAAGTATCAGGAGCAGCAATAGGGCCTCATGCAGTAATGTCCCTCGAATGTCAAAGAAGAGCAGTATAAAAGGGCAGCTCAGTGTCCAGTCACAGGGGAGCTCCCATCAAGACTAGCAGTACAATGAAGAGATTCAGGGTGCAGTTAAGGACGGCAAGATGACACGGCCGCACTTTAAAAGTCTCTGGTTCAAAAGTGTTAGGCATGTCAAATTAGAGGACAGGCATTAGCCAATCGTGTGCAGCAGCCGCCGCCTCTCCAGCCAAATATTCGCTACCGGCGTATGTCTCATGAACAATTCCAGAGCATATGAGAAACACAGCAACATTGCGGGCAAGCCACTCACTGCACGCCCCCAGGCCAGAACAGTCCAATAAAGAGATCTGCTGACTCCAATGGCCGGAGAATACCGCCGTAGCAATCCGAAAGGTACGCGGTACGCGGAGCCATGAGGAAGCAGGAAGTAGTAAGTAGGAATGCATGCTAGGGCCTTTCCTGAGATGAAGCGAGGCCCAAATCGAACATAAACAACAGCAGCAACGGAATTTAACGGCCGCCATGTCCATGAAGGGAAAAATACAATATATACATATATATTGCCAATGTAAAAAGGAATTGAAAAAGTAAAGAAATGCAACAATAAAATAACAAATAAAGCGCTGATGTTCCAAACAGTAATCCGAAGCTAGCAATGTAGTCCAGGATAAATCATGTATCTCCCGTGCCTTTCTTAGCACCATTTCTTTGATTGGAAAACACAGGAATTTAAGCTTTCTGAGGGGTCCCCTTTTCTTTGTCCTTGTCCTTCCCACTGGAGTCCTTAGGGGACACCCGATGGGAGACCCACTTGTCAGCTAGCCTGGCCAGATTAAAGGGATCCAAAATGTTCTGGTCAGCAACATACTGACGCAGCTCTGGTGAACAGGCTTCAGAAAAATGCTCAAAAAACAAAAGGTGGGACAATTCAAAAAAGGTTTTCACCTGGTATCCATCAATCTACCCCATCATGTTCATATGTGCAGCACTCACCCAGTCAACCCAAGACACATTCTCTTTTCTTAAAATGCCTGAACCTTTTAGGGTATTGGGTTGGTGGCTTGCCAAACTTGGCAACCAAAGCAGACTTCATGCACTCATAATGACCCCTTTCTTCCACACTCATTTTCAGAATACAGTCATACCCAGTCTGAGGCATTCTGCTTAACAAACACTTAGCCCAATCTCTCTTATCAACATCATGAATTGCACAAGCCATTTCAAACGCTTCAATCCATTGGAGGATATCAGAACCCTCCACATACACACCAACCAAATCTTTCATAAACTTGGTGGCTGGGGACCTGACACTCTCAACTGGTTTAGCTGAAGTCTCCACTCTAGCTTTCTCTAGCTGGATTTTCTGACATTCAGTGTCCTTGTTCTTAAGCTCCAGGTCCTTATCTTTGAGTTCAAGATCCCTATTCTTGAGCTCCACTTGTTGTGCCAACTCTTCTTTCTTAAGCTCAGCTTCTATTTCCAACTTGCAGTAACTCAGGTTCCAAGGCATTCCCTGAAGAAACATTGCTGGAGGTCGGAACAGAGGCAGCAGGAATGGTGGCATTCCCAGAAATAGATTCAGCAACAACCCCGGGGGCAGAGTCCTCATTGGTTGCATCCCCCCTTCAAGAGCTTCACAATCAATCTGGTAGTCCACCAGGGCAGCTATCAGCTCAGCCCTAGACTTATCCACAAAGTCTAACTCCCTGGCTTCACAAGCACTCTGGAGAGCCTCTAAGCTTATCCGAGTCAATTTACCATTCGCAATAGATTCCATGGCTTGTAATGCAGTTATCTAGCACACAACGAAACCTCAATTTAACACAGTGCAGATGTTTTGTAAGTGGCGCGGTTATACATGGATTCTTAAAACCATAAGCATCCCATGGCTGCCACCAGTGTAAAGACTGGAGGGAGGTGTCTGTACTTCTGCTCTCTGTATGGTAGAGGAGAGGCACAGAGGACCCCAGCCAAGATTCTATATTGTTGGCAGCAATGGATGAGCAATCAGGGCCTAGCTTCTCGGGAGGTGATGCAGGCTGGTTCTTAAGTACAGTGTAGTCCCCAAGCACCCACAAATGAATGTCCACACACTGATTTAGTTAAAACACAGTCTTTATATAATTAAGGTACAAGGTTAATTACAATATCACAATAACTCACTTTGTACTCGGTTAATCTACAATGGCAAATATATACAGTTCTATGTGGTACCACAATCACTATTCGATCTCTTTAAATTGCATCAACTGTACGGTTAAATGTCACACAAATCAGTTTGTAAAGGAAACCAACAATAGATAGAGGAGGAAAGCAGTTGGTTAGAACAATTGGCAGAAAACTGTCCCTGTACCTAGACACAGTTCTGTGTGGAGATCCCCCCACCTGGGCAACCTGTAGAATAAAGGTATATCACAAGCCCAGTCCATATATTGTTCACAAAAGTCTTTCCAACAGTTCAGCAACCCCAAATTACCTGGTGTTGTAGAGTTCCCCGTCGGGAAATCGACGGCCCTTCTTGAGTGCACTCCCTTTAAGGCAGGAGCCACGGGTCTTTGAATGTCCTGTGATGAACAGGGTGAACTACGGCAGTGAAGTGGCAGCTTCTTTCCTAGCGGTACTTGTTGAAAGTGGAGCGTAAACGTCCTGCAAGGGAGTGGTGTGCGGGGCACCTCGATGTCAATAGTTCCAGACCGCAAAGAGTTTGAAGAACTGTGACCCAGCAGGGGCATCGAGTCGACAGTGTCTCTATGGTCTTTAGGTGGCGGGAAACCCACCGGGGGATGCTCCTCTGCGAGTCGGCGGCCTCGACTTTCTCCGGCAGGACAAAATGGTAGACGGTGCAGACCAGAGCGTCCTTGGATCAAAAAGGTTCTTAGGCAATGGGAGCACTGCGGCTCCAGTCGGCAAAGGCAGTCATCGACGGTGACGACAGCGGTCCGGGTGCTTCTCCTTGGGATTAGGCGGCAGTCCCCGTCTCCGGTCGACAGCTTTTCGTAGGTTTGTCTACCAAGGAGCTTTGGCAAAGATAAGCTTGTGCACAATGGTCCCTCGTAGCTCGGGAAGAGGGCGCCTAACCAGGTCCTCTCTTGGATCAGTTCTTGAAGACACAGCAGCTTTCAGATTACACGAAAGGGACCAGCGGTTCACCTCCTTCTTCCGGCTTAGCTTCGAGAGTAAGCATCAAGTATCAATGTCAGTTCCAACTCCAGCTTCTGAACGATTTCTAGCAGTGAGAGGCCCACAGATATATTAGTTGCTCTCCCATTCAGTCTGCTGGGTCACACTCAGGCAACCAATCACTCAGAAGGGCATTCACCAGTTAGTCAGCCAATCAGGCATACTGTGCATTCATGCCATTCTTCTACATCCAGACACTCACAACACAGAATGTGGATTCGGACAAGTACCACGCCATTCAACACTACACACTGCATTCATACAAGTTTCGGGCATGGCTGTCTCAGTCATTGTGCTAAACACCAGATACTAGACATCCACAACATAGAATACGTATTCGTCACACACTCTATTCACCCAGGTCCCACCCACAGGTGTACACACAACATACGGTTGTTGGGAAGGCTCTAGCCAGTTTGGTCGGCACTTCCCCACACTACCATATATGGAACTTCCACCCAACAGCCAGTCACGGGGAAGGGACAGAGTCAGGGCTTCCCGGGACTTTTGGAAAACAAGGTAACAGGCAATAGAAAGCAAGAGGCCACAGGGGCAATCTTGTTTCCTATCAGGAATCAACTGATTCCAATGGCAGGGTCTGGGTATCAAAAAATGGAGGATACTTAGAGCACCTGTCAAATTCAGCATGGAGCTTCCCCCTGCCCATACCCATCTCTGTGGGCCACACACAGGTGCCCAAAAACATACACTAGGGGCACAGGGTTGTACCCCCACCCATGGGAGCCATGAGGTATCCCACGGGTCTGTACACCAAACCAAAAGAGAGAGCTGCACCGCCAGGAGTCCCACATGAACTCCTGCGCAGAAAACACAACAGAACACACGATATAAACAGTTAATGACAAGGATACGATAGCCCTGTCCCTCCGATGCATTTCCAGCATCACGCAATCCTTGACACATATTTCAGATTCCTGCAATATCTGAGTGGTGAATGGCCCAGTGGATGAGTTCCAGATTGATGGGCTTAAATTGTAAATGAAGGTGGATTTGGCTTCTCCATAGACAATTGTGTCAGAAGACACTTTCACGCATACCCATCTAAGAGATGTGCAAGATCTGTTGCCTTCCCACGTGCAACTGTGTGGGTATGGGGAGAGTGAGATAGATCTCCCAGTGAAATTCTGAGGACTAGTAAACTACAAAGGCAGAGAATGTGTGGCAAGCATACTAGTGGCAAAGAAAGGATTGTCCTTATTAGGATGGGAGGAACAAAAGAGTCAGGGAGTTTGGATCCAAGCAAATGCTCCAACACCAATTTCGGTAGCTGAAGTGAATGACAAATGGGCTGCAGAGTTCCCAGAGGTGTTTTCGGAAAGCCTGGTGAAATTAAGGGAATTCAAACATTGCAATAAAATGAAACCTAACTCTTGTCCTGTGGGACACAAAGACCAGTCCCACACAACATGAAACAGCAGCTACATGAAGAGTTAAATAGTCTGTTACAACGTGGGGTGATAGAGCGGATACAGGGCACAGAATGGCTATTTCCGGTGATTCTGGTGGCAAAGAACAATGGAAAGATGCAGCTTTGCATCAACTTAAGAGAACTTAAAAAGAACATTCTGGTGGAGAGACTTTCCTTACCCTTACAAATCATCTCGAAAGCTCTGTTTTAGGAGACTCCAGTTGGTTTGCAGCATACCATCAAGTGCAGTTGTCCAAGGAGTGTCAAGATGTCACGGCATTATTACACTGGAAGTGACTTTTAAATATTTAAGGATGCTGTTTGGGTTGGCATCGGCTGCGGCGGTGTTTCAACTAGTGATGGATAAAGTGCTAGAAAGAGTGTCCAATGTAATTGTATTTCATGATGACATTCTAGTGTTTGCAGAGTCTATGGTGCAACATGACAAAATGTAGCTGTGTGTTTTAGAGAATTTGAGAGAAGCTGGTTTGACTGTGCAGCGAAGCAAATGCAGAATAGATTTGCATGAGGTAGAATATTTGGGGCAAAAAATATTGTCCCAAGGGATTGCACCCAAGCTTAGTCTTGTAGAAAGCATTGGTAAAGCTCCAGCCCCACGAGACAAAGACCAGCTAAGGTCATTTTTGGGAATGGCAGAGTTCTAATACAAATTTGTTAATAATGTTGCCGTCATTTCAACACCATTGAGAGCTTTGCTGAAGAAGAGTGTTGGGTTTTTGTGGTCGGATAAATGTCAGGATGCGTTTCAAGAAATGAAGGAGGGAATTGCTGGAGTTCCCTCATTGGGAGGGTTTGTGAGTGGCATGAATACAGTGCTGATGGTGGATGCCAGTTTATTATGTTTGGGAGCATCTCTTTCACAAGTAAACAGTGGGAAAGAGGAGCATGTAATCGTGTTTGCGTCCAGACCATTACGAGGTGCGGAGAAGAACTATTCTGTTGTAGAGAGAGAGAGAGGCTTTAGCTGTGTTTTGGGTGGTTTTGCATTTTAAGTGTTTCTTGTGGGGACAGAGGTTGCTGATTAAAACTGACCATAGGCTTTTGGTACAAATGCTGGCTGACGAAGGGTTGGCAAAAGGGTTGCCCAGAATCTCGAGGTGGATGTTAAGGCTACAAGGGTATAATTTTCACATGTGTTATGTACCTTGTAGAGAGAATGTTGTTGCGAATTTTCTTTCGCGGCTTCCTGTGGAGGAACATGGGGAGGCTGGAGGGAAGTTGCAGGAAGATGAGATGATTGTTGCCAGCATTGAACTTGGGGCAGTGGAGACGCAAGAGTGGATGGTGGCAGAGAGGGAGGATGATGTGCTTAGTAAAGTGAAGGAATGGACTGTGGTAGGTTGGCGACGTAAAAAAACATTGATAGGAAATTCAATTGTATTTATGAGGTTAAAGATGAGGTTTTTTTACAGGAGTTGGAGGAAGACTTAGGAGAGGTAGTAAGGTGGTTCCCCCTGAAGGAGTCAGAGAGAAGTTCATTCATATTGCCCATCAAAGGCACTGCGGAATGAGTGGGACTAAGAGGTTGTTAAGGCAGAGTTATTCTTGGCCAACCACGGACAGTGGAGTGGACAGGAAGGTAAGAGAATGTGGGGTATGTGTGGCGTGTGACAAGAACAAGGTGGTAAGAGAGATATCACTCCTACCTGTGCGTGTACCGGGAGAGCCCTGGCAGAAAGTGGCAGTAGATTTGATGGGTCCCATTCAAGGGTTGAGTGATGGTTTTAAATTCATTGTGGTGTTGGTTGAATACCACTCGAAGTGGATAGAGTGGATGGGTTTGAGAGAGGCTACCACAGTGGAATTGCTGGCATTTTTTGAGGAAGTGTTTTAGGGAAGGTTTCCCTTCAGAAATTGTAACGGACAATGGCGTACAATTGTGTTCTGAAAACATGAAGAATTTTTTGTTGGCTTTGGGGTGGTGCACATTCGTACTGTACTGTACCATCCCAGGGCGAATGGATCGGTGTAGCGAGCAAATAGGTTCTTGAAAGGTGGCATACAATTGGCCATGAGATCAGGATTGTCGGGGGCTGAAGTGCTCAGGGAAATGGTGTGGAGCTATTGTACCACGCCTCATTCAGTTACTAAGGTTTCCCCGTTTGTGTCACTGAAGGGGCGCCAACCGGGCACCAAGTTATGTCTGGGTTGGGTGATGTTAGCTGGCAGTGTAAATGTGAATCGCAGAGAGATCATGAAATTGATAGAAGAGGCACAGTGCCAGTACAAGAATGTGTTTGACGAAGTTTAAGGTACAAGAATGGGCAATTGGAGATGTGGCACTTATTAAAAACCCGAGGTGTGGGCTCAAGTGTTTAGAGAGCAAATTCCTGGGTTTAAAAAGGATTACGGCTGTAAGAGGGAGTTTGGTGGTTGTTGAGGGAGGTGAGGTTTGGTCAAAGGAAGGTTGGTGTTAAGCAGTGCACAGTTATGTGAAGAGCAAGGGCGGGAAAGGGAGGTTGAGGTGGGTGATGGTAGGGCACCTGGGGTTGTCAGGAGTGTGTGTGCAGAGTTGTGCAGGAAGTGGTGAGTCGAGTGTATGTGGACAAGTCATGGGAAGGATCAGGAAAGTACCTGTCAGGTTTAAAGATATTGTTTGTGACTGAATATTATTGTGTTGTTCATTATAAGGGGGGAGATATGTTGTGTTCTATATTTTTGCTTATGTTGTAATATGTGTTCCAGGATCCTTGCGGGGTTGTCTGGAACACAAGGTGGTTGGAGAAGAGCTGGGCTAGGTACCTGTTGCTCTTTTCCATACTGAACAAACCTTCAGTGTAAATACTTGCAGTCTGCATCTCCTTTCATCACATAGTTCAATGAAATGGTCAGTGAAATACATGGAATAAAATAGGTAGTTGTGCATCAAAATGAGATTAAAGGACTGTGTAAAAGATTGGAAATGGCAATAGTATATTCCTATCTATTCATTTTTTTAATATGTAAGGTTTTACCTTGTGTGCCATTTAAAAAATGACCGTTATTTTTTAGGCGATCTTTAAGCAGGCTCCTAAATTCTCTTTCAGGAGTTTTAAATGTGTATGTTTACTGTTTATTTCGTTGGTCTGCATAGGACGAGGTCTCGCGCCTGACAGGAATATCTTTCGTGGCCACAAGATGGCGCCGGCGCCTCGGGCGGGAGGCGACGAGGCGGTTGCATCAGAGAGTGACGCGTTTCATTGGGGAAGAATAAAGGGGACGGGTGAAAGTGGAGCTGTAGTTATCTGCCGAAGCCGGCTGGGGAACTGTCATCAGTACTGCACACGCTCCTGCCGCACCCCTGCCCACAACCAGCCATGCCGGGCTCACTGAAGAAGCGCCACTCCGGGCCCAGCGCGGAGGAAGGCGACGGACAAGCTCTGGAGAAGATGCTGGGCGAGAACGGCGGCCCCTCGGCGCAGCCCACGGTGGAGCTGAAGCGGACCATCACGCTGGTGAACGGCGTGGCCATCATCGTGGGCACCATCATCGGCTCGGGCATCTTCGTGACGCCCACGGGCGTGCTGCGGGAGGCCGGCTCGCCGGGGCTCTCGCTGGTGGTGTGGGCCGTGTGTGGGGTCTTCTCCATCGTAGGGGCCCTCTGCTACGCGGAGCTGGGCACCACCATCTCCAAGTCCGGCGGGGATTACGCCTACATGCTGGAGGTGTACGGCCCGCTGCCAGCCTTCCTCAAGCTCTGGATCGAGCTGCTCATCATCCGACCCTCGTCGCAGTACATCGTGGCGCTCGTCTTCGCCACCTACCTGCTCAAGCCGATCTTCCCCAGCTGCCCGGTGCCCGACGACGCTGCCAAGCTGGTGGCCTGCCTCTGTGTCTGTGAGTAGTACCCTGGGGTGGCGGGGCATTGGAAGTACACGGCTGGGCATAATAGGTCATCGTCTCTCACAATGAAGAGGAACAGCCAGGATAAGTGGGGCGTGGGGGCACGCAGAGAGCCCCCCCCCCCACACACACGTGGGAATGGAGGCGCACGCCCTGTTCACTGGCATGCCACATGGCGAGAGGGTTGCGGAGCACACACTGCACTCAGAAGTGCACTCACTAATGCGCTTTGGGTCCAATCCGGCGTCTTTCGATCATAGCTTAAGATACAGCCGGACGTCTGTTTAGATGGGGAGTGGGGGTTTTTAGAGCTAGGGTTGTGCGGAACAGGTTTTCACGGACCATGCAACAGATACTGTGAAATTACCATGTCAATAATACAAAGAGCTCAGTGGCCCGGTATATGTGTGTGTGTTCTGACAGATCCAACTTTCTCCTGATGTTTTCCAGTGAATTTACCCGAATACACATGCACTGGTGTAGGGATAACAATCGTGTGGAGACTCCTTGCCCAGCGGCCCCGCCTCCCTGCATTATAATGCCACCGACTCTCCTCACGAATACACACGTGTGAATAGCACATAGAGACCATTCATTCCACACAGTGGATATATAAAAAGCCGGGCTCTAAAAAATACTCGTGTGGGTTTTAAACAGGGTGTCTGTACAGGCGAGTGTCCCACCTGCTATCAGACGCCTGTGTGCTCATGTGGCACAGGTGGATTGCAGAGAAGTGGTCATACTGGACTGTGCGGTATCTGCGTTTCTGATGCTTATCCCCTTAGAACGCACCTTTGGGGAATTCTCGTCCGCTCCACCCACGATTCTTCATATTTTTCCCATTCCTATTCCATTTTGGTTCATTTTCTCGAGGCCGCAGAGTTACGTTTTTTCCTCGGTCAAAATGCAGTTCGTCGGGGTGTTCGAAGAGGTGCATGTTTGCGCTTTCTTTGAGAACATTTGCAAGAAAGGAATGATTGCAGCTCGTCTTCCCTTCACACTGTTTGCTATACACGTGGTGGACCGGAGCGTGTAATCCACACACTGCTGGAAGACGCGTGGGTGTGTCCATGATTTGTTCTTAAATTCTCTTCCTTACTCGGGCTCGCGCAGCATCACTTAACATGCAGCCGCCCATGCCCTGTGCGCTAAAGGAAATCCGGTTGGGTCGAAAAACTTGCTCTACTGGAAATACAGTATGGCTCCGCCTTTCTCAGTTACACTGTCGCTGAAAAACACCAACACATAAAATAGGTTGAGAGAAAGGGGGGTTAACCTGGATGCCTCGCATATTTTTTAAAGACTAATTTGACTTTCCATGCAGACTCCTCGTGTTTTGTTTCTCGTTCAAACGATTGGCTGCAAAAAGAAGTCTATATATGTTCCAAGCGGTTGTAGCAAGCTCTTTGTGGCCGCTACTATGGGCCTTCCAGGTGGGTTAATCAAGCTCTTGTGGATCTTAGGCAAGGTATACAGATGAGGCATTACTGGAAATCTGGAGCAGCAATTTTAGTTTAATTTTGTCTTATTTTGGCTACATATGTGAAAATACATTGTGGGCTCTTGTGTCCCAATTGTGGCCAGCCACATTTAAAAAAAAATATGCGAGGTACCCAGGTTAACCCCTCCTTTCTCTCTACCAAACAAATGAGATGTGGGCTTCACCTCAACACAAACCTGTGACCTTGCCCCAACGAACCAATAGATACAAGCTTACTATTTGAGAGCCCAGCAAGGTCGATTCCACTTCTAGGGCCCCTATCCATTTTTTACATAAAATAAGTTGGTTGTGGGGAGAGACCGGAGCAAAGTATCTGGTACTGAAAGGGATACTGTTTTTTTTAAATTCTTGTATAGGCCTTCTTTTAATCTATTTTAACTGGTATGTTGTTGTTAAAATTCACCATCCGAGTGCCATATGGCTGGATTCATTTAAAATTTGTTTATTGGCATTTTTCAGCAATATCAATCACATAACATTCAAAAGTGCCGTGCACATATATGGTTGCAATACATTTTTAACTTAACATTAAACATTATCATAAACAACAACTGTCTCCATGTTCTGTTCCTACAATTTCGTACCTTCCATACTAGGGGGTGGGTAGGGTGTGTAGTTAGACGGTCCAAGGGGAGATTGGGGGTGTCCTCAGAGGGCCAGCTTTATCTTCAGTGGCCTCGCCCGTGTCGTTTCTGATTATACTGCGAGTATGCTTGGCCTGAGGCCTTCAGTTCATGCGGGTTTATCGTCAGAGGGGTGGAACATATGTCTGGTGAGTTCTCTCCATGCCTCTAGCGCCCTGCTAGATTCATCACTGGATCTAGCGACGCAATCCTCCCAAGCCTTGGTCTCGGCCTGCACCCACCGCTCTGCTTCACTGAGCCATATTTTGTATTGTGGTCCCGCTGTTTTTTTCCAGGATATGGCAATGGTTCTCTTGGCCAGTATGCATACCAAGTTCATGAGCCGTACCGCGTGTTTAAGCTTGGCCAGTCTGGGGTAAGTTCCCAATAGGCACTCCTCTGGTGTCCATTTGTATCTGGTCATGCCTGCTTTTTCGCACGTCTGTTTTACTTTGCCCCACAGCAAGCTTGCTTTGGGGCATTCCCACAGCATATGTATCAGATCGGCCTTTTCCCCCTTACAGCAGGTGCAGTTCTGTTGAGCTTGCTTGTTAAATTTGGCTATTCGGTGTGGGGTCAAGTAAATTCGGTGCAGTACATTCATCTGTATCTGTCTGAATCTGTGGTTTCTTGAGACTTCTTTGGGGAATGTGAGCACCCTGCTCCACTCCCCTCCGTCATTTCTCTGTCTATGTCCCTTTCCCATTTGTTTTTCATTTCCATACTCCTGGGGTTGGGTTTGTCGCTTAGATGGCCATATATTTGTGATATTGGTCTGCTGCCCTCCCCCAGGTTGTATAGCATCATTAAGAGTGGGTCTGTGTCCGGTGTTCAGGCCACGTGTCCCACTTGTGTCATGCAGTGGTGCGAACCCTTTGATACCATAGGAACTGGCCTGGGTGGATACCTTCTATTTCTTGTAGTGATGCAAACTCTTTGAAGGTGCCTTCTTCGTAGAGATCTCCCCAGGTGTAGACCCCCTCTCTTTCCCATAATCTAAATTGTTTCAGATCTGTGGCCGTTTTACACAGGTCTGCGAGCAGTGGTACTTCAGTGCATAGGAGTTCTGTGAATGGGTGAGCATCTTCGTTCTATGCCATATCTTTTTCCCCAGGGTGGATAGGGGGGTGCGTTTCCCAGTAGTTGTAAGTGTATCCAGATCAGTTCTTTCAGTTGGCACAGGAGGACCATAGCCTGCAACAGGGGGGTTTCAGATGTGGGCTCATCGGCTAGCCATTTGGTCACAAAGCTTAGCTGGACTGCAAGGTAGTATTTTTCCAGGTTAGGAAGCTGGATTCCTCCCTGACTATATGGTAGGGCTAATGTCGACAGCATGTCATGATCCCTGCTTCCAAGGGGTCAGGACTTGCCCCACGACCTTGGAAGCAGGCCCATGACTCTGATCCCAGGAACCAGCCAGTCCCTATAGGGACCCTCTGGACCTTGTCCTGGCGCCAGTGGCGCCAGGCTCATGATGGTGACTGGTCCCGGCACAGGAAGCGCCGGGCTCATATTAGATAAGAGTGCTTGGTGGACCTACCTGTAGCAGACCATGCTGCTTACTTACCAGCTAACTGGTCTCCTGATCCTTCTCTGCCTGGAACTACTTTTTCTGTCTGGGTGGAGCAGGAGCCACTCCCTGGAAGCAGAACACAGGAACTCTTCTAGAAATCTGGAACTCTTTTCTTACCTGGGTGGGGCCGTGGAAGGAGACGCCTAAGCACTACAGAAGGCTATTTAAATCACACCCGATTGGTTTCACGTGCTTCGCGTTATTCTGCATCTGCAGCAGGACGCTCACCGTGTCAGCTCCAGGAAACCTCCAGCTCCAGATCCTGTGAACATGAAATAACCTGCTGGAATCCAATCTTCAGTCTTCTTCAGTCTTCTGCAGCTCCTGCAAAACAAAGGCACAGGTTAGGCTAAAGTAAAGGCAGTGAATCTACTTACCTAATCCAACGGCAGCATCCAAGGCGCCTTTCTCTGCCTTTCTCTTCCGGCATCCGACATCTGCAAAGAGAGAGAACATCGGTCAGTAATATTCAACTACAAGTTCTGCTTACCTGTGTTACGCCCGTTCCAACTCAGCTCGCGCTGCATTCCGGCACCTGCAAGGCAAGATACATCGGTTAGTAACGCTTAGTTACAAGACTGCTTACCTGTGTTATGTTCGCTTTCAATCTGTTCGCGCTGCACCTCAGCACCTGCAAAGACAAAAGAGACATTACGGAGCATTCTCCAGCGCTAGTGCAGTCTTTCTACTTACGTGCCATTGAAGGATAATCTTCATCGTCACAGCATCTGAAAAGGGAAAGACATAGACTTTACAGACTTAAGACTTTTGAAAGAGAAGAGAACAATGCAAAAGGAACTTTAATACTTACAAGGCACGCTCGTGCATTAACGGCGTCTTCGCTCTCAGCAAATCCTCTGCTATCAAGAGGCAGAGCTCGCATCCAGTGAAGCAACTGGATCCAGCGCCCCTGCACAAGACGCAGGATGGAGAGCCCGGCATTTACCTATATAAGGTAAGCGCAATATCAACCCAGTTCCACGGGGAAAGAAAGGGCGAGAGGGGCTAGGAACTTTCCGAACCTTCCAAACACTAATACCTTGGTTTACCCTTGCAGACATCTCACTCTTCAGCTTAAACTGTCGGTGGGAAGGGGGCCCAGCCCGGGAGCAAAACGAACCCTGCGCCTAACACTGAAGACAGTATCCTCGCCAGATCAAGACCTGCGCCTCCGGGGGAACCAGGTGAGCGTTACAGAACGCGAAGCCTTACCACAAAATTCCCGCCCAGGCGCAATGGAAACCTCAGACACAGACCAGTTGGCCCAATTACTCGGGGAGTTGAGGGCGGAAGTACACGCTGCACGTCAGGAAACAAATGCCCTAAGGAGGGAGTTAGTGGTCTCCAAAGAGCGAACAGACGATTTGGCTAGAAAATTGCTGCAAGCCCAAGCTGGACAAACTCCTCTACCAACCCCAAGTGGGGGCCACGCTCCTCCAGCTTCCTCGAATCCGATGCAAATCAATCTACCAGGAAATATACCTTTGGCTCCGCCCGAACGCTTTTCAGGTGATTCAAAAAGGTTTGCTGTGTTCTTCAATCAATGTCGCTTGCACTTTTTGTGCAGACCCGCCGCTTTTCCAACGGACCAGGCTAAAGTGGCCTTCGTGCTCTCTTATCTCAGTGGCAGTGCCGCAGATTGGTCTGTTCCTTTAGTGTCTCAAGATGACCCCATTCTCCATAACTTCCAGGACTTTCAAGCCAGTATGGAGAAACTGTTCGCAAGGCACTATCAGGGACAGGCCTTGGACAATGAACTTCTTTCACTACGACAGGGCAATCAAGATCTTCTGACTTATATTGCATCATTTAACAGACTAGTGGTGGAAACCGGATGGCCGGAGGATAAGAGGATCACACTGTTTTACAGAGGTCTGCGTGGGGAATTAAAAGACGTTCTGGCTCAAGTGGTAAATCCTCCACAAGACTGTTCCGAATATATCGATCTGGTAGTGCAATTGGATCATCGACTACAGAATCGGAAAGCCGATCGATCCAGATTTGAAACCCGACCTTTTTCAAGGCCACAAAGTTCTACGAAAGGAACTGATTCCGTGGAACCCATGCAAATAGGGGGTGTAAAAGGACCTTTAACCCAAAAGGAGAGGGAAAGGAGGAGACAACTGCAATTATGCCTCTATTGCGGAAACTCAGGGCACTTTCTTCGAGATTGTCCAGTGAAGCCCAAGAAGAAGATAGTAGGGGCGTCTGATAAAGGTACCGAGAATTCTGAGCTGGGAAACGACCTCGCCCGGCAAGTGTAGAGGTCTGCTTGCCGAGCGTTAAAACCAGTTCTTTGACCTCGCATTTCATCATGCCCATGGTCCTCGTGAGTCCTGAACAACCTAATCGTATGCATGCCATTAAAGCATACATTGATAGTGGCGCAATCGGGAATTACTTGGACTGTGAGCTGGCCGCCAGGATGAATCTATCTCTTTGTCCAAAGACGGTGAAAGACGTCATTACCACCGTGGATGGGACTGAAATAGCTTCCGGACCCGTAACTCACACCACCATGGAAGTAACGTTAGTAAGCCAAGATGGGCATCAAGAGACGATCGTGTTTGATGTGATCAAGGCCCCTCAGTTTCAAGTCATCTTGGGAGTTCCTTGGTTGGAGAAACACAATCCTCAAATTGATTGGCGAGCAAAGACAATCCGGTTTCCAGAATGCGCTTCTACCTGCTACCCTCAGCTCTCCACCAAACTAGCTGCAACTGTTTCTGAGAGTCCGCAACTGCCTCCTGAATACCAGGAATTCCAAGATGTCTTTCGGAAAGACCAAGCTAATTCTTTGCCTCCCCACAGATCATACGACTGTCAGATAGACCTGATTCCCGGATCCACTCCTCCGTGCAGTCGGATTTATGCCCTTACTGAACCTGAAAATCTCCACCTAAGGCAATATTTGGACCAGTACCTGGCTAACGGATTCATCCGTCCTTCGAAGTCCCCGGCCTCCTCAGCTCTGTTCTTTGTGCCAAAAAAGGAGGGAGACTTAAGAACGTGTATAGACTACCGTGCCCTGAACCAGATTACAATTAAGAACAGGTATCCATTGCCATTGATCCCAGAACTACTTGACCAAGTCAAAAACGCCTGCATATATACTAAGTTAGACCTCAGAGGAGCCTACCATTTGGTGCGAATAAAGGAGGCCGATGAATGGAAGACGGCCTTTCGTACCAAGTATGGACTGTTCGAGTATCAAGTGATGCCCTTCGGGTTGTGTAACGCACCGGCCGCATTCCAGTTCTTTATGAATGACGTGCTCCGTGAACTCATTGATGTGTGTGTAGTTGTATACATTGACGACATTCTGGTTTATTCGTCCTCTGAGGCAGAACACCGAAAACATGTAACCGCAGTACTGGAGAGGCTCCGCAAACACAAACTTTTTGCAAAATTAGAGAAGTGCGTCTTTCATGTTACTGAGGTCGAATTTCTGGGATTTATTTTGTCACCTAACGGAGTTCACATGGACTCGAGGAAAGTAGATGCAATAATCAAGTGGCCCTCACCATCATCTGTAAAATGGGTTCAAAGTATGTTGGGCTTCGCCAACTTCTATCGCAGGTTTATTCCAGACTTTTCTCGGGTAGTCCAACCCATTACAGCTCTCCTCAGAAAAAACAAACGTTTTGAATGGTCTACCGAGGCAGAACAAGCCTTTCAGGAGCTAAAGACTAAATTTACCTCTGCCCCGATTTTAAAACATCCCCGCCCGGAACTACCTTACATCGTCGAGACCGATGCCTCCAGCCTTGCTATGGGAGCAGTGCTTTCACAAAGAGATCCAGAAACCACCCCGTGGCGTTTTGGTCTCGCAAATTATCAGCCCCAGAAATCAATTACACCATTACCGATAAGGAACTGTTGGCTATTAAGTCCGCCTTTAAGGCCTGGCGGCATTATCTCTTAGGAGCCCGACACACAGTCACTGTCATTACTGACCATCGTAATCTACAGTATCTTAAATCAGCCAAAGCTCAATCCTCCAGACAACTTCGCTGGGCATTATTTTTTGCCGAATTTGATTTTATAATCACCTACCGACCAGGCAATAAGAATGGTAAAGCGGATGCCCTCTCTCGAATCGGAGTAGAGGAACACATGGTTAACCCTGAGCTCGTACCTATTATTCCTGAACAAAGAATCCTGGGTTTGATCAGCATGCAATCCATTGAAGAAATTGAAACCCAGGTTAAACAACTTGTAACTCCAACGGACATACAAAAATGGCAGCTTCAGGGGGAAGACTTCACAGTAAAGAACGACTTATTATACTTCAAGGAACGACTTTATCTACCCTGTACCAGCTTACAAAATCAAGTCATCTCTTGTTATCACGACTCCTTAATGGAAGGACACCCGGGTATGGCCAAGACCTCGGAAAAGGTCAAGCGTCACTTTTGGTGGCCATCTTGGAGAAAAGACATCAGAAACTTTGTCATGTCCTGTGGAGTGTGCGCCCAGAACAAGAGTCCTAAGGAAAAACCAGCAGGCCTCTTACAACCACTTGAAATCCCACCTCATCCCTGGCATACCCTTTCCATGGACTTTATCACCGACTTACCTCCATGTTCCGGATACAATACAATCCTGGTAATCGTAGACTTATTTTCAAAAATGGCACATTTCATCCCACTAAAGGGGTTACCGTCAGCAGCAATCCTGGCTCGAGAATTTCTTGAAAACATTGTTCGGTTGCACGGCTTTCCTTCAGTTTTAATCTCAGACAGAGGAAGTCAATTCATCTCCCATTTCTGGCGGAGTTGCTGTCGGTTAGCTCAAATTGATGTGAGGCTTTCCACCAGTCACCACCCACAAACCGATGGTCAGACCGAAAGGACCAATCAGACTTTGGAACAGTACCTACGTGTCATGATCTCTGCTTCCAAAAGGTCAGGGTTTTCCCAACTCCCTTGGAAGCAGACCCATAACCCAGGTTCCGAGTGCCAACCAGTCCCAATTGGGACCTTTTGGACCCAGTCCTGGCGCCAGTGGCACCAGGCTCATAAATATGCCCAGTCCCAGCGCTGGAAGCGCCGGGCTCATAATGCTTGGGTGGACTTACCTTCAGCAGACCATGCTGCTTACTTGCCTGCCAGTTGAGCCTCTGATCCTCTTCTGTTTGGAACTACTTTTCCTGTTGGGTGGGGCTGGAGCCACTCCCTAGATTCAGAACACTGGAACTCTTCTGGAAGGCAGGAACTCTTTTCTTACTTAGGCGTGGCTGTGGAAGGAGATACCTAAGCACTACAGGAGGCTATTTAAACCACACCCGGTGGATGAATCTTGCTTTGCGTTATTCTGCAACCTCTGCAGCAGAACGCTCATCGTGTCTTCTGCATCCGGTCCTGGGCCTAAGGAAAAAGGCTTACCATCCTGAATCCAGTCTTCAGCAACACCTAGAAAGACAAGAAAGAGCAGGTTAGCATTCCGGCATCTGAAAGGCAAAGGCTTACCATCCTGAATCCAGTCTTCAGCAACACCTATAAAGACAAGAAAGAACAGGTTAGCATTCCGGCATCTGAAAGGCAAAGGCTTACCTACTCTTCGTGCGCTCCGGAGGTCTTCACACTGCATTCCGGCATCTGAAAGACAAAACAAGGTGCGTTTAAAGACATTGGGGAACTTTAATACTCACGTGCCATTACTCCTTTCCACATCTAATCCAGTGGGTATTCCGGCACCCTGCAGCCGCTCCGAACTCGTACCTGCAAAATAAAAAGACAGTTAGAGCGCATAGTGAAGCAGGCAACAAGCGCTTACTTACGTGCTTCCAGGCGCTTCTATTCATCACACGGGCTCCATCTTCAACTCACTTCAGCCCGTCATCCGCCATCGCCGGAACCCTGCAAAACAAGAGACATCATTACTAAAGACTTTAAAGACATTTGAATGACTCGAAACTTACCGTTCGTGCAGTAAACGACGGACAGCAGTCCTCTGAAGTCAAGAGGCCTGCGCTACCTATCCAGTGAAGAAACTGGTTACAGCACCCTGCCCCGAGGCAGATGGAGAGCTCGGCATTCACTTACCTAAGGTGAGAGCGTTAACCTTTGGGGGTCTACAGGAGAGGAGAAGAGGAAAGAGATAGGGACACCCCAATAACCCCAATTCATTAACCCCATATTTTCTATCTGCAGACATCTTACTCTACACGTCAGGCATACAGTGCACAGAGGTCCAGCCCAAAGAGCCAACCGGGTGCTACACATCACCTTTGAAGATACGGTAGTCGCCCAGTCAAGGCCGGCGCCTCTGCGAGAATCAGGTGAGCGTTACAGAACGCAAAGCCTACCGCAAAACTCTCGCCCAGGCGCTATGGAAACCTCAGATACTGACCCCCTAGCCCGGTTACTTGGGGAACTAAGGGCAGAAGTGCATGCAGCTCGTCAGGAAACAAATGCTCTAAGAAGGGAACTAATTATTTCCAAGGAGAGAACAGACAATCTTGCTAGACAAGTGCTACAGTCACAAGCCGGACAGACCCCGTTACCCGCATCAGGGGCAAATCTTCCTTCAACATCCTCTATGAATCCAGTGCAGATCAACCTACCTGGGAATGTACCTCTGGCTCCGCCCGAACGATTTTCTGGTGACCCAAAGAAGTTTGCAGTATTTATCAATCAGTGCCGGTTGCACTTCTTATGCCGGCCAGCAGCCTTTCCAACTGATGAAGCAAAAGTAGCTTTTGTACTTTCGTACCTTAGTGGCAATGCAGCAGACTGGTCGATCCCTCTAGTTAATCAAGATGATCCGGTTCTCCATGATTTTCAAGCCTTTCAGCTTAGTATGGAAAAACTGTTCGCAAGACATTCACAGGGGCAGGCCTTGGACAATGAGCTTCTTTCGTTGCGACAGGGTAATCAAGACCTTTTGGCTTATATTGCGTCTTTCAATAGACTAATAGTGGAAACTCAATGGCCTGAGGACAAAAGGATTACGCTGTTTTATAGAGGTCTACGTGGAGAGCTCAAAGACGTTTTAGCCCAAGTAGTGAATCCCCCACAAGACTGTTCGGATTATATAGACTTGGTCGTTCAAATAGATCACAGGCTGCAGAACAGGAAGGCCGATCGTTCCAAGTTTGATGCTCGAGTATTTTCCAAACCGCCAACTCCTTCCAAAGGAGTAGACTCCGGGGAACCCATGCAAATAGGGGGTCTGAAAGGTCCTCTAACACAAAGGGAGCGGGAAAGGAGGAAACAGTTGCAATTATGCCTATATTGCGGAAACTCAGGGCACTTTCTTCGAGACTGTCCGGTGAAACCTGCCAAGAAGGCAGTAGGAGCTGCAGTTACCAAAGTTACAAACTCTGAGCAGGGAAACGACCTCGCCCGACAAGAATAGAGGTCCTCTTGCCGAGCGTGAAAACCAGTTCCGTGACCTTGCATTTCGTGATACCTATGGTCCTCATTAGCCCTGATAATCCGGATCGATTACATGCAATTGAAGCTTACGTCGACAGCGGTGCCATTGGCAATTATGTGGATCATGAAATGGTTTTGAGGATGAATCTAACTCTTTGTCCCAAAGCTGTAAAGGACGTCATTACTACGGTGGATGGTACGGAGATAGCCTCCGGGCCAGTAACGCATACCACTCAAGAGGTGACGCTAGTAAGTCAAGATGGACACCATGAGAAGATCGTGTTCGATGTGATCAAGGCCCCTCAGTTTCAGATTATTCTAGGAATACCTTGGTTAGAGAAACACAATCCTCTGATCGATTGGCGAGCAAGAACGGTCCAGTTTCCAGAATGTGTCTCTACTTGTCACCCTCCACCTGGTGTTGCACTGGCGGCAATTTCTTCAGAGACTCCCCAGTTACCTCCCCAATACCTAGAATACCAAGATGTTTTCCGGAAGGATCAGGCTAACTCTCTACCTCCTCATAGGTCTTATGACTGCCAGATAGACCTGATACCTGGATCTACTCCTCCTTGTAGTAGAATTTATGCCCTCACCGAGCCTGAGAACCTTCACCTTCGACAATACCTGGATCAATACCTGGCAAATGGGTTTATTCGTCCTTCCAAGTCCCCTGCTTCTTCAGCTTTGTTCTTCGTTCCAAAAAAGGAAGGAGACCTTAGAACTTATATCGATTATCGCTCCCTGAACCAGATCACCGTTAAAAAATAGATATCCGTTACCTTTGATCCCTGAACTCCTGGACCAAGTCAGAAAAGCATGCATATATACAAAGCTGGATCTTAGAGGAGCTTACCACTTGGTACGAGTAAAAGAGGGCGATGAATGGAAGACGGCCTTCCGCACCAAGTATGGGCTATTTGAATATCAGGTCATGCCCTTCGGACTTTGCAATGCCCCGGCCGCCTTTCAATATTTTATGAACGATGTCCTCAGAGAGCTCATAGATGTATGTGTTGTTGTTTACATTGACGACATCCTCGTTTATTCTTCATCGGAATCTGAACATCGGAAACACGTGAAAATGGTCCTCGAAAGATTGTGTCAACACAAACTTTTCGCTAAGTTGGAAAAATGTGTTTTCAACGTGACTGAAGTTGAATTCTTGGGATTCATATTATCACCTGGCGGAGTGCGTATGGATTCAAAGAAGGTCGATGCAGTTCTCAAATGGCCATCACCATCCTCCGTAAAAGGTGTGCAAAGCATGTTAGGCTTCGCTAACTTTTACCGCAGGTTTATCCCCGAATTCTCTCGAATAGTCCAGCCCATCACTGCCTTGTTAAAGAAAAACAAACGTTTTGAATGGTCTACCGAGGCGGAACAAGCTTTCCAGGATTTGAAGACTAAATTTATCTCTGCACCAATCTTAAAACACCCTCGCCCCGAACTCCCCTACATCGTGGAAACTGATGCTTCAAGCCTTGCCATGGGGGCAGTTCTATCACAAAAGGACCCGGTAACCAATCAGTTGCATCCCGTGGCATTTTGGTCCCGCAAATTCTCGCCTCCTGAAATCAATTACACGATTACTGACAAGGAACTTCTGGCTATCAAGTCTGCCTTTAAGGCTTGGCGGCATTATCTGCTGGGGGCCCGACACACCGTTACTGTGATTACGGATCACCGAAACCTGCAATATTTGAAGACCGCAAAAGCCCAATCCTCTAGACAACTCCGTTGGGCATTATTCTTTGCCGAGTTTGACTTCATAATTACCTATCGACCTGGTACAAAGAACGGTAAAGCCGATGCCCTTTCTCGGATGGGAGTGGAAGAACACTTGGTCAACCCTAAACCTGTACCAATCATTCCCGAACAAAGAATTCTGGGTGTAATCGCCACAGAATCCATAGAGGAAGTTAAGGATAAAGCCAGGCAACTTGTAACTCCAGCAGACATACAGAATTGGCATCTGCAGGGAAAGGACTTTGCAGTAAAGGACAACTTATTGTATTTCCAAGAACGATTATACCTACCCAGCACAGATTTACAGAAAAAAGTAATCTCTTGTTATCACGACTCTTTAATGGAAGGTCATCCCGGTATAGCCAAGACCTCAGAAAAGATCAAGCGCTACTTCTGGTGGCCGTCTTGGAAAAAAGATATCAGAGACTTTATAATGTCCTGTGGAGTATGCGCCCAAAACAAGAGTCAAAAGGAAAGACCAGCAGGCCTCTTACGCCCTATTGACATCCCACCTCGCCCTTGGCATACGCTTTCTATGGACTTCATCACCGATCTACCTCCATGCTCCGGATACAATACGATTCTAGTAATCGTGGACTTATTCTCCAAGATGGCGCATTTCATTCCGCTCAAAGGCTTGCCAACAGCAGCAACTCTGGCCCGAGAATTTCTCGAAAACATCGTCCGACTGCACGGTTTTCCTTCGGTTCTAATTTCGGATCGAGGTAGTCAATTTATTTCTCATTTTTGGCGAAGTTGCTGTCGGTCGGCTCAAATTGATGTGAGACTATCGACCAGTCACCACCCTCAGACCGACGGACAAACCGAGAGGACCAATCAAACTCTGGAACAGTATTTACGCTGCATGCTGCAACAAACTGAAAAAACTTGGAAAGATATCCTTTGGATAGCCGAGTATGCCTACAATAACTCTGTCTATTCGGGAACTGGGAAAACCCCGTTTTTTCTTTTGTACGGCAGTCACCCTCGAACCTCGGAGTTGGATCCCCTCCAAGATCTTGAAACACCAGCAGTAGACTACCTGCATTCTACAATCACCCAAGCCTTTAAGGAAGCTGTTTCTCACCTTCAAATGGCTAAAGAACAATACAAGAAAGGAGCAGATCAACATCGGAAGGAAGCCCCTCACTATCAAGTAGGGGATCAAGTCTGGTTATCCACCAAATATCTATCTCTAAAAGGGCCACGCACATTCAACCCAAGATACCTTGGTCCCTATTCCATCACTACCATAGTAAACCCAGTAGCGGTCAAGTTGGACTTGCCCCCGCACATGAAGATACATCCGGTCTTCCACGTCTCTCTATTAAAACCCGTGCAACCTCAAACCCGACTAACCAAATCTCCAAAACCTATCCTAGTGGATGGAGAACTCGAGTTTGAAGTCAAAAGCATTCTGGACTCCAAGATCTCCAAATCTAAACTATTCTACCTAATTGACTGGAAAGGCTACGGCCCCCAAGAGAGATCCTGGGAACCTGCTGAATATGTCCACGCTCCTCGCCTAATCAAAAGATTTCACCGAACATTTCCTGACAAGCCAAAACCCCCGGAGAAGCCCGGTTTGGGAGGGGCCTTGAGGGGGGGTACTGTCATGATCTCTGCTTCCAAAAGGTCAGGGTTTTCCCAACTCCCTTGGAAGCAGACCCATAACCCAGGTTCCGAGTGCCAACCAGTCCCAATTGGGACCTTTTGGACCCAGTCCTGGCGCCAGTGGCACCAGGCTCATAAATATGCCCAGTCCCAGCGCTGGAAGCGCCGGGCTCATAATGCTTGGGTGGACTTACCTTCAGCAGACCATGCTGCTTACTTGCCTGCCAGTTGAGCCTCTGATCCTCTTCTGTTTGGAACTACTTTTCCTGTTGGGTGGGGCTGGAGCCACTCCCTAGATTCAGAACACTGGAACTCTTCTGGAAGGCAGGAACTCTTTTCTTACTTAGGCGTGGCTGTGGAAGGAGATACCTAAGCACTACAGGAGGCTATTTAAACCACACCCGGTGGATGAATCTTGCTTTGCGTTATTCTGCAACCTCTGCAGCAGAACGCTCATCGTGTCTTCTGCATCCGGTCCTGGGCCTAAGGAAAAAGGCTTACCATCCTGAATCCAGTCTTCAGCAACACCTAGAAAGACAAGAAAGAGCAGGTTAGCATTCCGGCATCTGAAAGGCAAAGGCTTACCATCCTGAATCCAGTCTTCAGCAACACCTATAAAGACAAGAAAGAACAGGTTAGCATTCCGGCATCTGAAAGGCAAAGGCTTACCTACTCTTCGTGCGCTCCGGAGGTCTTCACACTGCATTCCGGCATCTGAAAGACAAAACAAGGTGCGTTTAAAGACATTGGGGAACTTTAATACTCACGTGCCATTACTCCTTTCCACATCTAATCCAGTGGGTATTCCGGCACCCTGCAGCCGCTCCGAACTCGTACCTGCAAAATAAAAAGACAGTTAGAGCTCATAGTGAAGCAGGCAACAAGCGCTTACTTACGTGCTTCCAGGCGCTTCTATTCATCACACGGGCTCCATCTTCAACTCACTTCAGCCCGTCATCCGCCATCGCCGGAACCCTGCAAAACAAGAGACATCATTACTAAAGACTTTAAAGACATTTGAATGACTCGAAACTTACCGTTCGTGCAGTAAACGACGGACAGCAGTCCTCTGAAGTCAAGAGGCCTGCGCTACCTATCCAGTGAAGAAACTGGTTACAGCACCCTGCCCCGAGGCAGATGGAGAGCTCGGCATTCACTTACCTAAGGTGAGAGCGTTAACCTTTGGGGGTCTACAGGAGAGGAGAAGAGGAAAGAGATAGGGACACCCCAATAACCCCAATTCATTAACCCCATATTTTCTATCTGCAGACATCTTACTCTACACGTCAGGCATACAGTGCACAGAGGTCCAGCCCAAAGAGCCAACCGGGTGCTACACATCACCTTTGAAGATACGGTAGTCGCCCAGTCAAGGCCGGCGCCTCTGCGAGAATCAGGTGAGCGTTACACTACGCTGCATGCTGCAACAGACAGGAGGAACTTGGAAGGACATCCTTTGGATAGCCGAGTACGCTTACAATAACTCAGTCCACTCTGGAACCGGAAAGACCCCGTTTTTTCTTTTGTATGGTAATCATCCTCGAACCTCTAACCTGGATCCACCTCAGGATCTTGGAACACCAGCAGTTGACCACCTACATTCAACCATCACCCAGGCCTTCAAGGAAGCTACTACCCACCTTCAAAGGGCCAAGGAACAATACAAGAAAGGAGCAGATCAACATCGAAAGGAAGCCCTTCAATACCAAATAGGAGATCAAGTCTGGTTATCCACCAAATATTTACCCCTAAAGGGACCACGCACCTTTAACCCAAGATACCTGGGACCCTACTCTATTACTGCCATAATAAATCCAGTAGCGGTCAAGTTGGATTTACCCCATCGCATGAAAATGCACCCAGTCTTCCATGTTTCACTACTAAAACCTGTTCAACCAGAAACCCGATTGACTAAATCTCCTGAACCTATCCTAGTTGACGGAGAACTTGAGTTTGAAATCAAAAATATCCTGGATTCCAAGATCTCCAAATTAAAACTACACTACCTGATTGACTGGAAAGGCTACGGCCCCCAAGAAAGATCTTGGGAACCTGCAGAACATGTACACGCACCCCGACTAATCAAGAAATTTCATCGGACATTTCCTAACAAACCAAGACCTCCGGAGAAGTCAACCTTGGGAGGGGCCTTGAGGGGGGGTGCTGTCATGATCCCTGCTTCCAAGGGGTCAGGACTTGCCCCACGACCTTGGAAGCAGGCCCATGACTCTGATCCCAGGAACCAGCCAGTCCCTATAGGGACCCTCTGGACCTTGTCCTGGCGCCAGTGGCGCCAGGCTCATGATGGTGACTGGTCCCGGCACAGGAAGCGCCGGGCTCATATTAGATAAGAGTGCTTGGTGGACCTACCTGTAGCAGACCATGCTGCTTACTTACCAGCTAACTGGTCTCCTGATCCTTCTCTGCCTGGAACTACTTTTTCTGTCTGGGTGGAGCAGGAGCCACTCCCTGGAAGCAGAACACAGGAACTCTTCTAGAAATCTGGAACTCTTTTCTTACCTGGGTGGGGCCGTGGAAGGAGACGCCTAAGCACTACAGAAGGCTATTTAAACCACACCCGATTGGTTTCACGTGCTTCGCGTTATTCTGCATCTGCAGCAGGACGCTCACCGTGTCAGCTCCAGGAAACCTCCAGCTCCAGATCCTGTGAACACGAAATAACCTGCTGGAATCCAATCTTCAGTCTTCTTCAGTCTTCTGCAGCTCCTGCAAAACAAAGGCACAGGTTAGGCTAAAGTAAAGGCAGTGAATCTACTTACCTAATCCAACGGCAGCATCCAAGGCGCCTTTCTCTTCCGGCATCCGACATCTGCAAAGAGAGAGAACATCGGTCAGTAATATTCAACTACAAGTTCTGCTTACCTGTGTTACGCCCGTTCCAACTCAGCTCGCTCTGCATTCCGGCACCTGCAAGGCAAGATACATCGGTTAGTAACGCTTAGTTACAAGACTGCTTACCTGTGTTATGTTCGCTTTCAATCTGTTTGCGCTGCATCTCAGCACCTGCAAAGACAAAAGAGACATTACGGAGCATTCTCCAGCGCTAGTGCAGTCTTTCTACTTACGTGCCATTGAAGGATAATCTTCATCGTCACAGCATCTGAAAAGGGAAAGACATAGACTTTACAGACTTAAGACTTTTGAAAGAGAAGAGAACAATGCAAAAGGAACTTTAATACTTACAAGGCACGCTCGTGCATTAACGGCGTCTTCGCTCTCAGCAAATCCTCTGCTATCAAGAGGCAGAGCTCGCATCCAGTGAAGCAACTGGATCCAGCGCCCCTGCACAAGACGCAGGATGGAGAGCCCGGCATTTACCTATATAAGGTAAGCGCAATATCAACCCAGTTCCACGGGGAAAGAAAGGGCGAGAGGGGCTAGGAACTTTCCGAACCTTCCAAACACTAATACCTTGGTTTACCCTTGCAGACATCTCACTCTTCAGCTTAAACTGTCGGTGGGAAGGGGGCCCAGCCCGGGAGCAAAACGAACCCTGCGCCTAACACTGAAGACAGTATCCTCGCCAGATCAAGACCTGCGCCTCCGGGGGAACCAGGTGAGCGTTACACAGCGCCAGTCTGTGTCTGTTTTTCCCCCATAGGAACTCTTTTATTAATGTCTCAAGCAGTCGGAAGAAGGGTTTGTTAATGTAGTAATGCACATTCTGGAACCCGTACAAGAACCTTGGTAGTACAATCATCTTGACTATCGAGGCCCGTCCCATCATGGACAAGGGGAGTTTCGCCCAGAAGTTCATTGATTTCTGCAGGGCTGGGAGTGCTGCTTTTGTGTTGTGCTCGTGCATCAGTGCGGGGTTGTGCATTATTTGGATTCCGAGATATCGGAACAAGGTGGTCTGCCATTTTATCCCTACTGCTGGAAGTGTCTTCATGTCTCAGGGCCGCTAGGGGGAACAGGCAGGATTTTGACTTGCTGAATTGGATTCCTGAGACCTTGGAGTAATTATCCAAAACATCTAGTATGGTGGGCACATTGTGTTGTGGGTTCCTGACATATATTAGTATGTCATCTGCGTAAAGCGAGATGACGTGATCTATTCCTCCCAGCCTTATACCAGCATCGAAAAATTGCTTCCTAAAGTAAATGGCCAAGGGCTCCAGTCCCAGTATGTACAGCATTGGAGACAGTGGGCATCCCTGCCTAGTCCCCCTTTGTATGTCCCAGGCCTCCAACACGTATTTCCCAGATTTCACCCTAGCTCTAGGCTTAGTGTATAATATTGTGATCCATCTAATGAACCCCGTTCCAAAGCCAAATTCCTTGAGTACACCCACCAGCCACTCCCAATATATGGAATTGAATGCCTTTATGGCGTCTAGGGAAAGTAGTGCATACGGGTCCCCATCATTGTCGGTGTGCGCTATGATGTGTTGCAGCCTGCGCAAGTTCATGGATGTGTTGCGGCCGGGTATAAAACCGCACTGGTCAGTGTGTATTATGTCTCCTATGATTCTGGACAGCCGCTTAGCTAATATTGTAGTTAAGATTTTTACGTCATAATTAAGCATCGCTAGTGGGCGATAGGAGTCACACCGCTCCGCCGGTTTGTTGGGCTTTAGGATCGGGACCACCAGTGTTTCTCTCATGCTCTCAGGTAGTATCCCTCTCTCGTATGCTTCCTGGTATATCTCATGTAAAAGGGGCGTCAGGGAGGGCTCATAAGCTTTATAAAATTCTGGGGGCAGTCCATCGGTGCCAGGTGCCTTGCACGTGGTCATGGACCTAATGGCCTCTGTTATGTCTTCTGGTGTGATGTCTGTTTCTAGTATGTTGGCCTGTTCCGGGGACATCTTGGGGAGCTCTATCTCGTCCATTGTGTCCATTATCTGTTCCTGGGAAACCTGTTAATTATGGGAATATAGGCGTTCGGAGAAGCGTTTGAAGGTATTATTTATGTCCTGCTGTATGTGATGCGTGTTCCCTTCCTCATCCTGCAGTGTGGTGGTAGAGTGTCTGGGATGTTCCTTTTGGCAGAGCCAGACCAGTAGCCTGCCTGGTCTGTCCGCCTCTACATGTGCTCTGTTCGTTTTGGCAGTGTAGTCAAACTTTTCTAGCCTGCTCCAAGCAGTTTCATTCTTCTCCCTGAGTTTCTGGAGTTCAATTTCTCTCTGCTGGGTGCCTGTGGGGGCGGCCTCTAGCCTTTCAATCTCCTTCTCCACCTGTTCTAGTTCCCTCCTTAGTGTTTTCCTGATTCCCCCGGCCTTTGCAATGATTTCCCCCCTTATCACTGTTTTTAGGGCGTCCCATTCTGTGCTTCGGTGTTCCACCCTGCCCGTGTTAGCTTCTATGTAGTTGTCTAGAGACTCTTGTAGTTCCTCTCTAAAGGCTGGGTCCTTCGGGCATCTATGGGCATTTTCCACATGGGGATCGGGGTCTAGGGCCACTGTGGTTCCATGTCACTAAAAGTGGGGATTGGTCAGAGATGGTTCTCCCTAGGTACTGTGCTTCCCCCCACTTGGGGTAAGTGTTCCCTGCTTATAAGGATGTAATCTAGCCTCGTGTGTAGATTATGCAGGGTCGAGTAGTATGAGTAGCCTCTCGTTTCCGGGTGTGTTTCGCCATGCATCTGCCAGGTCCAGTCTGTCTATCATTGTGGCCGGTGCTGTTGTTGCTGCTGATGGGCCTCTCGGATTGGGTATGGACCTATCCAGTGTTGGGTTATGTATACAATTGAGATCGACCCCCCCCCCCCGCCCCCAAATGAACAGGCCACTTCTATGTTACATAATCATGGGATACAGTGAGTTCAAGTGGGCCGGTATGTTGTTGTTGGGGACATAGGAGTTCATGATGCATAATTCCGTCTGCTCTATGTGTCCCCATAGCATTACGTATCTGCCTTCCGCGTCTGTCTCTGATTTGGTCAGGCGGAATGGGAGCTGTGGGTGTATCCAAGTGTAAACTCCTTGCATATTTGGAGTAGGTGGTGCCAAATGCCTGCCCCCCCAGTGAGTATGGAGTTTAGCCACAGAGTCTGCCGTGCAATGGGTCTCCTGTAGCAGGGCTATCATCACCCCTTTCCTGCGTAAGTAGGCCTTGATTCTGTTTCTGCAAAGGTATGTTCTTGGACCCCTCACATTCCATGTCATTATTTTGATTGCTGTTGTGGTCATGGTGGTTCAAAAGGGTTGTTACGTTTGCCTTGCTTCCCCCTCGGCTTCTCTTGTGATCGCAGCTCTGGTGTTGAGGGCCTCCCCTGTGTGAGGGTCAAGGCCCAGGTCCCCCCGTCCTCCGGTCCATCTGGAGACTTACCAACTATAGTAACGTTCATTCTGATGAATTAGAACAACAAACTGTGCAACTTTGAACTGCCCTCAGTAGTTGCTTCTAACTTGCAGCGCTCAGGGGCTCCTGAGCCTTTTGGGCCTTTCCAGGCCTCCCGGTGCGGGTTGTGTGTTGGCGGTCTGCCTCCACGTTTCCTGAAGGGGTGTGTCAACGTCATCGGCGCTCGTGTGAGCCAGTGCGCTCCTGCCCGATGTTGCTTTCGTATTACTGTGGTTCTTAGTGCGGGGCCTTTTTTTTCCCCTTGTTGTGTAAGCATCTTTCGCTTCCTGTTGCTTTTAATTGTTCAGTGGCCTGTGATCTCCCTCGTTGCCCCTTCATTGTCGCATTGTCGTCTGCAAGGTTGTTTTGCTCGAGCCACATATTCGCTGCTGCAGGCGTTTCTAGAAAGATAGCTTTTCCTTTGTGTATTAGTTTAAGGAGCGATGGGTACATTAGCATGTACTTGAGGTTGAGCTCCCGTAGTCTTGCTTTCACTGGGATGAATGAGTTCCTTGCCCTTTGCACTATGGAAATATAGTCCGGATACATGACTATTTTGGCGTCCTGTCTCTTAATTTCCCCTCCTTCTCTCGAGAACTGCAATATTGTCTCTCTGTCGCGGAAAGTTAGGACTTTCGCAATTATTGGGCGCGGGTGCGAGCCCGGTGGGGGTCTCTTTTGCAGGGATCTGTGGGCTTGCTCTATCGAGAATCCCTGGGTCAGGTTGCCGGCCCAGATTTCCTGTTGTAACATGGTGTCAATGAATTCGGTAGGGTCCGGACCCTCCATTCCCTCCGGGACCCCCAGGATTCGGATGTTGTTGCGGCGGGCTCGCCCTTCCGCATCCTCCGACCTCACTTCCAGCCGTGCTACCTTTAGTTCCAGGTCTTGGACCTTAGTTTTGAGATCCATTGTGCTTTCTACATTGTCCTGTAGGGCAGCCTCTGCTGTAGTCACTCTCTCAGTGAGATTGCGAGCATCTTGCCTTATCAGCTGTATGTCCGATTTTACTTTGTCTATTTTTGTTTCGATAGAGGTGCATAACGCTGCTATGGCCTGCAGTACCTGCGCATTCGTAGGTTCTCCTTCCTGGGTCGGTAGCTCCTCTGTAGCCCTAGCATCCTGCTGTGGTTTGGGTCTGACGGTTGTGTAGGAGTCCATTGTTGCGTTTTTCAGTTTGCCCTTGGGGGGTGACATCTCCCATCTCTTGGCACTCAGTCCGCCCCATTGTGTCGGTGGTGCTCGCCCTTCTGCCAGTTGTTGCCCCGGCAGCTGTCGTTTCAGTGTCCGGTGGGTGGGTCCTCGATTATGCGGGCCCGGGGCGGTGGTATTCCGGGTTGGCGGCAATCGATTTTACTTTCTGTAGCTGGGCAGTTTTGGCATCCGCCTCTTGCTGTCTCGGCCCTTTGTTGCTGTGGGCCTGGGATGTGCCACCCCTGATGGGGTTCGACTTTCACGGTGTCTTGCTCCCTACGGTGTCTCTTTCCTTCTGCTCCCTGGTGGTAGGTGTTATGCCTGTGCCTTCCTGTTCCCAGGCCTTCGCAGTGTTAGTGTCGCTGGGCCGCCCGTTGGACGGTGGTCATGGTCTTGGGGTTTAAGGCGGGGCTGCCGGTGCTCATGCGGCATGCGGGTTAGTGCGTGCGTGGGGCCTGCCTTTTGCCCGTGCGCTGTTGTTGCAGCGCCCCCCCAGCCTCTCCGGACCGCGCCCGGGTCTCTCCGTCCCTTCGTTCTGCTAGGCTCCCCGTCTCCCGGTAGGTTGCGGCCGCGCTCAGGCTCACTGTTTTGTGTTGGGCTGCAGTCCCTGTGTGCCGTTCCGGTGCTTCTGTAGATCCGTCGGGCCCGTCGTCCCAGCGGGATTCTCCTTCCAGCCCGCCCCGGGCGTTTGCAGCACCGGTTCTCTCCCCGTGCCTCGTCAGCAGGGGCCCCGCTGGGCGACGTCCATTCTCAGTGGCCGCTCACCACTGTCACCTTCTCCCGCCTCTAGGTTTCGCGCTCCTCAAAGCCGTCTCCGGTTTGGCCCGTGTGGCTGGAAGCAGGGTCCCCGAATGTGTCCCTCGGTGGTGCCTCTCAGGGAGCCCTCGTTGGGTAAGTTGAGGGTAGCCGCCTGCACTCCCTTCCCCCCGTGGGCTGTTTGCTCCATGTCGCTGCAGTCTACAGCGGAGCCTCGGGCGCCGCCATCTTGCGGGTCTGGGGGGCTCTGCTTTGCTTTCTCCAACCGCCTGCTCCGGTTGTCCTATTTTTCATGGGAACAGCACCGGGTGTTGGGAAACGGTTCCTTTCTGTGATGCTATAGTTTTCATGGCCGTTCGTCGAGTATTTATCGAACCATTCGGTCCGTATAAGGATCCCGGGCAGGAGCGCTGGCGAGTCTCGTCCTTACGCCATGCACGCCGGCCACGCCCTTATATGGCTGGATTCATAGTGTGCAACGAATTAAGAGAAACGGTTGAGTGCGAGGAGAGTGCATTTCTGCAGCAAGGCACTGCCAGTACACGTTGTGGCCTGAGGTTTGTTGCTGCAGCAGCCATCGTCTTTCCACTGTGCCTATCGATTGGAGGCAGGTCAACCTACAAAGCCGTGCAGTGAGTGCGCAGTGTGCAGTTCTGCAGCAAGTACTGCCACTACACATTGTGCCCTGACGTTTGTTGCAGCATCAGCACTCTTTCCACTGTGCCTATTGACTGGAGGCAGGTCAACTTACAAAGCCATGCAGTGAGTGCAAGGAGAGTGCAGTTCTGCACCAAGTACTGCCAGTACAGGTTGTGCCCTGACGTTTGTTGCAGCAGTCTTTCCAATGTGCCTACTGACTGGAAGCAAGTCAATCTACAAAGCCGCACAGAGAGTGCAAGGAAAGTGCATTTCTGCAGTGAAAGAGTGGGAGCAGAGCTGAACGTCTCTACAGATTCACATTATTCACTGTAAAACTAAATAAAGTGGAGCCCCTGTTGAATTCTCGTAAGCGGTGAGTGTGATGTGACTGCCCCCCCTTAATACTGAAATTGAAACTCTCCCTTGACTTTCAACCCCCGCAGCCAGCGTTTACAGACCAACGTATATGTACAACTTGCTAAGTGGAAAGAAAATGCTGGGGGTGTGAAATTATGAACAAATCTCAGACTCTGGCATATTTTCAGTGTTAACTCTCCCACTTCCGCCATATCCAGAGGAAGGACCCTCGACCCAACTAAATGGCAGTGGGCTAGGGCATGCATCTACCTTAATGACCCTTCTTTCAATAAAAGCTAGAAGTAACACGCTTGCCACTAAAATCACTTTTTTCAGACCAACACACCCAAGCGACCAGAACAAAACAGGGCGTCTATTCATCAACAAAAAACTCACAGGAATTACAGAGAACGCCTCCATTAGAAGAACATTTGGTTGCTGGTGTAGCTGATAATCATTGTGTGCAACCGCCCTGCCATGTGATTATTGACCGGCTAAATGATTCAAGCTTCTTAGATACTCCCCCAGATTTGGTGACACGAGATCCACCTAATTTTGACTCATCTATCTCCTCATATGAATCTACTCTGGCTTCAATAACACCCAGACCATCAGCTGTAATGAAGTAATTTGAACAACGTGGGGGTGAACCCCAGGAGGAGTTACTGGTGGAAATTAATCAAGTTAGGTTTACAATGTTTGATTTCTGGGTTTATGAGTTTTGTTAGCATCCACTCCCTTTAGATCAACCCTGGAAAAAAGTTATGCAGTGTACTAGACGGAAAAAGGGCACAATCTTCTGTTGGCAGGTTGGGCATGTTCCGTTGCAGAAGATAGAGAGCCTCGTTTATTTGTTTTTTGTCACTTCAAGACCTCAGAAACTGCAAGTCAGGGAGTGGATGAAAAATCACACTCTTTCCCTGTCAAATCAACTGAGTCGGGTGGATGCCAGGTATGGTTAATATTCGGGGATACCCTGTTTTAAGTACTATGAGGGGAAACATTATCCCCAAACTCTTATATGGGTCGAAGTACAAGCATTATCTATCCTTGAATACCTCCCAACTCTAAAAGAATTAATCTGGAGAAGAGCTCTCCGAATTCCCAATTCGGTCCCACTACATGCCATTAGGTATGATCTCGGTGTTACTTCAATGCAGTCTAGAGCACATTGGAAACTCCTGTCACTCTACAGGAAGATTTTGAATCTGGTTGAAGGTTTATTTGTCGATCTAAGGGTGATACTGGAGCAGAGTGGTAACGGGTTAATCCAAGAGCTTTCTTTGTTCAGTTGTGATCTCCTGCTTCAAACTGGCTCTTCTATAAATGAGCGAGTCTGAAATCTGCGAGAGTCAAACGTTTACTACACAGATTTGACTGGATCAACACTGTAGAGAGACTTCATATGTATGTGTCACTTAACCACCTGAATCATGAACATAAAAGGTTGGGCATATTAGCCTCATATCTCGCAATATATCGGGATAGGAGAATCAGCTATCTATTCCTTCAGTTTAGATAGAACTTGGTTCTTACTAAGGAGATCTTGCTGCAATCAAAGTTGGCACACTGCATGTTTTGTATTGTAAAGGGAAATGTGAATCCATGAAACATCTGTTGGTTGAGTGCCCCGCAGTACAGGGTCAAAGATGGAACTTTAAAATAAAATATGCAGGAATATTTTCTGTTGGATGCCGAAGAGTTTTTTTTTAAGTGTTGCCTAGCGTGCCAGTTAACATCTGCAGTGTTGGCAGTATTTGTTTTTTTAAAATAATTTCAACTGGAATCCGCATGATCAAACATCCACCCTGAGTTTGTCAACTGCTTGGTACGCACCTTTAAGTGTAGTCTCTGGCACAGCTTTTTTTTGTTTTATTGGCTTTGCTTGGACTTGGAGAATCTTTGTTTAAAAGCACGGGGGGGGGTGTGAGGGCTTTTAATCTTCTCTAGTTCTTATACGAGCTTAATAAAAAAAAAACTAATGAATTGAAATGTTTCTTTTTCGAGACGTAGTTATGAAATTGATTATTCTTGTGTATGAGTATGTATTTTCGTATTTCTCTTTGGATTTTAATGAGCTTTTGTAGTGTATTTAAGAAATGTTAAATGTTACATTTTACTTGTGTTTGTTTACCCATTTAACAATGTAATGAACAAAATAATAAGGGAAGCAGATGTTTCAAGTTCCACAGTAGGGCGTTCTGATTTTTGGTACACATTGCCTGGGGCATATTTGCATATGCGTGGTGGGTGTACAGGCGGCATTCTGTGTCTGCAATCAAGTCGAATTCGCCAGAAAGGCATGACATAGTGTGCATGTCATCTGTTTTACAAAAAGGGGCGACTTTTGTTTGACTGGGCCTCTTGACTCTTTATGCATATACAACTGCCAATAAATGTGAGTACAGGGAGATGTGTGTTTTGTTATCAAAATCTCTGCTTCTTGTGAAATTGTCTACCTCCCTTGTTGTGGTTATTGAGAGGTGGGTATACCCGATGTTCCATTGTAAGAGAAATTCCTTTCCATTTTGTAAGCAATCCTGTGCACATCTCGCTTGCTTATAGGCTTACTGCTTCACAATACTATAAGCCAACGGGCCTCCGTCTTCCTAATCGTTCTACACTTGAAGATTGGCGTCTATGCAATTGTGCTGCTGTTGCTAAAACAGAAAATATACATGTTCAGTTGATTTGAAAACACCAGTGCAAGTGTGTGCTCTATTGCACAAGTCCATGATGGAAACTAAAAGAGAGGCAACGTGTGCTTTAGCAAAAAAAATACTATTTTAAACAGCCATTTCCAAAGCATGATGTTTCATCAACTTTCAGTCACATTACATTTGAATGCCGTGGTGCGTCCAGATGAGTTGCTTTCAAAACTGCGCGCTTTCCACGGAATCGGAGGTTAACGGATGGGGGTTATTTTGGAGGGGGGAGGGGGAGCCAAGGGAGTTTGTCCCCCCAATTTTTGGGCCACACCATTTTGACCCACTCACTTGGCACGGGCCTCTTACATTTAGATGTAATGCCCCCACCCCCGAATATTTTCTGCAAAGTTTCTCCACTGGGTTAACGTACGTCTGTCACTGTACGGGCAGGGGTCCAATCTTTCGGTAAATATCCGGCGCAGGAATTGGGCTTTGGGATCCTGGTGTTGAGTTGCAATTCATGCCCCTTCTTGACCACCGCACCGATACTCCTGTTTCACGATTTCCATAGCTGCGTATTGCTGCCTCCGGCAGATGCACCATGACCATGAACTTTCCGAGGTCGGATTCCTTTCGCTGTAAGCGATTCCAACCCCACATCACCCAGGATGTTTTCAGTGTTGAATCGAAGAGCTTTTGTTTGCTTTATTTGCACAAGGTCGAGTGGTCCAAGTGGTAGCTGCTGGGGCGATCGCGAGGACTAAAGAATTCACACACCCACTATGAGGGATCGGGCAGAGCTGCTGGACAAAAGGAACATGTAGGTACAGTGTATTTTAGTGTTTCACTGTCCTTTTTTGGGCTGTGGCAGTGAGTGAGGTCAACGTCCGTTAAATACGAGAGAGGGGCGCCTGCTACCTTTTTTTTGTATCTTTGTTCGTAATGTTATTTTAAGATTTCATCATGAAAACGATCGCTGGCAGTATACTCTTTCGCAATGGACTCTGCAGTTTTGGTATGTGACAAACCCCTGGATTGTCTAATGGCTTTGCAGAGTATAGTGTGAAATCTTTGTAGCCTGCTACAGGCGACGTGAGAGGACTTGAACAAAAGGCACTTGGAATGTGACCAAATGTCTTTGGCACTACAAGAGTGGGCCAAGCTTTCACAGTACGATTCTTCAGGTTCATTAAATACAGACCTGCCCTTTAGCCTTGCTTTTGGAGGCAGAACATCAACATTCTGACCACTTTGGGCACATTCATCATCATCCGAGAAGGCGTGTCATGGGTGTTGCTGTTATCTCTTGCTTTCATATGTGGCTCAGCACTTCAGGGAACCTTCACTAATAAGGAGTCTGTGACAACAGCACAATGCCAAGTCCAAAGCACGAAGCTTATTCTTGGCAAACCGCACCTGCTGCATGATTCCGACTATTTAGTGCAAGTTACATGGTGTATGGCTGTTGAAGCCTTGAATCCATGCTTCAGACCGAGCTGTGCTCAAGATCTTGCTGCCTTGGCTCTTGGTAAATAGCGGTATCCGGTTCTGCCTTATGTATTGGATTTTAGATTACAGGTTGCTCTGCACCTTTTTGTCAAATGACTCAGATATTTTGGGGGCCATCTCACCAGTAAGATGCTAGTTTTACAGGGGTCGGCCTTGCAGAATAAGTAGTTTGTTTTCATCTGTATTTTAGCAGTTATTGCTTTGATTATACAATTAACCATACAAATATAAAAGTGGCTGTAAATGAGGAAAAACCTGGTGGTGATCTTTCATTTGTGTTCACCAGTCATACTTGCACCTTTCTGTTCTGTCTTATGCCTCACAAGTAAAGTTGCTATGAGTGGGCAAAGACATTTCAGCCTGTGCTGTGCACTCTATATTTGCCTATTTATTTGTTTCAGTTCATAAATGAACTTTTTCAAATACATAATACAATTGCATAATTTAGCAATTAATAATACTGGTAATGGTTATAATCATAATAAGAACACGTATAGACCTTAATTCAATTTTCAATTGAAACTAATTTTCCAAAATCGGGATCAAACAGTCAATCAAGACGGTTGGTATAAGCATGCCAGATAATAGGGTGCATACCACAACATGTACTTTCCACCTACATACATAGAAAACATGGCATTCAGCAATAACACGACAGAATACTATACTGTATCTAATCTACTTTGCCAAAACCTTTGGTTGCATGCACAATAGTTAGTCCATATCTGTGACCATAGGCAAAACAATCCTATATGAACTAAGTCTGAATTTAGGCAATAGTGCCAAAAATGAATGGACTTAATGAAGTACTCACTTACAAAATGACCCAACGTACACATATATTCAGAACCCAGTTTCTCGCATTGTGTTAAGACATGGTGCTGGCTTTCCAACTTGTCTGGTTCTTTACAGATGCAACATATCCGCATCTCTATAGGGATTTTTATATAGGCTTCCCGGGTCTCAAGCAGCGGTAGTTGATTTATTCTAAGACATAGTATAAAACTACAAACATGCAGGTTGGGGCATTTGATCAGGAAGCGGTAGGTGTGCAGGTATTTATGGGAGATTCCCAGCATATGGTTGTTGGGGGTGTCCAAATGGGAGTAATTACTCTATATATAGACCAACACTGTCGACCACGCATGGATGAGGCTGTTATACAAATTCATATACATACTCACAATTTTACCAACACAGTAAGGTAAAATGATTTGACCAGGGTAACATGATTTGGGGGATTGTGTTTTGCCCAAGGCAATGAAGGTCATAACTCTCTACCAAGAGTTGCAGAACAGGAGCCTGGATGTGCTGGGGCCTGCCTTGGCGCCAGCTAACTGGCCCATTTGAGTGTCAATGTCAATGTGCGAAATACTTATTAGTATTTCTGCCTGTGTTCAGAAAATAACTTTAAGGCAATAATGAAACACTGGAACAGAATTTTGTTTTATGCTTAGACACAGGTTTTTATTATAGCTGCAGCTAACTCCACATGGTGAACAATCTACCATGCAAACCACCTCTCCTCTCATTATCGCCGTGTCTGCTCGCCCCCATTCACAAGCAGAACATTTATACATTTTACAGTTAGTGTAGTCTTACAAAGGTCTTTGACCCTGACTAAATCTGAACTCCTGCCAGGGAGTCAACTTACTCTCTCGCAGCTGTTCCTCGGCTATATAACATGCTAAACCTGTTCTGTAAGTACAAGTGGGCAGCTGAATCCATACATAGGAATACCTTGTTGCTGCAAGCTCAGGATTTCTAAAGCAAGACATGTTCGTAATTTTCTGTTTTAGAGAACCTATGTCAACACCAGTTTCCAAAACCTACAATATTTAATACATAGCACACATCAGTCTTAGTCAGGACACCCATCTGTGCTATGTGGAAATGGTCAGTTCAAGTTTTCAAGCTGGCATCCTTCCCCCTCAGAACATTCAGCCAGGGTCTACTACTGGGACACCAGTAACTGTCATTTGCTCATTGAGATCCATCATTTTAGAAAGCAGTGCTATTATGGTAAGTTGCTTAACTTGACAGGCACAATAGTGAGGATCTTAGGATTCAGCTCAGGGAGTTGCGCTTGCATTGCTCATTCGGGAAGGTCTGGGCCATTCCGCTCGGGAACTGCACTTTCACCTCCTTGTTGATGTCTCTTCATAGGCCCTGTGTCACCCCCTGTGTCGAACCATTCATCACAACTGCATCACTACCTGTACCTGTTCACTTTCAAGATTGTTGTGTGCACCTTGTGTTTTTGTTCCTCGATATGCGAGGAAACTTGTATTTTCAATGTAATGCTGACCTCGATATTCCAGAGGTTTGCACCCACCTGTGTCACCACTGCGTGACCCACTCTGTCCGTCCTCTCTAAAACACCTTTCGTGCTTATCGGAAGTAATGTAAAATAAATTGTGCAGTCACGTACCACTTTCTGTGTGATTATACAATAAACACACACGTTTAGCACCTACTTGTCTCTGGTTTTGGATCTCCCCATCCCGATTATCTCTGTTTATTATATTCTTCATAGGCTCAGACACATGTCTAGGCAATCCTAGGCTTTGAATTACCTCAAGTCGCTCCTCATTCTTTAGCCACATTGCCATTATATTTCCAAATTATCCATTAATTATAATACTGTTTCTTTAAAACGTCAGAATATGTCTCACAATAAATGAATATATATCAATTCGTAATCTTCAACAATATGTGGTACTGCTACATATTTATATTTATACAATCCACATATGACTCCAATATTTGTTTAATTATACATATTGTAAGGGTGCAGAGATAGGAGACGACACAGGAGTGAGATATTGCTTGGTATAAACTTTTATTTAACGTGATCGAAGGAAAGGGTTTTCCCTGCCTCAAGAAAACTAAGGAATCTGTCAAGATGTCCGTCAAAACTAAGAGTTCACCATCCTGTGTCGAAACCTATTTCCATTCCTTACACTCTAAATCAAACTAAACAAGGTGGGGACCTTCTTGGAGTGGAAGAATAGTTCCCTCCATCCAAAGGATAAACCACAGTTTGCTTCTATATTATTCAGCGTTTTACAATGATGTAAAAAACAAAGAGTTCCAAAAATTAAAGCAAAGTTCCAACTCTGATTCACTGACTCCAAGAGAATGATTTGTTTCTATTGATTTCGTCCAGGCTTCTTCTTTAACTCGTTTCCCTTGGCTTCACTCTCAACCAATTACTGGGACGAGAAAGATGCCTTGTGGTAATATCCGTTTCTCTCTAAGAAGGGTATTATTTTATTGACCATGTTTCCTTTCTCCCAGCAGCCTTGTCTTATTCGCCTGCCAAGAGTATGTATATTTCACCCCAATTGCTGGGACAAAGAAGAGGGGTGCTGTTGACTGGTGTATATGTCCTGTGTGAGCCTGTCTGCTGCTATGGCTCTTTCTGGTAGGTTGGGTTTCCTCTCTTGCCCAATACTACCTGTCACCTCTATTGCTGTCCCATAACCATAAGTGGGGGTCTTGGATCTGCTCCACCCCACGTGTTATACCCTCCATTGCTCCTGGAACCCGGAGCTCTTCTGATTATGTAAGTACCTTTTTGTCAGCTCCGCTGGGTGGTTTGCCTTATTGCTGCGTGGCTCGGTGTCCGTGGGATCTGCAAGGCCCTAGGATTATGCTTTGGATCGGCAACATCCCCACCTGTCCCTGTTCTCCTGGCAAACAGCCTCTGTGTCTCCCAAAAGACCTCCTGCCTCTTTCGGTGACCACAGACTGGTGTTGGGGATCGTCAGTTTTACTAAGCTGTTTGCCTTTCTACCGCCAAACTCTGGGATTGCAGCTTTAGCAAGGGTCTGATGTTTCACTTTGGGTTGGCCACGTCTCCACTTGAATGGACTCGCTTTGGGAACATCCTCTGAGTCCCCCCCCATCCGCCCTCTTTAGTGGCTCGCTAGTTTTCCTTAATTTCTTCAGTCTCGTTCCTGTTATTCTACTTCTACGACTTCTCCAACTACTACCCACTGGGTCTCGTCCTTCCTCTGTCTTTATTCTTGGATTACTTTCCGTCTTTGGGCAAAGACTAGAGTGCTGCTCATGGTTCTCGCGTCGTCTTCTTGCATCCCCATGAAGCCTCGTCCAAGTTTGACTATCATATGTAACTAGTTCTATTTTACTGAAGTACATTGGGTCATGTGACATTTGAGAGGTTAGAGGAGGGGACGTTTAAGTATTTTATAAGAATATCCTGTTTTTACCACCTGGAGAGGGTTCCCTCCCTTAAGAGAAGGGACGATACCTTTGGGGGTGTCACACTATGTTTAATATTTTCACTCATTGTGTAAATGCACTTCCTTAAATTTGCTACTCTCACTCATGATTTATGAACATCGAATGTGAAGTCACTGTTCTATCCAATATCTATACTATTGTCAAGGATGGCACTCTATTAAGAGTGGCACAGGACACC